>NW_008340934.1:0-710 GCF_000622305.1 Nannospalax galili
TAGTGCTGGGATTTCAAGCACTTCTCACTGTGGCCAGCTATTGTTTTGTTTTTTTTTTAATGTTGGTTCTGGGGCTCAAACACAGGTCCTCATGCTTTGAGCACTTTCCTGACTGAGCTACCTCCCCAGTCCCTTAATCTGTTTTTGTTTTTTGTTTCGTTTTGTTTTATCTGAGACAGGGTCTCCCTGTAGCCCCAGCTGGCCTGGAACTCCCTATGTAGACCAGGCTAGCCTTGAACTCACAGAGATCCTGCCTGCCTCTGCCTCCCGAGTGCTGGAATTAAAGGTGTACACCACCACACCTGGCCAAAAAACAGTTTTTTTAATTTAATGTGTATTGAGTGTTTTGCTTCTATGTATGTAAGTGCACCTTACATACATGTATACAATGCCCACAGAGGACAGAAGGGGCCATCAGATTCCATGGGACCGGAGTTATGAATGGTTTTTAGCTGTCAGTGTGGGTGTCAGGAACCAAACCCAGGTTCTCTGCAAGTGCTCTTAACCACTGAGCCATCTCTATTTTATGTGTATGAGTGTTTTGCCTGTATGTATGTAAGTGCATCCATGCATGCAGTGCCCATTGAAGCCAGCAGAGGGCATTGGATCCCCTAGAATTGGACTTAAGGACCATTGTTTGCCTCTTTGTGGTTGCTGGGAACAGAATCTGGGCCCTCTGGAAAAGCAGCCAGTGCGCTAAACTGCTGAAC
>NW_008340934.1:2562-6045 GCF_000622305.1 Nannospalax galili
GTGTACACAGATACACCTCTCTCTTTTTCTCTCTCTCTCTCTCTCTCTCTCTCTCTCTCTCTCTCTCTCTCTTTCTCACTCTCTCACACACAGAGGAAAAAAGTCAGGAGGGAGGAGGAAAGATAGTTATATATATATGCAAGGGAAGGAAGCAGACATCTTGTAGCTGATCCATGTTGTTGCTGACCCACTGGTTTACTTCAGTAGTCTGAACCAGTGTCTGGTTCACAGTTGCTGTGTCCTGCCTACTTTTATTTTCAATGTTGATGTGCTGGATAGCTTTAGAGTCAACTTGATACACCTGGGTTGAGGGAACCTCAATTGGGGAATTTCCTCTATTGGACTGGCCTGTGGCCATATCTGAGGGGCATCTTCTTGATGAGTGATGTGGGAGGGCCCAGCCCACTGTGGGTGGTGTCACCCCTGGGAAGGCGGGCCTATGTGGCATGAGAAAGCAGGCTGAGCAGGGGCCAGAGGAGCAAGCCAGTGAGCAGTGTTCCTCCATGGCCTGTGCCCCAGCTACTGCCTCCAGGTTCCTGCCCTGAGTTCCTACCTTGGGCTCCCTGATGAACTGTGACCTGGGAGTTGTAAGCTGAATAAACCCTTTCCTCCCCAAGTTGGTAGTGGTCAGTGTTTTGTAACAGCAATGAAGAAACAAACCAGGACACCAAGAAAGGAAACTCTGGTAAAAGTTCCAAAGCACACATCCTGGCTACACTGAGTCAATCCAGGCACTGTTCAGGCTGTATTTCCTACAGTCTACTAAGACCTAAGCAGACTTTTTTTTTTTTTTTTTTTTGGTCTTTTTGAGACACGGTCTCTCTGTAGTCCCAGCTGGCCTGGAACTATGTAGACCAGGCTGACCTTAAACTCACAGAGATACACCTGCCTCTGCCTCCCAAGTGCTGGGATTAAAGACGTGCGCCACCATGCCCAGCTGCTTTTTATATTTTGAGATATGGTCTTGCCATATAGCCCAGGCTGGCCTTGAACTTGAAGTCTCCCTTCCTCTGTGTCTACAGTGCTGTGATTATGGGATGGTGCGCCAATTGTCCTCTGACATTTACATGCACATTGTAGCATACGTGCACGTGGTGACATACAGACATACACACAAATAAATGTCATGTTAAAATATGCATTAAGCATATTGAGATAATCTTCCGGGATGGGTGTCACCAGGGCAATAGAACAAGGTAAATAATCTCATGAAGCCTCAGAACCACAAGAAGGACATTCCAGAACCTTCTCCCACATTCCCCAAGGTGAAGTTATGGGATTCCCTCCTCCAGAGAGAAATAATCGACCCAGAAACCTTGCCCTCTACATTGTCTCTCTCAGAGTCTACTCAGAGAATTCCTGGCAGGGCATACCTCATATGGTCAGGGTGTAGGACATGCACCTCCCAATCTATCTGACTCTGCCTCATAGCCAGGTTGTCCCTTCCCCACACATTCTTTCAGTGCATTCTAGAACCAGAGTGGGCACTGGGAAGCACAGCAGACTTATTTTGTTCTGTTGAGCGTCTCTGAGTGACTGTCTTGCTTTTGGCTTGGCCAATTCCAATTTTCATTTTTTTTAAATTTTATGTTTATGAGTGTTTTGCCTGCATGTGTATAAGTGTACCAATATCATGCAGTTGCCCCTGGTGACCAGAAGGTATTTGATCCCCTAGAACTGGAATTATATACTGTTGTTAGCTTCCATGTGGGTTCTGGGAACCAAACCTGAGTCCTCTGCCCCTCCAACTTTGTTTTTTGTTTTTTTTTAAACTATTTTAATTTTATGTGTATGAGTGTGTATTGCCTGCATGTATGTGAGTGCACCCGTGTTGTGCAATGCCTCGGAGATCAGAAGAGGGCTTCGGATTTCCCTGGAACTGAAGTTAAGGATGGTTCATAGCCACCATGTGGGTGCTGGGAATTGAACCCAGGTCCTCTGCAAGAGCAGCTGGTGCTCTTAACCGCTGAGCCATCTCTCCAGCTCCGCAACTTTGTTTGTATATCACCATTTTCATCAGCATCATGGGCCACTATAGTGGAAGGAGCCCAATTGGGAGCTAGGAGTCCTGGGTTCCATCCCCACATGTAAAAGTTCAAATGATACATGATGCTCTCTGTCCAGGCCAGAACATTGCTGAGGGGCTGCCTCTCTGAGTCCTGGCATCTTTGGGAGATTCCAGACCTTAGTTAATGGGAAGATACTGGCTGTGTGTACATGGAAAATGAAATGCTGCCCATCAGTTGGATCACAGCCAAGCAAGGATGACAGGAACAAGGCTGGATCTTCACAGTGTTCTTTTGACTCCATAGTAAAGGGTCATTAAGCAGCTGTGGACACTGATCCCAGAAGGTTAGATCTCTAGGATCAAGGCAGGTGAAAAGGCAGCACCTTAGAACCATCCATATGCCTTTGAACTGATATATTTTCATGACAGTTTCTTGTCCCATAGTTGATTTAGAAAAATAAAATTGAATATCTCTCACTGCTCCTGTGTAGCTTTTGAGTCCTCCTGAGGGAAATTTCTGGATACTGTCACTTTGATACATGAAACCAATTGGGAAATTAGAGCTCAAATGGTCACTACTCTCATCCCATAGTTCTGCCTTCTGCAGCCCTACATGGAGAGGATGTTGCCTGTTTCACACAGGGACACACGGAGCTCACACAGGGGAGGTCCCTGGTAGCTGCCAACGTCATGGCTGGGACTAGGAGCCTCAGGTCCTGGCAGATCAGCTACACTTCTCAGTGCCTTCCCTCTGACAAGCAGAGACTGCTGCCCAACGAGCCCACAGGATGATTGAGGGGTAGGGGAATCAGGCCCCAGCAAGTGACAAGCAGAAACTACTGCCCGAGATTGGAGGGTCAGGCCCCAGAAATTGCTTTTCCATGTCCCTACCTTTCCAAATCCCGGTGGACACAGAGTAGCTACAGATCCACAGTTCTTCAGAGAAACGGGGCTCCCTTGTGCCAGTTCCAGTAATGTGTTTCCATGTGGCATCCCAGGTACTCTTTATCAACTTCAGATGAAAATCACACCCATTTTCCTCAAAATTTCCCAAACCTGCTGCTTGTCTGGAACAGCCAATACCAGCAATTTCCTGTGCTGGAATCCCTGGCTTGTTGATTTCACAAGCCCATAGCACAGCTGTGTAGAAGAGAGGCTAGTTTATTAAAGAGTATTTCAAGTTTCCCTATGTAGTTCAGACGTCATCAAGGGGAGGCTGACCACAGAACTGAGATTCAGTTCTGAGATCCAGCATGCTTGTCTGGAACAGCCAATACCAGCAATTTCCTGTGCTGGAATCCCTGGCTTGTTGATTTCACAAACCCATAGCACAGCTGTGTAGGAGAGGCTAGTTTATTAGAGTATTTCAAGTTACCCTGTGTAGTTCAGACATCATCAAGGGGAGGCTGACCACAGAACTGAGATTCAGTTCTGAGATCCAGCAGGAAGCTCCCAGGAAGTACATGTCAGCCCCA
>NW_008340934.1:6810-8138 GCF_000622305.1 Nannospalax galili
TCCTGTCGCTTTCTACCTGCCTCCTTCCTGTCATCCCCTTGAAGGTCCTTTATCCTCTGGTTTCTGGCAGTGGATATCCTTTCCCTTTCTCAAGGCTTTCTGCCTTTGGCTTTGTTCCTCTGGCCCACTCCCTGCACAGCTCTCCCTGGACACCAAGACAAATTCAAACACAGCTGTATCCCAACTGTCAGACCTGAGCTCCTCTACCTCGTTCCCATTGAGGGCAACAGGCTCTGGGTGTCCCCTGTTCCACTGAAATTCAGCCATTATTTTCCCCTGGAACTGTTGTGTCTTTCTGCAATGGTCTGAGGTCCATCTTCCCTTTGGCCTAGGAGCTCTGAGAGGAGGAACTATCTGTGATTTATCTGTGGGTCCTGGGGCCAGCTGGAGGTGGGGACAGATGGGGATGGGGGCCTGCTGAGCACTTCCCGAGTTTTTCACTACACCACCTCATGCGACCCGGTGTGCACTCAGGGCAGAACACAAGCCTGTGTGTAGAGCAGGAGTTGGCCCCGCTCGGGCTGCCTGTGCCCTACTCGGGAGCCCAGGCTACCCTGGCTCCTAGTGACCACCCCATTCCCACTTTGTCTTCCAGTGGAACGTGACCGTACCCTGGGCCACCAGGAGCCACACTGGAAGGAATTCCACTTTGACTTGACCCAAATCCCTACTGGGGAGGCAGTCACAGCCGCTGAGTTCCGCATATATAAAGAGTCCAGCACCCGCCTGCTCAACAGCACCCTCCATGTCAGCATGTTTGAGGTGGTCCAGGAGCACTCCAACAGGTGCCTTCCCTCAGCTTAGGTGCCCACCCCACCTCAGAGTCTCATAGTCAAGGCTCTGGCAGGGGTCCTGTTCAGTCTGGATATGGGGTTGCATTTCCAAGAGAAGAAAGGGGAGCATCATAAGAGAGATGCCTCAGATATGGGAAAGAGGCTTGGTCAGGAACTCCCTTCCCTGCCATGGTGTCTGTGGGGCCCTGGATAGACCCCAGATCACTGAGCCAGCTTCCCCAGCAGCAGATGGACACAATAACACGTTCGGGCGGGGGGATTATCAGTGAAATGTGGCACTGAAGGAGCCCAGCCCGGAGCCAGGTAGGGAAGATGCTCTGAAAGTAGATCCCTAGGCAGGAAGGGATACAGGCAGCCTTGCAGACCTCGGCCCACGTGGTTGTTTTTTCGTGTCCACAGGGAGTCTGACTTGTTGTTTTTGGATCTTCAGACGCTCCAAGCTGGGGACGAGGGCTGGCTGGTGCTGGACATCACAGCAGCCGGTGACCACTGGTTGTTGAACCATAACAAGGACCTGGGACTCCGCCTCTATTT
>NW_008340934.1:15666-18047 GCF_000622305.1 Nannospalax galili
GTTGACTGTTGCTGAGGCATCTGCAGTCTTTAGTGACTCTGGTATAATCCCATCCTATAAGGCTCCACTCTTGCTGTGGACAAGGTCTCCTGCAGCCTTTTCCTTCTTTTAAACCACGACCCAGCCTGGTGAACACACTTGGCTCTGGAATGTGACTGATAGTGAACTAAACTCTGGACTTTGTGACTCTTCTGACCTCTGGCCCTACTCAGCCTGAGACCTCATTTGTGGACATCAGAGGGACAGTGAATACCCTACACTTGGCTGAGCAAGTTTGCCATCCTGGCAGAATGAGTCACAGCTATGTCCTGGTAGAGGCTGCCATGAGCTTCCGTATCACAAGTCACACATTCTAGTCCCCAGAAAGTGCAGGAGGAAGATAGGACCTAGGTGTTGGGTCACAGGAGTCCTGGTTCTGAGCATCAAGAGGAGTGGACTCTGGTCATCTGAGTGACCCTGACATGTGTTCTATAAAGAATGAAATATCGCCTGGACATGGCGATACATGGCTTTAACCCAGCACTCAGGAGGTAGATCTCTGTGAGATCACGGCCAGCCAGCTGGGACTACAGGGATACCCTGTCTCAAAAAACCAAAAGAAAAAAAAAAAATGAAATATGGGGTTAGTGAGGACCATCTGAGGAAACGAATGGGCAAAACCCTTGAGGCCTGTCAAAGGCTTCAAAAAAATCTATGCCAAGACTGTCGCTGCCAGTGACACCTGACCCAATCCCTGCTGCCTCCTCAGAGCTGCTGGGCCTGGGCTCCTGATGAGACTGAGGCTCAGTGGTGCCCCCAGCTCCTTCTGAGGGTTAGAAAGCTCTCTGCTGTGTCCACAGGAGGCCTGGGAGTGAACTTTCTCTCTCTCTCTCCCTCTCTCTCCTCTCCCTCCATTCACTGGCTACTCTGAGCTTCCTCTAGGCCTCTCCATTCTTCTCCATTCCCAGCTCATCTCGGCCTCCAGGCCCACTACCTTGTTTTCTTCTACTTTGGCTCCTACTGGCTGGTCACGCACCACATTGCAGAACCTCTCCTAACTCGTTTTTACTCACTTGAAATCACACCGGTGTGTGGGAGGTTCCGCCCTGCCTTTGACTACAGGACGCTGTGGTCACTGGAGGGGACACGCACAACTCGTATTCCCCCCGACCCCTCAGTGATTGCAGGATGCTGCCCTGGGGTTCGGGAATTTAACTCGAATCAGCAATAAAAAAAAGGATGCTTTTCTTTTGTTGCCTGATTCTTCTCGTTCTCATTTTTACGTGACCTAAGCCAAACCTTTCTCTTCCTGCTTTCTCTCTCTCTCTTTCTCTCTCTAGAAAGAGAGAGGAACCTTAAACCATGATTCAGGAAATCAAGAGATTAGTCTTCATTTTTGTTGTAGGTTTGCCGTCGGCACGAGCTCTACGTCAGCTTCCAGGACATCGGCTGGCTGGTAATTTCTGCCTCCCCTTCTCTCCGAATCCCACCTGCAGATCCTTGTGCATCCCTAGGGTGCAGGTGGAGTTGCCGGTGTCTTTAATCTTCTGTATTTTTTTTGCCTTCTGGGTTTTCCCAGTTTCTAGTGTTCTACATATGTCCTTTCATGGTGCAAAGTGGTTCTTTTTACAGACTTAAAAGTCATGAAAATGAAGCAACCTAAGCCCTCAACCAAGTAAACTATCAATGCTACAACAGAGAAACAGGCTGGGTGGGCAGGGCCTCTGGACTTTTGCTGCAGGTGCTGCAGCAGGAGGCAGGTGTTGGGGGTGACAGGCTGGGGAGGAGACAGTGGAGGATGGGGTGTGATACACATAGCTGGGCCCAGCCCTGCCTGCTGAGGCTCCCTGAGTAAAGTCAGCCTCTGGGTGGGAACGGACCAGGAGAGACCGAGGGTGCACAGCCCCAGGTTGTCCTCTGACAGATGCTGTGCTGAGGGTCTCTGGAGGAACACATGAATGGGACTTACCTTCTCCCACCTGCAGGACTGGGTCATCGCCCCCCAGGGCTACTCAGCCTACAACTGTGAGGGGGAGTGCGCCTTCCCACTGGACTCCTGCATGAACGCCACCAACCACGCTATTCTGCAGTCCCTGGTCAGTACCTCAGTGCCCTGCTGGGACCTGGGGGTGCTGGGCAGGCAGGAGGGTGGTGAGGACAGTGACAATGGGGAACCTTCTCTGCAGCTGTGGAGTTCGAGTCCCACACTTCTGTAAAGTTTGTTCCTCACAGGGGCGTGCTGTGCACGTGGACACCTGAGCATGTGTGCACTGTCCTTGCACAAGTGGGATGCCTGTGCACCTGTGGGGAGCCCACACAACATCCTACAAGGGGCCTGTGTGACGTTAGTGCACACGTGCCCCGTGAACCCTAGTAAATCTGGCCACACGTGTGTGTTTATC
>NW_008340934.1:18138-19172 GCF_000622305.1 Nannospalax galili
TTCAAAGACCAGGGCGCTTATCAGCTCGGGTCCCTTTTCTCAGGAGCTTGAGAAGTCCCTGAGACCCTGTTGGTGAGGAGGCAGGGCTATCTGAACCTTAACATATATCACGTTTCCTCCTCCAAAGCCTCAGGGATCATTGTATAAGAGGGGACAGTAAGGCTGTACCAGCCATAGCTGGTGAATAAGAACAAGGAAACAGTGTTTTCCAGACAGCAGTGCAGTTCCACATATAAACTCACAGGAATTTTGAGGGCATCCACAAGACCAGTGAAAGCCCAAGCCAGACAAAAATCCCAGCATGGAGCAGAGGAGACAGACAAGAAGTCCAGCCCTAACTGAGGAACCACTGGCTACTGCTAGTTTTGGGGAGAGCAAGAGCTGGTTTTCTTAAGGGTGTGACCGCAGGTAGGTTCACCAGGCTCCAGGGCATGGGCTCAAACCCAAGAGCATTTGGAGAACTCAAATCAGACTCAATAGGCCTTTAAAAATAATAATAGAGGACATGAAGGTAAGGAGGGGATGGAAATGGGGGAGGGGTCTAAATTTAATCAAAATGCAATATATGAACTTCTCAGAGAATCAATAAAAATATTTTAAAAGACCTTAATAAACTTACTGATGGAATTAAGTTGCTTTTGCATTCCAAATATACCATTTTGGGGAGAACTTATTTTTTCATATTTAAAACACATTCCTGACTATTACTTAAGCATAGAAAAATTTCTTGGGTCGGTAGTCATAAACATCACCTTTTTGCTCTCTCTCATGGGTTCAAAACACTGTTTAAGGTATTTAAAATCAGAAAATACATCTTTGCCCTGGCTTAGTGATTTAGCATTTAAATACAAATTCCTTAAGTATTGATAATCATATACAATACTACATTCTTACTCATGAGCCAAGAAATTCCAGGCATTAAAAAATATACTAGTGGAGAAGGGTGTGGTGGTGCATACAAGCAGTGAGGAAGAGGAGGAGTTGAGGCAGGTGAATCTCTGTGAGATCAAGGCCAGCCTGGTCTACATAGTGAG
>NW_008340934.1:20553-31670 GCF_000622305.1 Nannospalax galili
GACTTTGCTTTTCACATGGCATATGGTTGGGAGTTGTGACTGAGGGAACACTTGCCTAGCATGCACAAGGTCCTGGGTTTGATGCCCAGCACTGAAAACCAAATAAAAACAAACATACAAAAATACAGTTCATAATTGGGCATGATGGTGCATGCCTTTAATCACAGCACTCAGGGGGCAGAGGCAGGATGAGCTCTGTGAGATCAAGGCCAGCCTGGTCAAGTTCCAGGCCAGCTGGAGCTACAGGGAGACCCTGTCACAAAAAACAAAAATACAATTCAAATAAATTACAAGGGAGTCCCTTTGCATGCTACAAAACATCCTGTGGATACCAGATGAATCAAACCCGTTCTCTGTGTGCCCATCATTGGGTGAAGCTCAGAGCTGTGGGAAGTGTGAGAAATGGAGGTACCTGTGGTGTCGACCTCTCTCTCCAGTACCCCAACTCAGGGAAGGCCTTCTCTGAAATCCAGACATTTCAGGCCCCTGGCCCACACAGGCAGCTGGCATTGCCTGGCTCTGTCACCTGGGCTTGTAGATGGACAGGTCGCAAGCATCAGCACCCAGGTTCCAGTATTGCTGTATGTCACCCCAGGGGCCTGTCGTCCCCACACAGCCTCAGTGAGGATGCTGCCCCCATGGCAGCTGTGTCCAGCAGACTGACTCAGAGCTGGGCTGCCATACAATGGCAGGGATCCCCTCAGACTGCTTCATGTAGACCCCGCTCTTGGGTTCTGGGTGGCTTGGGTGAAGCTCTGCGCAGATGAACACACACAAGACAGATTCCTGTTCCCTCTGGCCACAGTGCTGTCCTTCAGGACCCTCTGGTGGGGCCCTGAGAGGAGTCCAGTATGATCTGTAGCTGGTCCTGCCAGGTCTCAGGATAGGCTTGTTTAGAGGCTGGAAATAGCTACTCAATGACACTTTCAGGTGGGCAAAAGCTGCCTTATAGGGGCAGAAGGATGGGCACCTCTTTCAAGTCCTGTGGCACCGTCAGACAGCCATGAACTGTGGAGCCCCTCATCTGCAAAGGCCAAGACTTGCGTGAGAAGCTGTTATGGGAGTGAGATAACATTAAGGGGACAGAGTTCTAGAACTTGTACGTTGCTTCCATGAACATTCCTAGCTCAGTCTGCGGGGGTGACCACCCCCTCCATGGCTGCTGGAGAGACCGACGGGGATGTAGTAGAGCACAGAGCAGAGAGGGGAAGTGAAGCCCCAGGGGAAATGCTGTGGAGGGCATGGGGGCACTAAGTGCTGGGGACCACCAGGGCTGTCTGCGCCTGGGCACAGATATGGCTAGGGGTATGCCAAGGGACTGAGAGCCAAGGGCTGTGCGTGGGTCCCTCCATTTCAGATGTCTAGGCTGTGCCTGAGGGTGTGGAAAGAACAAATGTGCAAGGAGGAACCTTTCCAGGCTGTGGGTGGAGAAAGACCTTGGGCTGGTCAAGGTAGCTAAGATCTTTGGGCAAGATAGCAGAGAACTGGGGCCTTGCTGGGTGGGTTCTTGAGGAGGCCACCAGGCTCATGCCTCTGCTTACGTCCCCTCCCTGCCAGGTGCACCTGATGAAACCAGATGCCGTCCCCAAGGCGTGCTGTGCACCCACCAAGCTGAGTGCTACCTCTGTGCTCTACTATGACAGCAGCAACAACGTCATCCTACGCAAGCACCGCAACATGGTGGTCAAGGCCTGTGGCTGCCACTGAAACCCTGGCCACCCATCTGGCCAGGCCCATTGCCAGAGGCAGGAAACCCTCACTATCTGTCGTAGCTCAGGCATGGGCACTGGAAAGCCTTTACTTCCTCTGGCACATCCTGCTAAACTTTTTGTCCTTTCCCTAGCCCCCCATCCCCCATCCCCCACCTCCCGCCTTGGGATTCGTGGCCTATTGCCTTCCCCAAACCCCACCCCAAGCACAGGGCAGCTCAGAGCTGACTAAGTTGGCTGGGATAGCACTGAAATTCTATATGAGGGCCTGAATTGCTAAAGAATGGCTCAGAATGGTCTAAGAAGGCCCTGGAGTCTAAAACTGGCCAACCTGGCTCTTCAGCAGTCACTATGGGGGTCAGGACATTTCTGGACATAACCACACACGTCTTCAGAATGGTGTGTTACTGCACTCTTCAAATGCAGGGTCAGCTTGTTAGAAAAAGAACAATCTGGCTGGGTATGGTGGCACATGCCTTTAAGCCCAACACTTGGGAGGCAGAGGCAGAGGAATCTATGGGAGAGCGAGGTCAGCCTGGTCTACACAGTGAGTTCTAGGCTAGCTGAGGCTAGAGGGAGACTCCATCTCAAAAAGACCAAAAAACAAAAAGAAAGAAAGAAAAAAATAAATAAAAATAACAGTGTCTCACAACCTATGGTGAGGCTGGGAGGGACATTTTATGGCATGCATCCTGGACCTGCTCTTCTGGAGACGACCGTGACCCGCAGAGAAGCAAAGAACCTTGGGAGTTTCAAGTTCCTCCACCATTATTACCATGCTGACTCTTTGGGGCAGGACCCTGAGGTAAAGTAAACTCTTAGCAGGAGCAAGAGCAACAGCAGCAGTGACTGGTCCAAGCTGGCACACTGTATGTAACCACTTCATCCTGTCAACCATGACCTGCACCAGTGATCTCCCTAGGGTACACCTTGTGCTGCACCTGGACAGGCCTCTACATCCCCAGTACAGACCTGCAGACAGTCACCATCAGCCACTCAGGGGAAAGGATTTGGCTTTGCTCTTGCTCTCTGAGGAGACATCATCCCACCCAGGGCACGGAGACTGGACAGCCCTCTGGCCAGGTGTTGGGCAAAGGGAAGGAGTGTCAGCATTTGCTTATGTCTGGGAACTAAGAACAGATTGGTCACCAAGTTGGCGTCACCCTGGGGGCCCAGCAGCCCCATCTTCTTTCTGGGGCCTGTGAGTCAAAGAAAAGGCCCCTGTCCCAGGGGACTGACAGGTGGTAATTAGGCTGAGTTGGGTGGGGAGGTTTGTCCCAGCTTCCCTTTCCCGGAAACCACTGTTCTTCTTGGAGCAGCTGCTGGGAGCCAGAGTGTTTATTTGATTTCTGACTTGCTAAGCCTATAATTTACCTGCGGGAACAGAGTCTGACTGCCCAAACTGTGTCATTAAGAGCAGGTCCTGGGCCCATCCCCAGCTAGGGACACACCCAGCAGAGGTGGACCCACCCAGGTGCTCAGAGATGCACTTTTCTGGAGTTCACACTCTGTATCCTTGGGTGGGCCACAGGGAGGGCAGGCCTGGCAACAGGAGCCATGCTTCAAGACAGCAATCCCACTGCCTCAACCTGGGAGGGTTTCCTGTGTGAGCCCAGAGGAAGAGACCCTTCCAAGAACACAAAGAATGGGCCCAGACTGTCTGGAATGTAATGAGTTCCCCCAAGAGCCTCAAGCTTCAAACAAAGGCTGACAGAGATTGCACAAGACAAGAGCCTGAATGTCAAGGAAGTTGACTTGCTTAGTATCTGAAAAAGTCACCTTTCTTATCAAAGCTTACGTCTCTTGTCTGTGACATGAACACACAGGTCTTGTCAGTTGGCTTTTTGTTATTTACCCTAGACAATCAATTTAAAGCAGAAAAAGGTTTATTTTGTCTCACAGTTTCAGAGGTTTCTGTATGTGGCTAGTTGGTCCCACTGCTTTTCACTGGTGGTAAGGTAGAATATCCTCACATAGAGCAAAACAGGACAAAGCCACTCATCTCATGGTGGACAGGAAGCTGAAGAGAGGAAGAAGAGCAGCCTGAGTCCCAGGTTCTCCTTCAAGGATACTCCCCCAATGACCAGAAGCCCTCCAGCCCACATCTCCCACCAGCACCAAGCCAGGGACTAAGCTTTGCGTATATGGGCCATTGGGGGCCCAGATCTAAACTAAAGCAGTGTTCTTTCATCGCAAAAGCCTTCCAGCCAGTTCTGCCTGCCTCCTGGCCCTCTCCTCTCCAACTCAAGTGCCATGAGACTCACAGCATAACCCAGAAAATTTCTCTTCCCAGCACATCACCGGGCTTGGTCAGGGGTGCCAGGAATGTGTGCGAAATGAGGGTGCCAAGTAGGGGCACAAGAGCCCATGGTTGTTACCCACAGCAAAGCAGATATACTGTGGCCTCCCAGGGCCCAGACGTCTGGCACCTGTAGCCAGCCAGGCAGCTACTGGATGACACCAAATGGAAAGATCTTAGAGGTGCTTATGGACATACAAGGCCCTGAGGTGTCAGTGTTTTTACCAAGGCCATCTGGTTCTCTGGTTGCCTCTGGCCACCCAAAATACACATTAGAAGCAAAAATGACAGTTGCTGAAGGACCCTGAGATCAGTAAGCACCACAGAGGACATGAAGGCATGTCTGAGTGTGGGACCACTCCAAATGGGACAGAGCCCATGGACGTCTTTACAGCTGCAGAACATACCTGGATGACAGCTGGATACAGAACACTTGATGCAGAGCAGTGGGAAATGCCCCATGGAGAAACTCCCTGCAGTTCCACAGGAAAGAGGCAGAGAGCACAGGTTTGGAGTTGTGCAGAATAAACCTGGCATCAAGTCATGGCTCTGGCTTTGTGACTCTGACCCCCTGCCCAGCCCTCTGCACTGACCCTATAGAATAAGTGCTGGCTTCGACCTGCCCTTGTAAGGCACCCCCAGGCCCAGATGTGCTCATAGAGCACTCAGCACCTACCTGCCCACAGAGGTGTATGAAGTAGATGCTATCTCATTTTAAATAGACTTGGCAGTTTGGGCCCCAGCCCTCTTTCCTAGCAATACCATCTCCCAGAGTGTGCCCTGCACAACTGCTGTACTGATCTCAAAAAAAAAAAAAAAATCTCTCAGGGATGGCCCTGCACCTTGCCTGCCTATAAAATGGGCCAAACCACAGGCACAGCACTGGGGTCTCTGTTAAGAAGGTAGCAGGTGTGGCCTTCAGGAGTGGCCCTCCTGTGTCCTGAAAGTGGATATGTGCCCTCATGTGTCTAAGGGGACTTTCAAAGTTTCTCCTTGAAGATGCCTGAAATTTGACCTTTAAAAAAATATTCAGCCAGGCGTGGTGGTGCACGCATTTAATCCCAGCACTCAGGAGACAGAGGCAGGTGGATCTCTGTGAGTTTGAGGCTAGCCTGGTCTCCGTAGCGAATCCAGGCCCGCTAGGGCTACAGGGAGTCCCTGTCTCAAAAAGACCCAAAAAAATGTTTAGAATTAAAGGTGCTAGGAAGATGGTTCAGTGGTTAAGAGCACTTGCTACTCTTGCAGAGGACCCAGGTTTGGTTCTCAGCACCCACATGGCTCACAACCTTCTGTAACTAGTTCCAGGGGATCCAACACCTTCTGACCTCTACGGGCATTGCATGCCTGTGGTACACTTACATACATGCAAGCAAAATACTCATAAAATAATAAAAGCTTTTAAAAATCACATACATCGCATAGACACAGACACAAGATTAATTTATTGATTAAAGAATAGACTCCAAATCCCATAATCCTGCCACCTAGATATCCAGAGTTAATAACTCAGTCTCTTCTTAGTGCATTTACACACACACAAATACACACACACGGGTAGCTTACAAAGTTCGGATCATACTGTATACTGCTTGGTGATCTGATTTATTCAATATATAGTAGACTTTGAAATTTTCTGGTATTAAATATTTTTTGAAAACATAACTTGTACCTGCATGCAGTCCATGCCTTGATCTGTGCCTCTTCTTGCACACAGAACAGGCTGCTCAAAGGGCAGCAGTGACCTGGGCCCACTGGGCATGGTCAAAGCCTACGACCAGGAGCTCTCTCTCCCTCTGTGCCACGCCTGGCACAGTAGGCTTCTACTGAGGTGACAAGAGAAGGGAAGCCCCTTGCCTCACCTCTGAGGCTCAGGTGACCTCAAAGTACAAGGGAAGCAGGTGGGCCAGTGGAATAACCTCTGAGGAAGGTACCTGGTGGCCCCGTTCTGTTGGTCTCACTTTCTCAGGACAATCAGGGAAGTTCAGAAGATCAGTCCTATCTTCCCACCCCATTTTCATCTTTGTTTCACAGAGTTGTGCCATCACTTGTCCCAGGGGCCTCAGTCTAGCCTGCTCCACCTCCCCACATGCCCCCCTGGAGTCAGCCATTGATGAGCCCTTCACTCGATTCATATTCTCTCACAATAGCCCTCCGTAGCCAGCATTATTACCTGGACGCCTGCTGCCTGTCCTGACCACTATGACTAATTACCAGTAAGAGGGATGCTGTCTTAAGGAGCCAGGTCCCTGCTGGGCTCTAAACCAGTGGAGATGGCCCATGCCAACCAAAGGAGGGAAGAGCCCTATCTGAACGCAGAAAGTCAAGCTAGCCCTAAGGGCCTGTAGCCATCAGGGCTGAGGCCAGGCTTCTTCCCCTCCCCTGTGGGTTTATCCTGACCGTGACCCCAAAGAAGAACATAGCCTGAGGGCCAGAGAGATGGCTCAGTGGTTAAGAGGATGTGCCGCTCCTCCAGAGGTACCCACATGACAGCTCACAACCGCCCGTAACTCCACTTCCAGGGGATCGGATTCTCTTTTCTTGTCTCCACAGGCTTCGGGAGGAAGCACTAGAGGAAGCTAGGGAGCATGGGCTTAGCCTCAACACACTGGAGATGCCACGAGGGGCCTGGCTGGACAAGAACAAATAGGAGTGAGGCCAGCCTACCCCAGGTTGCCATTTCCTGGCAGAACTTGGGAGGTACAACATAAGAGCCAGCTCTGGCTTGTGTATTCCTCCCTGTCACCAAATTGAGTTTGGTAGGGAAGGGGCTTCGATGCTGTGTGGGAGAAGAGTTCTGACACTGGTTCCATGGGTGAAGGAGGAGAGGATGGGTTAGTGAACCTGTCTGGTAGCAGGAGAACACAGAGGCATTTCTGCCCAGCTTTGACTTCAGACCCCCCTGCACTGAGGCCACATGGGTGTCTCTCCCAGGGCCTTGGTCTCAGGAGGGAAGCTGGAGGAAGACGCTGTAGTCCGTCCCAGCTGCCGCCTCTGGGACCTAGTCAGTGGTCAGTTACAAAAACCAGGGTTTATTTTAGAAAATAAAAATAAAAGTTGTCTATGGGGCTAGAGAGATGTCTCAGTGGTTAAGAGTACTTGCTGTTCTTACAGAGGACCTGGGATGGGTTCCCAGTACTCACATCAGGTGACTCACAACCACTGAAATCTCAATTCCAGAGATTCCAACACCTTCTGGACTCTGTAGGGATCTACATCCATGTGGTCCACATACAGATGATCAGGCACACACACACATTTTTTTTTTAAAGGTGGTGGGGGGACTAGAGAGATGGCTCAGTGGTTAAGACCACTGACTTGTGCTTGCAGAGGGAACCTGTGTTCAGTTCCCAGTACCCATATGGTGACTAATGACAATATGAAACTTCAGTTCTAAGGGATTCAATGCCCTTTTCTGGCCTCTGTGGGCATTGCACACATGAGATGCTTACATTCATGTGGGTATAACATTCATACACATAAAATAAAAATAACTAAACTAAAACAGACTGCCCAGGAACCACAGATGCCCAAGACAGGCTGTGGCAGCCCATGCCTGGGAGAGCCAGTGGCTAGCTGCAGCTGCCCATGGTGGTAAGAAGGGCACCTGTCCCTCCCAGGTCCCAGCTGCTCCCGAGAAAGAGCCCAGAGCAAGGCCGACCAGGGCATGCTGTAGAGGAGCTGTTGCTGAGGAAGCTGACCCTGAGGAAAGGTCCGGGCCACTCACGCTTGCTTCACAGGACACCCCCTGCTGGTGCTCCAGAGGCCACCACCTCTTTCCTCGACTCAGGGTCAAAAGCAGAGGGGAGCAGAGAGCACAGTCTCCCCCGCATCCATCAGCAACGGTTGCCTTTTGCTTTGCCTTCCTTTCCTTGCTGCTCTCGGCCTTTTCAGGCAGAGCAGAGAGGTCAAGGAGCAAAGAGAAGGAGAGGGTGAGGGGCCTGAAGAAAAACTCAGGAATACCCATTGTTCTAGCCTTCCTTCGATTGCTGTGACAAAGCTCTCTGACCAATACCAGCTTGGGGAGGAAAGGGTTTGTTTGGCTTACACCTCCCAGGTCACAGTTCATCACCTTCATCACCGAGGGAGCCCAAGGTAGGAACTCAGGGCAGGAACCTGGAGGCAGGAGCTGGAACACAGGCCGTGGAGAAACGGCTGCTGACTGGCTTGCTCCCCTGACCCGTGCTCAACCTTCTTTCTTTTTTAAAAAATATTTTATTTTATGTGTATGAGTGTATTTTCTACATGTGTGTAAGTGTACCGTGTCGGGAAATGCCCACAGGGTGGGCATTTCAGAAGAAAGTGTCAAATTCCCCCAGGAACTGAGGCTATAGATGGTTGTAAGCTGCCATTTAAGTGCTGGGAATTGAACTCTGGTCCTCTGCAAGAGCAGTCGGTGCTCTTAATCACTTCAACCTGCTTTTGTATACAATACAGGACCACCTTCCCAGGGTTGGCACCACCCACAGTGGGCTGGGCCCTCCCGCATCACTCAACAATCAAGAAGATGCCCCACAAACGTGGCCACAGGCCAGTTTAAGGGAGGCAATTCCCCAGTTGAGGTTCCCTCTACCCAGGTGTGTCAAAGTGACAACTAATGCTATCCAGCCCAGCCATCCCACCTGTAATCAGAGGAGAGGCAGGCCCTGCCATGGCCACAGAGTGCCCTGGCCAGATTCTTCACAAGGCTTTGAACCAGGGTCAGGGTGAGAATGGAGAAACAAGCTCCAACTGTTGCAAGGCATCCAGGCCTTCAGTGACCTTCCCAAGTACCACGCACTTGCTATCGAGCCAATCTGCCTTGTCACAAGTCAGGAAGAACTGGGAGTCACTGGTGTTTGGGCCAAGTTGGCCATGGAAAGGGGGTCTGGGAGAAACGAGCTCACCAGCATCCCGCCCCCAGCTCCCAGCCATAACAGCATGTCTGTGAGGGTTGTCGACAGCCCTCCTGCAGGCTGGCTCAGGCTCTGGGATACATGAACCTCACAGGTGTGGCACTTTGTCTAGTGAGGCAGGATGAGTAAGACTGTTTTGATCTTTTCATACTGGTTTTTCTTCTCATTCATTCAGCAAATACTGTCTATGTGGTAGTGAGGCTCCTGTTGATCCCTGGCGATGTTGGTTCCAACCCCAGGGAAGCTCATAATCAAGTGGAAAAGATTCACTCATAAGATGACTTGGGGGCTGGAGAGATGGCTTTGTGGTTAAGAGCACTGGTTGCTCTTATAGAGGACCGGGGTTCGATTCCTAGCACCCACATGGTGGCTAACAACCATACATAACTCCAGTTCAGGGGATCTGACACCTTCTGACATCCACAGTCATTGCACTACATGGGTACACTTACATACATGCAGGCAATCCACACATACACATAAAAATAAAATATATTTTTTTAGGGGCTGGGTGTGGTGGTACACGCCTTTAATCCTGGCACTTGGGAGGCAGAAGCAGGCAGATCTCTGTGAGTTCAAGGCCAGCCTGGTCTACATAGTTCCAGGAGAGCTGGGGCTACAGGGAGACCCTGTCTCAAAAAGACCAAAAAAATAAAATAAAAAATAAATAAAATAAGATATATTTTTTTAAAAGATGGCTTGGTAGATAAGAGTGCCTGCACTGCAAGGATAAGGATCAGAGTTTAAATCTCCAGCACTCACCTAAAAAGTCAGGACCATGCCTGTAACTTCAGCAGTGGTTGGTAGAGACAGGTGGATCCCGAGAACTCACTGTCCAACCAGCTTAGCTGAAACATCAACCTTCCAGTTCAGTGAGAGACCCTATCTAGGAAGATACCAGAAGTCCTGCTCTGGCCTCCAATGTGCACACACAAGGTGAGCACATACATATGCACACACACACACATATGGACATACATATATACACACATTGAGGAAGCGGGGTGAAAAAATTGTAAGTGTGAGTGTGGGAGGCTTGGAATGTAGCTCAGTGATAGAACACTTGCCTGGCATTTGTGAGGCCGTAGGTTCAATGCCCAGAATATTAATCATCAGTCACTCAATATCAATCTCAGGAATGCAAGGTTGGTTTAATATCCCAAGCCCAATTAATGTAATGCTCCACATTAATAAAACAGAGATAAAATGACAAAATAATCTGAATGAATGCAAAGATTTTGTGGAACCCCCACCTTCTTTAATGATAGAAGCATGCAACACTGGAAGGGAAAGAGACTTTTCTGATCTAACAAGGGGCAGCCACAGAAAACCACATCGGGGGAGACTGGATGCCTTCCCCCTAAGAGCAGCAAGACAAAGACGTCTGCCCTCTTTCCCTCTAGTCAACATTATCTTGGAGGCCCTAGCAAGGACATTGGGGGGGAGGAAGCAAAAAGGAAGGCTGGCATGAGAGTACGCATCTGTAATTGCAACACTCGGTGCTGAGGCAGGAGGATTGTGAATTTTCGGTCTTGGCTACACAGTGAGGCTCAAAAGGAAAGGCATTCAACTAGAAAAGAAAATGTAAAACTATCTCTGTCTGCAGATAGTATGATCTTATATATAGAAAATGCAACACAGCCTCTCCTCCCAAGTATCAGAAATCATTGAGGAAGAGGGGATGGAAAAATTGTAAGAGCCAGAGGTGGTAGACCAATCCAAGGAAACTGTTGTCTGGACACCACAGGGCAGTTGCACATATGAACCCACAGTGCTTGTGACAGCATGCGCAAACCTGTGTGAGCACACGCTAATCAAAAACCCAGCATGGATAGGGGAGGTGGGCAAGAAGCCCCAGCCCTATCCAAGGATCTATTGCCAATTGACAGCTTCTGGGAGAGGAAGAGTCAGCTTTCTTGTTTGATGTGATGCCTGGTGGGTTGACCAGACTCAGGGAGAGAACCACATCCAAGAACATTTGGGGAACACAGATTAGACTCAATAGGAAGAAAATAAGAGCGAGGCTTGATGGCACATACCTTTAATGCCAGCACTTGGGAGGCAGAGGCAGGCAGATCTCTGTGAGTTCGAGGCTGGCCTGGTCTCCATAGCAAATCCAGGCCAGCTGGGGGCTACAGGGAGACCCTGTAAGACCAAAAAAAAAAAAAAAAATTTTTGAAATAATAAAATTAAAACAGGTGTGTGTCACAAAACACG
>NW_008340934.1:32074-63522 GCF_000622305.1 Nannospalax galili
AAGACCAAAAAAAAAAAAAAAATCTATTAGAACTAATAAATTCAACAAGGCTGTGTGTCCAAGAATCAGAATACCAAAAACAAAACCTAAGTGTGTGTGGATGAGAGACTCAGTCACTCCGTAGCAGACCCAACCAAGGCAAGGTGAGATGGCCTGGGTTTGGTGAGATCTGAGGACATGCAGTACAAGGAGGAAATGAGAGTCCTTGAGATGGACACTGTCCCATTCCATTCCCAACACCCAGGTCTCTCAGGTGCCTGACACATAGCAGACAAGTCTATCTGTATTCATTTTAAATATTTAAATTATTTACTGAATATTTTACCGGTTACCAGATTTGAATTCAGAATTCACTGGTGAATGAGAAAGACTGATTACTGTCCTTATGAGGTTGACATTCCAAAAAGAGAGACAGAAAGCTGCGGGTTTGATCCCCAGCACTGCATAAAACCAGGTACATACATGTAATCCCAGGACTTGAGCGATGGTAGCGGGAGGATCAGAAGTTTAAGGCTATTCTCGGTTATTTAGTAAGCTTGAGACCAGCTGGACTACATGAGACCCTGTCTCGAAAAAAATAAATTAAATAAATGTAAAATGTAGAGGGCTGACAAGATAGCTATGTGAGAAAAGTGCTTGTTGCACAAGCCTGATGATCTGAGTTGGATCCCTAGAACCCATGTAAAGGTGGAAGGAAAGAACCAATTGTACAAAGTTGTCCTCTGATCACCACGTTTGGCATGGTGCATGTGCCCACACACCATATATATATATATAGAAGAAGAGCACTCCATGGGAGGAAAGAGCAGAGGTCCAGCGACAAGGGTGAGCTTTGGTGGCCATTGTGTGAATGCAGGGGGTTGGGAGCAGCACATTCTCTGAGCACAAAGAGGTGCTGGGACTGGATCTGATTGGCCCTGCAGGACCAGCTCCTACACAATGAAACCACAGAGGGCTGTCAGCAAGAGAGTAGGAGATGAATTTGTGTTTAAAAACTTGACTTGGGGGGGCTGGAGAGATGGCTCAGCACCCACATAGTGGCTAATATATATCCGTAACTCCAGTTCCAGGGGATCAGATACCCTCTTCTGACCTCCACAGGCATTGTGAGGCATGGGTACACTTACACACATGCAGGCAATACACTCATATACATAAAATAAAAATGATAAATAAAATATCTTAAATATGGGGGCTGAAGAGATGGCTCAGGAGTTAAGAGCACTGACTGCTCTTGTAGAGGACCCAGATTCGATTCCCAGCACCTACATGGTGGCTATGAACCGTCTTTAACTCTAGTTCCAGGGGAGTCTGAAGCCCTCTTCTGACCTCTGTGTCATTGCACAACACAGGTGCACTCATATACATGCAGGCAATGCACTCATACACATAAAATAAAAATAATAAATTAAAAAAAAAAAACCAACTTGACTTGGGCCAGGCCTTGTGGCACACACTTTTAATCCCAGAGGCAGGCAGACCTCTTCAAGTTCAAGGCCAGCCTGGTCTGCAAAGTGAGTTCCAGGCCAGCTGGGGCCTGTCTCAAAACAAGATATGGCTCTACCAGGCAAAGATTAAACATGGCTGAGACCATTCTGGAAACAGGAAGAGTAACTAGGAAGACCACAGTGGTAGTGGTGAGAGGGTGAAGAGCCAGTGGGACCCCAGATGGATGCTATGTATCAGTGACACAGGAGAAGAGTCAAGAATGAGCCCTACAATTCTAACCAGTCAAGTAGACAGTGGTGACTACTAAAACAGGGGTGTAAACAGAGAGTTTGAGGGAGCAGGGCAAGAGCTGTTTTGACCTGTGAAGTCCAAGGGGCCTGTGGGAGACCCACGGATGACCACAGGCAGACAGCTGGACCAGAGCGGGAAGACAGGGAGCCTGCAGGAAGGTCTAATGGGGACAAACTCAACTCAGTGGAAGCCCTGGGAAAGGACAGGGCTGCTTAGGGTAGAGGTGTTCATTGGGGTGATACTTCCCTCTAGTGGCCACTTGGAAGCTGCAGAGTACATCTTTTGGTTGGTTACAAAGGCTGGAAGGAAGTAGTAGTGAAAGGGGAGGTGGGGAGCTTGAGAGATGGCGCCCACAGAGGACTGGGGTCGGTTCCCAGCATCCACATGGCAGCTAATGCCATAATTCCAGATCCAGGGGATCTGATTTTCTCTTCTGGCTTCCTCATGTTTTCAGGCACTTACATATATGTAGGCAAGACACTCATACACATAAAATAAGTAAATCAAGAAAAAATTTAAAAAGAAAAGGGACCAGGGAATCTAGATACCCTGCAATGATCCATCTAGTGCAGAATTGTTTAAGGTCTTTGACTTTCAAATGCCCTGATAGTCGCACACATAAATGAGAAAAATCTGTTCATAATGATCTGCGTCTACAATATAACCCCATCTTCCATGTATCCAAAGGATGATGTTTCGTACTGAACTCCCCCAGAAGTAGCTCTCTAGACTTTTTGCTCAGAGTTTCACCAAAGATTTTTACTATTTCAGAAAAACCACATGGGCTAGAGAGATGGCTCAGCAGTTCAGAGCACTGGCTGTTCTTGCAGAAGACCCAAGTTCAAATCCCAGCACCCACATGGGTAGCTAACAACAGTTGACTCCAGTTCCAGAGAATCCAACACCCTCTTATGTCTTCCGGGCACTGCACAACACAGATGCACTTACATTCATGCAGGTATAACACTCGTACACATAAAATAAAAATAATTTTTTGGTCTTTTTTTGAGACAGGGTCTCCCTGTAGCCCCAGCTATCCTGGAACTCACTATGTAGACCAGGCTGGCCTTGAACTCACAGATATCCGCCTGCCTCTGCCTCCCAAGTCCTGGGATTAAAGGTGTGCACTACCACGCCCAGAAAAAATAATTTTTTTAAAAAAAGAAAAATCACATCACTGTGATTTTGCCAACACAATACCCCTGTATCACTTCCTATAACTGTTGATCTGAGCAGAAGTGTCTATTTAAGTATTTTATATACATAGTTGTAAAGAAGCATTTAAATACATTCTTTTCTGGTCTGTTATAAATTGCTTTTCCTGTTCCAATGTGAGATGTTTCAGTGGGTAAAGGCAATTGTGTAAACCTAATGACCTATAAGTTTGATCCCTGGAATCCACATGGTAGGAGAGAACCAACTCCTACAAGTTGTCCTCTGACTACACATACACTGTGGCATGCACGCACCCTCCCCCCATATACACACATACAATAAACAAATAAATGTATTAAAATATTTTTTTAAAAAAAAAAAGAATAAATGGGGCTGGAGAGATGCCTCAGCGGTTAAGAACACTGGTTGTTCTTGCAGAAGACCTGGTTTCGAATCCCAGCACCCACATGGCAACTAGCAATTGTCCAGTAACTCCAGTCCCAGAGGAATCCAACAGCCTCTTCTGACCTCTGTGGGCACTGCACGACATGGGCGCACTTACTTACATCCAGGCATACACATAAAATTAAAAGAAAAAAGAATAAATACAGATAGAAAAATTGAAGTTGAATCCTGGATCCTTCCAATAACTAAGAGATGCAGTGTGGGGGTAGGAAGGGTGTCAGGAGAGCCAGCCAGCTATGTGGAGAAGGGCGCAAGGAAAACTGGGTTGAAAAGGGGTGGGCATGCTGGAGGCTGCTGGCATCTTGGATGAGAGACGGGGCAGGGAGGAAGGCTCTTAAGATATTTTGCTGGGCTTGGAGGGCGGTGTGGTTGACTGGTAGAGCACATGCAAGGTCCTGGGTTTCTCAGCATTACCAAAGTTTTGCCACAGTGGCAGTCGGAGGGGCAACATTGGATGAGGAGTTATTTTATGTTTTAAAGGCTGACTGCAATGAAAGTGAGTATGGGGGCTGGGAATGGAGGGTGCAGGAGATGGATGGCCAGAGGTAAGAGCCACCAAGCTCCATCAAGCTCACTGTCATGGCAAAAATGCTGCTTCTTTTTATTTATTTATTATTTTTAAATCTTTCTGAGACAGGGTCTCACTGTAGCCCCAGCTGTCCTGGAACTCACTATGTAGATCAGGCTGGCCTTGAACTCACAGACATCCATCTGTCTCTGCCTCCCAAGCACTGGGTGCACCACCACACCCAGCTAAGGTGCTGCTTCTTAAATGAGAAGCAAGCTCACAGGCTGGGAGGGAGAGTGCCTGGGAGAGCACTGGAGGGCTGAGGCGTGCAGAACCGCCCTGCTTTGATTCTGTGAGTAAGAATCTGCTGTGGCCTTCTGGGAGAACAGCTGGGTCCTGCTCAAGGCTCCATTATAACCTGTGCCTCAACTCAAGGGGAACCAGTTAGCTCCATGGTGTGCTTTTCTCCAGCAGGCAGAGGTCTGTGCTGGGGGAGGAGGAGGAGGGATAGAAAGGCAGCTGGTTCCAAGGCAAGAGCAAGAAAGCATGACCAGGAAGAAAGTGGACATGAGAGACCAGGAAGTGACTGTGGTGTGGGCAGCAGATGGACATGCACCTCAAATGAGTACAGGATGCGCTCCAGCCATGAACACCTCCAGAAGGATGACTCCTTGATAACAGGGTTGACTCCCTGACAACAGAAATGATTCCCTCATAACAGAGGGATGACCCCCTGGTAACTGGGATGACTCCCTGATAACTGGGATGACTCCCTGACAAGAGATGACTCCCTCACAACAGAAGGATGACTCCTTGACAACAGAGATAACTTCCTAAC
The DNA here is from genome assembly GCF_000622305.1 of Nannospalax galili. Lineage (NCBI taxonomy): Eukaryota > Metazoa > Chordata > Mammalia > Rodentia > Spalacidae > Nannospalax > Nannospalax galili. The sequence goes on from NW_008340934.1 coordinate 36,781, forward strand.
AGGGACAATTCCCTCACAACAGAAGGATAACTCCCCGACAATAGAGGGATGACTCCCCGACAACAGGGGGATGACTCCCCGACAACAGACAGATGACTACCTCACAATAGGGATGACTCCCTCACAACAGAAGAATGACTCTCCCACAAGAGGGATGACTCCCCGACAACAGGGAGGACTCCCTGAGAACTGGGATGACTCCCTAACAGAAGGATGGCTCCTTGACAATGGAGGGATGACTCCCCAACAACAGGGATGACTCTATGACAACAGAGGGATGACTCCTCCACAACAGAGTTGACTTCCTAACAACAGACAGATGACTCCCTGATAACTGGGATGACTCCATGACAACAGAGGGATGACTCCCTGACAATGGAGGGATGACTACCTCATGATAAGGATGACTCCCTCACAACAGGGATGTCTCCCTGACAACAGGGGTGACTCCCAGACAATGGGAGGGATGACTTGGACAAACGAAATCTGAATATGCATGGTAGGTTAGATAATAGTGTAGCACAATTTATTTTCTTAGGTGTTTTTGTTTCTGTTTTTTTGAGAAAGGGTCTCATGTAGCCAAGGACGATCTTTAACTCCTGATCCTCCATTTTTCAAGTGCTAGGATAACAGGTGCGTGCACATCTTTAATCCCAGCACTTGGGAGGCAGAGGCAGGTGGATCTCTGGGAGTTCAAGGTCAGCCTGGTCTACATAGTGAGTTCTAGGACAGCTGGGGTTACAGGGAGACCCTGACTCAAAAAGACAAAAAAAAATTGCCTATTAAGGGCTGGAGAAATGGCTCAGCAGTTAAGAGCACTGGCTGCTCCTGTATAAAGACTTGGGTTCAATTCCCAGCACTCACATGGTAGCTAACAACCATCCATAATTCCAGTTCCAGGGGATCAAGGGATCCAACACCTTCTTCCAACCTCTGTGGGCATTGCATGACAGATGCACTTACATGCAGCCATAACATTTATACACATAAAGCAAAAATAATAAAATATTTTTAAATGCCTATTAAAAATGCCTTTTTCCTCAGGAAATACAAGCTGTCATATTTCATAGTAAAGGTACAGGAAGTCTCCAGCTGCTCTCAAATGCCTGCCCAAAATGCACTGTCTCAATATGTTACAAAAGGGGGTAGGAGAGATGGCTCAGTGGTTAAGAGCATAAGAGCACAAGCTAGTCTCGCAGAGGACCTGGGTTCAAGTCCCAGCACCCACATAGTAGCTAACATATGTCCGCAACTCCAGTTCCAAGGGATCAGACACCCTCTTCTGACCTCCACAGGCATTGCACGACATGGGTGCACTTACACACATGCAGGCAATACATTCAGATACATAAAATAAAAATGATAAATAAACTATCTTAAACATGTACAGAGAAGCTGAGTGTGATACACACCTATAACACACACACACTTGGAGGCAGATACAAAAGGATTCAGAGTTGGAGACTGGGCCAAGCTACAAAGCAAGCACAACCTATGGGGGAAAAAAACGGCCAGGCACATACCTGTAATCACAGATTTAGGAGGCAGAGGTAAGAGAATCAAGTGTTTAGCCAGGCGTGGTGGTGCACGCCTTTAATCCCAGCACTTGGGAGGCAGAGGCAGGCGGATCTCTGTGAGTTCAAGGCCAGCCTGGTCTACATAATGAGTTCCAGGACAGCTGGAGCTACAGGGAGACCCTGTCTCAAAAAGACCAGAGAGAGAGAGAGAGAGAGAGAGAGAGAGAGAGAGAGAGAATCAATAGTAAGTTTGGGACTAACCTGAGCTTTACAAGATCCTATTACTTAAAGGCACAACAAGAAGTTTGACTGCATAATAACAAGTTCTTGCACAGGAAAAAAAAAGCCCTATAAACAAAGTAAAATAATAAAACAACCTGTTTTATTAATAAAACAAAATGTTAAGTGCACCATATATCACAGAGCATCCAATATCCTAATCCATGCCGAATCTTGGGGTAAGCACTCGGCTCTGTCGGTAGAGGACCTGCACAGATAGCAAGCCTGGGGTCTGGGCTCAATCCCCAGCTCCACCAAAGGAAAACAAAAAGCAACTCTTAAAAATTTGAAAGATCTGGGGCTGGAGAGATGGTGCAGTGATTAAAAGCACTGGCTGTTCTTGCAGAAAACACGGGTTTGAATCCCAACACCCACATGGCAGCTATCAACCATCTGTAACTCCAGTTCCAGGGGATCCGATGCCCTCTTCTATCCTCTGTGGGCATTGCATGACAAGGGTGCACTTAAACACATGCAGGCATAACATACATATAAAATAGATAGATAAATAAATACTTTTTTTGAAAAAGTTTGAAAGATTTAGTGGTTGTGGCACAATTGTTACCCAACACTTGAGACTGAGGCAGGAGGATTGCTTCAATTTTGAGACCAGTCTGGTCTACACAGGGAGTACCCAGGCAGCCGAGGCTACATAACAAGACCCTGCCTCAAAAAAGCAAAATAAAACAAAACATATTTCAGCCAGCCATGATGGTGTAGTCCTTCAGTCTCAGCACAGGTAAGATTAGGGGCAGATAGATATCTGTGAGCTCAAGGCCAGCCTGGTCTACATAGTGAGTTCCAGACCCTGTCTCTAAGTAAATAGATAGATGATAGATAGTTAGATAGAAAGATGATAGAGGATAGATAGATAGATAGATAGATAGATAGATGGTAGATAGATGGTAGATAGGTGATAGATAGATGATAGATAGATAAGCATATTAAAAATCACTTTACAATTCCACGTCTTATCTATTTGTGAAATACTCAGAAGCTTCACAGTGTAATCCATGAGGGAAGTCAGCAAAACAAGCATTCTGTGGAGGAGAATTTGGTAATATCTAACAAAGCTTTATCTGTATTTCTTTACCCTTTGACCCAATAATCCTAATTCTAGGAATTTACCCTGAAGACTGTTGCAGAACATGGTCCTCTGAGCAAAACAGTTGCCATCTTCATCAGATCGGCTGTGCCTGCTTACAAGACTCCACTGTCCATTGGGCTTGTGGACTGTGGGTGTTCCCTTGTCGGAGAAGGTATGGAGGCTCTTTAGATCCTCACCTGAGATTAAGCCACTGCTCCCAGACATTTGTAGGCAATTTTGCCCTGATTGCATGTGGCCTCTGGGTCTCAGGAGGTGTTAGAGTTATATAGACTGGAGGTTAGAGGAAGGGGGCTCCATTTATGTGGTTATGGGGAAGCCATCATCCATGCTTGGTGTAGACTTTCCATTGTGGCTGCTGTGGAGTCACCCACACTCCTGCCAGTAACCCTTCACCCATGCCCAATAAACTCATTGGTTCCCCAAGATGAACTCTGGTCGAATCACACTTTGGTTTGTTGTAGGAACTTTATAAGCAGGGGACATGTCTTCCAGGGAAGGAATTCTCACATCTCACAGCTCTAAGAATCTGAAATTCATATGTACATTGTTGCATTGTTATAACAGAAACAACTCACATGACCACACAGGAGTCTGGATGAATAAATAGTGGTTCCATCCACCCATGAAATACTATGAAAGATGAAGGAGGCCCAGAAGCTGATCTGGAGTGAATTCCAGAATAAGTTGCTACACAGATAAAGCAAAGTAGAAAGACTATTTTCAGAATGTTTTAGGTTTTATGTAAGAATAGAGGGAAACCAGGAAAGATTCTTCTTATTTATATTTGCAAAGGAAACAGAGAATTTGTCAGAATTGGTTCTATTATGGTTTGACTCTGAAATGCCCTCCACCATACACACACACACACACACACACACACACACACACACACAAATATTTTGAAGGCTTGTTCCTTAGTTGGTGGCATTTTTTTGGGAAGCTGGGGAACTTTAGGCATGGAGACTGGCTGGTCAAAGTGAGTCACTAGGGTGGGCCTTTGAAGGTGATTCCTGTTCCCATCCAGCCTCTTTGCTTCCTGATCTGCTCACATATGTGGACCATCAACCACACACGCTCCCACAGCCTGGCACAACAGCTTGTTCATGAGCCCAAACAAACCCTTCTTCCATTGTTGCCTCTATCAGGTATTATTCCCAGTGATGAAAAAAGTAACTAAATGAAGAGAGCACTAATGCATCTTTCAATTCTCATCAATGAAGCTCCTTCATGCAACAGAGGGCCAGGAACACAAAAGGTCACAAATGGCCAAAATGCAGAAAATAAGAGTCTGCAGAGTGTGGGTCCTTGGACAGGACTCCTGTATTAAAATCCACCCACCCAGGGCTCAGGGACCATTGCAGAACGGGAGGTGGAAAGATTGTAAGAGCCAGGGAGGAGATGCAGGGCCACATGGAAACAGTCCTGTAGGTGCCTGGGACCCTTCTCATACAAACCTACAGCAATGATGTCAGCACGCACAAGACCCATGCAAACTTAAAAACCCAGCATAGAACTGTGGAAATGAACAGCAGGCCCCAATCTTAGTCAAAGAATTATTGGTAGCTGATTACTGCTGGGTGAGGAAGAGCTGATCTTGAAGGGAGAGACTAGATAGGCAGACTAAACCCCGTGGATGAACTTGCACTGAGGGCATCTGGGGACACTGACTTTACATGATAGCTCTTAACACAAATGACAGAAGGTATGAACTCTAGTGGGAGGGCAATGGGAGGGTGCCAAAGGGGAAGGGGGTATAAAAATGATTTTATGAGCTGGGTGTGGTGGCACACACCTATAATCCCAGCACTTGGGAGGCAGAGGCAGGCGGATCTCTGTGAGTTCAAGGCCAGCCTGGTCTACAAAGTGAGTTCCAGGCCATCTGGGGCTACAGAAAGAACCTATTTTTTAAAAAAAAATTCAGTATTTAAAAAAATATTTTATTATTTTTATTTTATGTGTATAAGTATATTGTCTGCATGTATGCAAATGCGCCCATGTCATGCAATGTCCACGGAGGTCAGAAGAGGGCATTGGATCCCCTGGAATTGGAGTTAAGGACAGTTGTTAACCATTGCCATGTGGGTGCTGGGAATTAAACCTGGGTCCTCTGCATGAGCAGCCAGTACTCTTAACTACTGAGCCACCTCTCCAGCTCCCCCAATAAAAAAAATTTAAAAAAGAGTTAATAATTGTGAATATAGTAAAAAAAAAAAAAAAAAAAAAAAAAAAAAAAAAAAAAAAAATGGCTGGACATGGTAACTCATACAGGTTCTCAGCAGGAGATGAAGGGGTAAGAGACAGGAGCAATTCTGTGCTTACCTCTTCGTGTGGTTTTCACTTTTATACATGCTGGTGCTTATTCAAAAAATAAAATTAGCCTGGCATAGTAGTGCATGCCTTAAATCCCAACTCAGGAGGCAGAGAACTCTGTGAGTTCCAGGCCAGCCAGGGCTACATAGTGAGACCCTAACTCAAAAAGAAATATTTTAGGGAGCGCAAAAGGTGGTTCAGTGGTTAAGAGCACTTACTGCTCTTGCAGAGGACCCAGATTCAGTTCCTAGCACCCACATGGTGACTCACAACTGTCCATAACTCCAGTTCCAGGGGATGTGATACACCCTAGCCTGGCCTCTTTGGGCATTGCACTACATAGGTGTACTTACATACATGCAAGCAAAACACTCATACACATGAAAATATAAATAAATAAAGCCAGGCATGGTGACATACACCTTTAATCCCAGCACTTGGGAGGCAGAGGCAGGTGAATCTCTGAGTTCAAGACCAATCTGGTCTGGGTTTACAGGGAGACCCTGTCTCATAAAGACGACAACAACAAAAAAGAATATATATATGTATATATATATATACACATATAAACACACACATATAAATAAATAAATAAATAAACAAACATTAAGGAAACATTTTAAAATAAAATTAAAAGCTGAGAATAGTGACATTTGCCTTCTGATCTCAGGACTCAGTAAGTCTGAGACAGAGGCTCTTGAGTTCCAGGCCAGCATGGGCTCCACAGTAAGTTAAAATCAACTTAAGCTGGGCGTGGTGGTGCATGCCTTTAATCCCAGCACTCAGAAGGCAGAGGCAGGCAGATCTCTGTGAGTTCAAGGCCAGCCTGACTACATAGTGAGTTCCAGGACAACTGGGGCTACAGGGAGACCCTGTCTCAAAAAGACCAAAAAAAAAAAAAAAAAAAAAAAAATCAAGCCACAATGATGAAATCTTATGAGGAAAAAAAAGTGAATAATTTTCAAAAGAAACCTGGCTAACTTCTTAATCAATCATTACAGATAACATCAGCCATCTCGGAGCTGCCTCTGTGGACTTCCACGTGGGACGCACAAACCTTGATTCTTCTGTGGTGTTCCTGCCAAAACACAGAACTCAGTTGTAATCTTTAAGAGGCACCTGTCACAGTGCCCACACTGAGGAACAGCCTTGAACCAACTGGCCTGTTCCCTTCAGAGATGAGAGACAGTGGAAACTCCTGAAACCACTTCAAATGAAGGGAGACTAATTAGATACAAGGTGTGACCCCTCGTCAAGGAAGAAAAAGTGCTAAAGGCACAGTAAAGGGATTAAGTCTGACTGTGGCCAGAAAACAAGCGTTAAGTTTTTAAAATTTTATCATTATTTTTGTCTTTTTGAGACAGGGTCTCCCCGTAGCTCCATCTGGCCTTGAACTCAGAGAGATACACCTGCCTCTGCCTCCCAAGTTCTGGGACTAAGGGTGTGTACCACCATGCCCAGCTTTATTTATTATTTTTATTTTATGTGTGTGTGTATTGCCTGAATGTGTGTAAGTGCACCTGTGTCATGCAATGCCCATGGAGGTCAGAAGAGAGTGTCAGATCTTTGGAATTGGAGTTCCAGGTGGTTGTTAGCTACCATGTGGGTGCTAGGACTTGAACCTAGGTCCTCTTCAAGAGCAGCCAGTGCTCTTAACCACTGACTGAGCCATCTCTCCAGCTCCACTGTTTAGTTTTGTAGTTGGGATTACTGTCCTGTGATTATGTGTGGGACTATTCTTTTTTTTTTAGAAAATGGCTATATTAAAGCCAGGCATTGTGGTACACAAATAGCAGCACTCAGAAGGCAGAGTCAGGTGGGTCTCTGAGTTTGAGGCCAGCCTGGTCTATACAGCAAGTTCCAGACCATCCAGGGCTACCTAGTGAGATCCTGCCTCAAACAAACAAACAAACAAACAAACAAAGGGACCTATTGTCTTGTTTCTTCTCAACTGGTACAGAGTGAAAAAAATATGTGCATATGTTCTCACATCTGTTATGTTACACACATATATAAATATTTTATTTTTATTTTATGAGTGTATTGCCTGTATGTATGCGAGCATACCTGGGTTGTGCAATGCCGCGGAGGTCAGAAGAGGGCTTTGGGTTCCCCTGGAACTGGAGTCAAGGATGGTTTGTAGCCAACATGTGGGTGCTGGGAATCAAACCCAGGTCCTCTGCAAGAGCAGTCAGTGCTCTTAACTGCTGAGCCATCCCTCCAGCCCCACACACATATATTTAAAATGTGTTTGTACATATGTACATAAAGAAAATACTCAAGGGCTTGGGCTCAATTCTAGTTCTGCCAAACAAACAAGAAAATGCTCACCTTAAAGCCAGAGAAAATAAACGGGTAAAAGATATGTAAGTGTTCCTTGAACTAGAGGCTGGGGGGATGACTCAGTGGGTACTTGCTGCACAAGAGGACCTGAGTTCAGATCCCCAAAACCACACACCGAGCTAGGCCCAGCAGTGTGCACCTGTAACCCCAGAGCTGGGGGCGGAGAGCACTGGAGACAGAGCTGAGGCAAGTTTGCTGTCCCTCCAGTCTAGCTCAGTGAGCTCCAGGTTGAGAGACCCTGTCTCAAAAAATAAGTCGGATGGGCCACATAACGGTAGCGCAGGCCTTTGATCCCAGCACTTGGGAGGCCAAGGCAGGGGGATCTCTGTGAGATCAACGCCAGCCTGCTCTCCATAGGGTGTCCAGGCCAGCTGGGGCTACAGAGAGACCCTGTCTCAAAAAGACCAAAAAAAGTTTTGAGAATCATCCTCTAAATGTGGAAGAGGGTTAGGTTTCAGAGGGAGGCAGTCTGGAAAAGGCTTGACCATCCCTGGTTTGAACATAAAAGGACCACATGCTAAAGGATGTGGGTAACCTTAAGGAGCAAAGAAACAAATCTTCCCCTGGAGCCTCCAAAAGGATACAGTCCTGTCAACTCCTTGACTTTTTAGCTTAGTAAGACCCATTGTAGATGTCTAGAACTGTAGCATAAATTTGTGCTGTATCCAGTAAACTCCAGGGATCCACCTGTCTGTCCCCACCTGCCAGTACTAGGGTTACAGGTGATCACCAAGCCTGGCTTTTTTTTTTTTTTTTTTTTTTGGTCTTTTTGAGACAGGGTCTCCCTGCAGCCCCAGCTGTCCTGGAACTATGTAGACCAGGCTGGCCTTGAACTCACAAGGATCCACCTGTCTCTGCCTCCCAAGTGCTGGGATTAATGGCGTGTGACACCATGCCTGGCAAAAAAGTATTTAGACAAAAGTTCTTACTTTGAAGGCTGATGACCTGGGTTGATCCCTGGGGCCACATGGCAGAAGAGAACTGACTCTCACAAGTTGTCTTCTGACCTCTACACAAATGCTATGGCATGCATGCACCTGTGCCCATACACACACCTACCCAAATAGTGTTTTTTTTTTTTTTCTTTTTTCTTTTTGAGATAGGGTCTCCCTGTAGCCCCAGCTGTCCTGGAACTATGTAGACCAGGCTGGCCTTGAACTCACAAAGGTCTGCCTGCCTCTGCCTCCCAAGTGCTAGGATTAAAGGCATGCGCCACCACGCCCAGCTTAATGTTTTTGAAAACATCAACCAACCAGGTGTGGTGATGCAACACTTTTAGTCTCAGTACTTCGGAGGCAGAGATGGATCTCTGTGAGTTCGAGGCCAGCCTGGTCTACATAGTGAGTTCCAGGACAGCTGGGGCTACAGGGAGACCGTCTCAAAAAGACCAAAAAAAGAAAAAACCTCCTTCCCCTACCCAAATCAACAAGCACAGTGGAGCAAGTCAGTAATCCCAGGCCTTGGGAGGTAGAAGCAGCAAAGGTCAGAACAAGGTCATCTTTGGCTACACATGGAGTTTGAGGTTAGCCAGTTTTACATATCAAGTTCCATGCCAGCCAGGGCTATATAATGAGACCCTGTCTCAAATAAATGAACTAATTAATAGAATTTTTTAAGTAGCCAGTATACACTGTATACTTTTTCTAGATTCTTATTTAATGTGTATGAGTGTTTTGCCTGTATGTATAGAAGTTGCACCCATGCTAGGCAATGCTCAGAGGCCAGAAATGGGCGTCAGATCCCCTGACACTGCAGTTTCAAATGGTTGTCGACCCTACTTCAACCTGGAGGATCTGGCCTCACTCTACAGGGCTCACCTGTGTTGAGGCAGCTGTCATGCACAGCCTGCTCAGGACCCTACCCAGCACTCAATTCTGGGCAGGTCTTGACAGGCTTCAATTGGGGTTTTAGACCTATTTAAGGGAGCCTGCCCACACATAGGAGGCCAGGGCTAGAGACAGGAAGGCAAATAGACTGGATGATCTTGGCACTTTCTGCTGTTGCCCTATCTACCTCCTGAGTACCTTCCCACGGCCAGAGGAAATCCTGTGGAACCTGGGCAACTGATCGGCTGATGTGCAAACAGGTAATGCGGTAACTGTAAGTGACGAAAGGGGCAGGACAATTCCTAAGCTCTGAACTTAGTCCAAGGGAAAAAGGAGTGGAGAGTGGCAAATCGTACTGTTCTTAGGACATGCAGCAACTCTACTAGGGCCTGGACCGTCCCTCTTCTAGCATACCATATTCGAGTATTCATATGAAGATCCTACCATGGTGCTGGAACAAGCATTCTGGAATAGTTCACTACATTGACCTTTTCATCTGTTTGAGTCATGGCTGACCTCAAACTCACTGTAAGAGGCTGGCTTATTAGAACCACTTATCATCCTGCCTGCAGCTCCTGAGTGCTAGGATCGTAGGCACATGCTGCTGTGCTCATCCATGTGCTGCTGGTGCTCTATGCTTGCCAGGCAAGCAGTGTACCAACGAGCTACATTCCTAGTCCCACATTGAACTTTCTATATCCTTTGCTAATTCTGAACAAAAAGTAAATTCATTTAATGCATTCACAACTGCAAAGTACTTCCAAGGAAATCCTGAAATTACATAATACTGGTCAGCAACATGAAACAGTTTTATGGAGATTTTTTTTTTCCTTTATTGAGAAACTTAAGACTTGGGTACATCAAAACCAGTTTCTGAAGGGAGGGGAGGGGAAAAAAAAAATCAAAATCCACAATAGAAAAAAAAAGTTAACACTGTCTGGGCCACAACAGAACCCAGAGAATATATTCTTATAATTGAAAAATTCTAGATGCTTTATAATTGACCTTTTGATACAAAATGACCTATTAATTTGCAACTTGTGGTTCTTGTGTTGAAGTCCATAGGACAAGCTAGGAAATCTTCAAACCTTGAGCTGAATGAATTCCACGAGGGGTTATTTGGCTTTTGATTCCTGAAAAGAAAAACAAAAGTCTAATGCAAATAATCAAATTACCTTCAGAGAATAACTAGCTGAGGGAAAAAAGATATTCTAGAATAGGCTTCTCAGACTTGAGACAGTTTTTTAAAAAAAATATTTATTTAATATTTTTATTTTATGTGTATGTTATGCCTGCATATAGTTAAGTGCACCCGTGGTCATGCAGTGCCCGAGGAAGTCAGAAGAGGCTGTTGGATCCCCTGGGACTGGAGTTGCCAACAGTTGTCAGCTGCCATGTGGGTGCTGGGATTTGAACCCGGGTCTTCTGTAGGAAGTCAGTGTTCTTAACTGATGAGCCATCTCTCCAGCCCCAAGACAGTTTTTTAATTGGTATAGTTACATTGGCGCTGTCCCACATGGAACATTTATTTAGTTACTTTGGTCCTTTACTGACTGGATCTTGGACTCCTGATAGAACTAGAGCTAAGCCATATCAACCTCTACCCATATGGCTGACATTGCTGCCAACCTTCACTCATTTGACTATCTGAAGGAACCCACCAGTCCAGTCCTAGTCCAATTTCACTCTACGGCCTACAGACAGGCAGAGACCAGAGCCCCCTAATTCACACTGTAACTATTATCAGGTATGCCTTGCTCTCCCACTAGATCTGTCTCTGCCTGTTGTATTTCCAGAACTAGGCAGCATACACACCTCATGAATGGGTCAAATTAGGAAGAGAAAGGACTTGCACAGAGGTAGAGCAATGAGGCTTTTGCAATTTGGTGGGAATTGCTTATGTCACTATTACAAGTCAACAAAGATAATTCTTTATGGGGGAAGGGAGACAAATGGACAGATTAAACTATAAGGATTATAGTTTAATCCTTGAGAAAGGTCTAAGGCAACTGCCTGGGGGTGGGGGAGGGACATAGATGAACAGCTTCTGTGTTGCTCTGACTGGCAGCAACTGGGCACAAATGATCTGTCTCGGCTTCTGAGCAGCTGGGATGACAGGACTGACTGCACACAGCTGTCACTCCACTGCATACTTTTTTTTGGTCTTTTTGAGACAGGGTCTCCCTGTAGCCCCAGCTGTCCTGGAACTCACTATGTAGACCAGGCTGGCCTTGAACTCACAGAGATCCTCCTGCCTCTGCCTCCCGAGTGCTGGGATTAAAGATGTGCGCCACCATGCCTGGCTTTTTGCACTTTTTAAATTCCAGTATTCTGGAGCAGAGTTCAAGGTGAGCCTATGCTATATATATATATAGTGAGACTTTATCTCAAAGAACAAAATCAAACAAAAAATACGGTAGGAATCAAAATTGTGGAACATACTTTTCCCTTGTCTAGGAGGTAGCAGCAGCAACAGCGCCCACCTTCTGGGCAGCTTCTTTCTTGGCATGATGAGCCTGCAGAACTGCCACAGCTTCATCCACCTGTGAGAAACGTCCAGTAGTTAGTGACTCCGGGAGAGCTACCTGCCTATCCCTGACACCCAGTGGATTAGAAGGTCCCTGGAAGGTGCCAAGAGCTTTCCCAATACCTTCAGCAGCAGCCCAAGTCAGATTAAAGCACAGGTCATGGAAGCAACAGATCCTTCTCTGTCCGGCCTGGGTGACCAACCCCCTCCTCTGACCAGTCTCCCAAACTGAGCTCTGAAGCCACAGGATCTTAGAACAGCTCACCTTGGAACGGAGAGACTCGGGGGACTCCAGCATGTGCAGCAGCTCCGAGTTGTCGATTTCCAGCAGCATCCCTGTAATCTTTCCAGCCAGATTCGAATGCATTGTTTGGATAAGTGGGAATAAGCGTTCCCCTGTGGACAGAACAGTTTTAATAAAAAAGCAGACTCAAACCCAGTGAACACTCAGTGGCATCGAACACACCACTGTCCTCTGCAGGCATGTGGAACACTTACCCAGCATCTGCTTCTGTTCCTGGGGAGGTGCTGCAGCCAGCATGGAGGCAGTCAGGGGCTCCTGTCCCTGTACGTGGACTGCAGGCTGGGATGCCTGCAAACCAGGAGAGGCTATCAGTTAGCACTAAGGAAGACACTCGGTGAAGGGTGAACCATCTGAACAGGTCAATGTGCGAAAGAAAACGAGGGCACTGTCCTTGCTCTTAAGGAACTCAGGAGTAGTAGCGAGGAAGAGAATAGTAGACATAAAAGCAGCTATAGGAAATGGTAAGCTATCAGAAGGGGAAAGTAAAGTTCCTGAGATAAAGCAAACCCAGCCCACTGAGCACCTGCTACTGATTCACTTGATTTACCCAAGGTTACTTAACAATCCAAGGCCTCACTAGAAATCAGGCCACAGTAAACACTTTGGGTCTGTTTTTCATGTAGCCCTGGCTGGCCTTAAATTCCTGCTCCCCTTGCCTCCCTCCTCCTCCCAAGGCTGGGATTATAAGCATTTGCCATACAGCTTCAGGGACATGTGTATGTGTGTACCGTTCTGAAAGTTTCCTTTAGATTAAGTCCAGTACAAACCGAGCCAGAGTATAAATATCAAAACATTTCTATTTAATATTATCAATTCCTTGAGGATCATCAGCATGCAATATTAATGTTGATTCAAGTCCTTATAGGCAAAAAACAATGCACATATTCGAACTAAATCCCAAGTAACTCCCAATTAGAGAATGTGGAAACATGCCAGATAATAATCCACAAAGCAGCTTGAGGCCTGAAGGCTGTGCATGGCCAGCCACAGCAAAGTGCTACAGAGCAGTGAATCGAACCAGCTGTACCTTGGCTGCACACAGGGGACACAAACAGCTTAGACAATTGAAGCTCTTCTTGCCCAGCACCCCTGAAGTGGAATTTCTTGTGTATTGGTATGTGCAAGCCGAGGCCAGAGGTCAACCTTAAGCCTCATTCCTCAAGCACTATCCAACTTTGTCTTGAAACACAGTCCAACTACGTAGCCCTGACTGACCTCAAACTCAGACCCACCTGCCTCTGTAGTGCTGGTAAGATAAAGGTGTGCCAGACCCATCTACCTTTTTTGACAGGGTTTCTCCAGGGTCTGGAATAGCCTAGGCTGGCTGGCCAGCAGGCCCCAGGATCTCTTTTTCTGCCTCCCCAAGGAGAGTACATGAATGCCACCATGCCCAGTCTTGTGTGGTGTGTGCATATGTCTATGTGTGGACAGCTGCATGTGCCCATATGGAAGATACCAAGTCAATATCAGGTGTCTTCCTAACTTACAGGGTCCTCTCACTGAACCCAGAAGACTTGCTGTTTTGGCTACACTGGCTGGCCTCTAAGTCTCCAGCATCTGCTGGACTCTGTGCCCAACTTTTATGTGTACAGAGTGAACTACTTAGAAACAAAACTTTCAAGCCTGTTGTCCTCAGGACAGTGTCCAAATCACCACAGAAGACAGCACTCTGAGAGCAGATATTAATAGCTACTAGAGAAGTCAAAATAAGGTTCTCTCTAAAACCAAGTAAAAATGGGGAAAACGATTTCCTGGGCCTCACCTGCAGTGGCTGTATGGCAGGGTGAGGGCTGCGGACACTGGAGGCATATTTATATGGTGCCACAGCCCGAGGGGCAGCGGCAGCAACTGCAGCACGAGGTGCAAGGCTCTGCACAGCTGTGGGAACACCTTGCAGAAAGAACAAATATAATTAAAGCCCATAAGTTTGGGCAAACACCCGTCAAAACCCCATCTTTCCCCCTCTGTGTGCATCCAATACCACCTCCAGACTGGCAGCTGTCAGTCAGCCCTTGCTGGGCGGCACCAGCCCCACCAAAGTCCATAGCCAAGCGGTCCGGGCACTCAGACCCTACAACAGACCAGCAAATGCACATCAGTGTTGGCAGCAGATGCCCAACTGGCCACGTCCCACGGAAGGAGAATTTCCAACACATGTTCACAACACGTCACACATGGGGCCACTACTGCTATTTGAGGATAAGCCAAAAGACAACGACTCTTCCCACATTTTGGAATACAAGACACACTGTAAAAAAAGATCCCTTCTCGTACTTTTCCAACCCAACCCAAGAGCATGTTGTCTGTAGTCACACAGACAGAACATTTCCAGTTAACATCTCCACAGGTCACCCATAAGCAACACACCTAGAACTGTTCCTCTGCTTCTGAAAGAAGAACCTAGCTAAACACATCAAAGCAGACAACCTAGACTCAGGAAAACAAGCCCCAATCTGACCAGGCCAGGGCAGAGCTAGTCATCATGACTCCCTCCTCCCCGGGTCACGCTGCTACAGGCCAGTTTGCTCACCGACTCTCTGAGTGGTAGTAGGAAGGCCACGAGAGGCCGGAGCATTACCAGTTGGAGCCAGATGGCGAAGAGCTGGACGAGGCCCAGACTGGCGTATAGCACTTGGCATTCCTTGGAAGCCTGGTCAAGAGACAAAGATCACTCAGTACTGACAAGCCAAGATGGACAGCTAGGCTACACCTCTGGTGGAGCATGTAATAGGACAGGGATAGCCTGGGAGACCCAGTACCCACCTTGAGGTCTCCCGCCTTGCTGCCAGCGTGGATTAGGCCTCATCTGTGCTAACTGGTTAGGTGTGTAATATGGAGGTCTTCCCTGAGCCTGTAAGGAAAGAGCACCCAAATACTTTTAAACACTTGAACCCATAATACAGAGTACCTCACTTCACCTCACCTTGAGGCCCTACTCCAGCTGAAGGGTCAATTAATGGGGCAGTTCTAGTCTACCTGCCACTGTATAAAGTGTGATCAGACTAGTTCCTTTTTTGTTTTACTCTGACATTCTTAAACACCAATAACCAAAAAGCCCTCTCCTCAACTGTAGAATATGTTCCTCAGCTGTCATGGGCAGATCCCAAGGAGCACTGCTTACCTGAGACCATGTGGCAGACCCACCTGTGGAACTGCTGGTACAAAGTAGCCACCAGCTGCAGGCTGGAACTGATTCAAGATGGCATTGGCAGGGAGCGCTCTCATTCCGGCCACACGCTGCATATACTGGTTGGTCAGGTGAGCCTTTCTTTCTTCCTTCCTCTGGGCCAGGGCAACATAGAGTGGCTTGGACCCCACAATGCGTCCATTCATCTCAGTGACTGCTTTGGTTGCCTCTTCAGGAGATGAGAAACAGACGAAGCCAAACCCTTTGCTTCGCCCATCCTCTAGCATTACCTATAAAGAGACCAGCTGCTAAGTTTTGTGGTGAGGGAAGGGCAGCTATTTCCAAGAGCCAAAACACTAGGCTCTGCTTCTGAAGTTAACAAGTCTCAACTGGAGTTCAACCCTGACCCAGGACACGCACCAGACCAATGAAGTCACAATCTCTAGGTATTTTTTCCCCCAAGTTCTCAGTGATGCTAAAGTTCTCCCAACTACTATAACACGGCTGATAAAACCAGGAACAAAGATGCTCCCTGATACTCAGAAGCAAGACAAGCCCCAGCCCTGTACATCTAGACAGTCTGAGCACATTAAATGCTGAGCAGACTTATCTCCAGCAAGCTCTTAGGGAGGTTAGGATAGATGCTGTGTCTACAGTGAGTTCCAGGCCAATCAAAGCTACACAGTGAGACCCTGTCAGATCACCAATGGCCTATCGTAATTTAGTAGGAGCAAGGGGTGGGAGACAGAGAGCATCCACGGTGTACTTCAACTACAAATAAGCTGCTCAGCTAGCAGTTTTCTTTGAAAACCTTTTTTTTGGTCTTTTTGAGACAGGGTCTCCCTGTAGCCCCAGCTGACCTGGAACTTGCTATATAGACCAGGCTGGCCTCAAACTCAGAAATTTGCCTACCTCTGCCTCCCAAGTGCTGGGATTAAAGGCATGCGCCACCACACCTGGCATCTTTGAAAACCTTTTTATTTTATGTATATGAGTGTACTGCCTGCCTGTATGCAGCTACACCTGTGTCCTGCAATGCTTGAAGGTCAGAAGAGAATGTTGGATCTGGAACTGATGTTACGGACAGTTCTTAGCCATGTGGTGCTGGGATTCGAACCTGGGCCTTCTATAAGAGCAGTCACTGCTCTTAACCTCTGAGCTATCTCTCTATCCCCGACAGTCTTTCTAAACAAGTCTAATCACTAATTTCTTTTCCTCATCTGAAAAGGTTATTACTTTCCCTAGTGTCTTGTATATGTTACCATTTGGCTCATGAAAGCCAACGTATGTACCAACTCAACAATGCTCTACCCAGGAATCAAGCCAGGAAGGTGTGTGAAATGCTTTCTCAAAAAGACAGAAAAAAAAAGGTACTTGGATCTTTAAGACAGCAGACTTTGCTGTTGTACAGCAAGAAAACATCCCTTGCACTGATGGGGGCCAAACAAGGGGTGATACCAAGAGGGACTGGACAAACAAGACTGGCACAACTTGCTACACTGGTAACAAATCAGACAGGCCAAGGCAGGGTGGATCTCTAGCCTCTGAGAGATGAATATATGTGAATGTATATATGTGAATGAAAATGTGAAAGAAAAAAACAACTTTAAAAATAATGAAGACCGCTGGGTGTGGTGGCACACACCTGTAATCCCAGCACTCAGATCTCTGAGTTCAAGGCCAGCCTGGTCTACATAGTGAATTACAGGAAGACCCTGTCTCAAAAAGACAAAAAAAAAAAAAAAAAAAAAAGCTACCCAGCCCCCTTTTTTCACCACCTAAAGGACTTGTGCCAACTAATATACCTCTACCAAGGGCCACAGTGTCCAGGTCAAGTCACACCCTCAACTCTCTGGATGTCAGTTTGCCATACCCGAAAGTGCAGCTGACTGCCATGTACCCAACATCCTCCTTTCAGCAACTCAAACCTCTTTACCTTTAAAGGTTTACATGGAGTCTGAAAACTTAATTGTCTACTCCCTTTAGTTCTTTGGGGGATGGGTGGGTGGGTGTCTTTTTGAGATAGGGTCTCTCTGCAGATTCAGCTAGCCTGAAACTATGCAGATCAGGCTTGCCTAGAACTCACAGAGCTCCACCTGCCTTTGCCTCCCACAAGTACTGGGATTAAAGGCATGCACCACCACACTCAGCATAGCTCCAAAATCTTTGAAATATCCTCATTCTCATTCTCAAGGAGGAAATATGGCAGAGCTGTAGAGACAGGCCCCAAGACAAAAATCAAAAGCAGCCCGTCTGGATATTCTCTGCTCATAGTGTAGCACTGTCTGTCCCCAGACTAGCACCAGGCAGCAGGCATGGGAAAGATTCGAGTGCTATGGGGGGCCAGGTCAGACTCCAGTACTTGCTTGCAGACAGTACTTTATTCCTACTGGTTCCAGAGCCTGACTCATGGGCAAGGAGGATGTTGGCATAACACTGTGGCTACTCAACTACCAATACATTTACTTTTCAATTAAACAAATACCAATAAACCAGCAACAGAACATCCTGCTTCCAACCCCACTCTCATACTGCATTACACTACCTTAGCACTGGTGATTGATCCAAAAGGAGAAAACTCTTTCCTTAATTTCTCATCATCAATGGTGTCATCCAAATTCTTAATGTAGAGATTCACTCCCTGAAAGAGAAGGATCACTGTTAACTACACTTTCACAGACCAACATATTTGGGAACCTGTCAGAAATGAAAACCTCTGCTAGGTATGGTGGTATCTGCCTGTAATCCAAGCACTCAGGAGGCAGAGGCAGGACTATTTGAATTTGAGGCCAGCTTAGCAAAACCCTGCCTCGAAAATACAAAACCAAACCTAGAACTCCAGGGTTGGGGTCCAACAATCTGTTTTAATAACCTCTGAGCCAGGCATACTGGCTCACACCTGTAATCTCTGCACCTGAGACTGAGGTCAAGGTCAGGCCCCTGCAGTCACTTCCTCCAGGCCAGCCTAGGTTAAGATACAGTAACTTTCAAAAAGAAAACCAGCTCTGCATGGTGGACAAGTTCCAGGCCAGGTGGGGCTACAGGGAGACCCTGTCTCAGAAAGACCAAAAGAAAACACCAACAACAAAATGAAAGATTCTGCAAAATTCTGACAAGCCGAAGTTAAACAACTACTCCCCTAAGATCACCAAGACCAGCACTACAACCACACTACCCTTCCCCTGCAGGGCTCCTTCTGCCACTGTTCCAAAAAGGTTATCATTTCAGCAAAAGGAACCTACACAGCCAAGAGCAGCAAGATGGAGCCTTCGGAACACAAGCCCAATGTATTTTAGCTGTTCTCTTCGGTACTTGCTGCCACATCGGGTAAGCAGAAACCCAAGCCTGATATTTTTATGAGAAGTACAGATGTCAGGTACCCAAAGAGAAAGCCTATACATAATGGCGCTTTGCAATCATTTTGTAGTAAATAAATACCCTTTGGGTAGGTAGCCCACCTCACCTGGTATCGACTAATTCTTTCCTGCTTCAGCTGCTCAAATTTCCGTTTTAATTCAGCCTGACGTTCTACTTTCTTCTGTGCACGGCCTACAAATATGATTTTCCCACTGATTTCCTTTCCATTCATCTCTTCCACAGCCTAAAGAGGAAATACCTGTTTTTAGTCAGAATACACAAGGCTCTCTGCCTTATGGACTATTAAGTCCAACCAAATATGAAGAGAAAACCTTTCGTATAGGACTGAAAATCAATTTCATTCCATCTCTGAAGTCTATGAAATCGACCCCAAAATCTTCATCTGTCAAGTGGGTATCTAAGAAGTTATTTGCTCATACAGCTTTTAGCCCACTTCCTTTTGTTCTGAGTTCCCAACCCTAGCTCTGAAATCTTCAAAAGGTCCTCATTCTCATTCTCAAGGAGGAAATGTGGCAGAGCTGTAGAGACAGGCCCCAAGACAAATGGAAAGCAGCCCGTCTGGATATTCTCTGCTCATAGTGTAGCACTGTCTGTCCCCAGACCAGCACCAGGCAGCAGGCATGGGAAAGATTCAAGTGCTGAGGGCACAAAAAAGGAGAAAAATCCAGTAGTTAGCCAACACAGGCAGGGTGACACTGGCGTCCAACTGTACCCCGCTGTTACTGGACCTAGCACACTGGCCTACCCATGAGTAGCTGCTATGCCACAATCAGCTCAACTCTCTAGGCTTTCAGCTTCCTTTACTCTTCCCAGTCACTGCTACTGAGACCAGTGCTGCTCTACTGTGTCCTAAGCAGCAAGCAAGGCCCTGACCACACTCAGGCAACTGCCTACAAACTCTTCCCCATCTTCATGGCACTCTCACCTTATTGGCATCCTCGTGTTTTTCGTAACTCACAAAGCCAAAGCCTTTGGATTTCCCACTGGGATCTCTCATCACCTTGACACTTAGGGTCTTACCTATACCAAAGGACAGAACTATTAGTGACAACATCTCTACCACCATGGGGCTAGTAACCCAGTTGAAGCAAATCTTGAGCCCAGATGGCTCTAAGACAGAAAGGTACTATGCTGGGGTCTCAATTAGGCACACTCCTTTAATTCCAGCACTTGGGAGGCAGAGACAGGAGGACCTCTGTCTGTGAGGCCAGCCTACTACAAAGTGAGTTTCAGGCCAGCAGTGGCTACAGGGAGATCCTGTCTCAAAAAGACAGAAAAGGAGATAGGATGAAGCCAAGAGAGAAAGGCCTGGAATCTACATCCATCCTGTCATCTTTGTCACATACATGTTTTCTGTGTCTGACTACCCTTCTCTCTGAGGTAAAAATAGATTAATTCTAGGGCCTGATGGTCTGTAAAAGGAGACATGTGGGTTATAAACCTCAACTTACCAAACTGACTAAACAGCTCTTTCAGATTCTCATCATCCACTTCTTCTCCAAAGTTTTTGATGTAAACATTGGTGAATTCCTTGGCTTTAGCTCCGAGCTCAGCTTCACGCTCTTTGCGAGACTTAAATCTGCCCACAAACCTACAAAGAAACCATGAACAGTGATTACCCAGGGGGAATGAAACACGATTTCCAGGGGCCCAGAAGAACAAAGATTAAAGACTGACAGGAGAGGTTTAATACATGAAGCCCCCATCCACCACCAAAAGAGTAAGCTCAGTTGCCCCAAGTCCCCAACAGAAAAAGAAAGAGGCAGGACTATCCTGCTAGGACCAGCCCCGGGTTCCCGGCTCAGACCAGGGCTACTCCTACCACATCACACTGCCTTCGTGGAGAAACCTGACGACCATGTTTTTAAAACGTTCATTTCTGTGCATCTATGTAAATGCATAGAAAATGTCTGGAAGGATACAAACCAAACTGTTAACAGTGGTTAGCCTAGCAGTTAAGACTGCGGGAAGACGTAACCTTTGCTTTTTGCTATTTTGGTACCGTTAGCATGAAAATGTCTCCATACACTGGACACACAGCATTAACACAGCCTTGTATATTTGATCAGAAATGTCTTTTGCCTGACAAAATAGTAAAGATGTAGTCCCCTCTCCTTTTCCCCACATGGCTCTAAATTCTGTCTCCATCCCACAGTAATGACACCAAGACATTATAAAGTAATCTCTGTAAAAGGATGGATTTTTCACTACAGCCAAATTGTGGAGCCCCAAGTCAGAGACAATTTGGCACCAACTAGCAAGAGACCCATGGACAGACCTGAATCAAGGGAAAGCCAAGGTCACACAGCTAGTATACAGCTCCTAGTCAGCTCAGGGCCCTCTCCACTCTGCCGCTGGCCAAGACCCCTGCTCAGAGTGAACTCAGCTGTCTTCTAGCCAGCCCCAGTTGCTGATGCTCACAAAACCCTTGGATGAATGCCTTTAAGGGAGAGGCAGCAGGCAGGCCATGGCTAGGGCAGGGAGCCCACCTTGGCGAGTCAAAAGGGCTGCCATGGCTCGGGCAGGGAGACTCACCAGCCCTGGAGTGGAGAGGTAGGAGCAGGCCACACTTGGGCCGAGAGAACCAGTAGCCGCCTTGTGTGTGCCAGTTAATACCGAGGTGGGGCCATGGCTGGCTCATGCGATGGTTGTCGCTCCGGACTGGGACACTCACACTTTGCGGTCATTGAGGAGCATGCCATTCATCTTCTCGATGGCCTTGTCGGCAGCCTCTTGCGTCTCGAAGTGGACAAAGGCATAACCCTTAGAGCCATTCTCATCGCACACCACCTGTCAGAGTAAAGGTAGACTACTTTAGCACCACTGGCCAGCTCCAGATGTATCCATGGCCCAAGGCAGCCAAACGTACCAGCTGTGACCCAACACTTAGCAGAGCACCAGAACCTAACAAAGTACTCCATTTACAAATGGCACCACAAGCAGTCATCTTCTATGCCATGTTGTGTGCACAGGTGCTCACGTGGGTCCATGTGAAGGGCAAAGGCAAATCTTGTGAGACAGGGTTCCTCGTTGGCCTGGAGCTCACTGGAGACTGGGCTGGACAGCAGACCCCAGAATCTACCTGCTTCTGCTCCCTAGCACTGGTTTAACAGCTGTGTACATGCTACCAGCCCAGCTTTCTTTTGTGGGTTCTAGGGAATCAAACTCATTCTTGTGCAGCAAGCACTTTACCAACTAAGCTATTGCCCTAGCCCATGCTTTTTACAACTTCAAGTCTATTTTTAAAAAGAAAAAAAAAGAAATCTGATTGAGTACGGTTCACTTATGCATGCAACCCCAACACTTCAGCAGGTGGAGGCAGCAGGAGGAGTTCAAGTCATCTAGGCTACTTGATGACATTGAGGTCATCCTGGATTACAAGAGACACTGTCACACACACCAAAAAAACAGGGCCAGGCATGGCGGCACATGGCTCTAATCCAAAACTTAGCAAGAGGTTCACTGTGAGTTCAAGACCAGTCTGGTCTACACAGGGAAAGCAGGACTTCATAGTGAGTGGTCTCCAAAGGAGGGGGCTGGTTGAATATCTCATTAGATAAGGCGCTTATCATCAAGCCTAATAACCAGA
Organism: Nannospalax galili; assembly: GCF_000622305.1. Taxonomy (NCBI): domain Eukaryota; kingdom Metazoa; phylum Chordata; class Mammalia; order Rodentia; family Spalacidae; genus Nannospalax; species Nannospalax galili. Next base: position 59,089 of record NW_008340934.1, read on the forward strand.
GTTGGATCCAAAGGTGGAGAGAACCAACTCAAGCAAGCTGTCCTCTGTTCTGCACATACACAATGTGGCACACATGCATGCAAAATAAATAAGAATGTGCTGGGGTAGAGCATCTGCAAGGCCCTGGGTTCAATTATCAACATACCTAGAAGTTTTTTTTTCTAAAACTCAAGTGATCTGGGTGTAAACCATAGCACTCAAACTGTTTTCCAAGTCTACAAAGAACTCAAGTCTAGCATCCATCAGATATGTAAATAGCTACTGTATGAAGTTTTACAGAGAGTGAACTTATGCTTAAGATTAAGAAAAGATGCTTGGGCCAGGCACTTGGAAGGCAGAGGCAGGCAGATCTCTGAAATCAAGGCCAGCTTGGTCTACATGGTAAGTTCCAGGCCAGCTTGGGCAACAGGGAGACCCTGTCTCAAAAAAAAAAAAAAAAAAAAAATGCTTGGAAATGACAGTCAATCACTTCTGGGTCCCCACTTCCTCATCCAAAAAACTCTGGTGGAATGCAAAATGCAAAGTCCTGGGTTCAATCCCCTGCACCTGTACCACAAAAGACTGGCTACATGTTTATAATACCAGCATTCAGACCAGGAAAGTTCAAAGCCATCCTTGGCTGTATGCTATACAGAATTCAAGGCCAGCCTAAAATACATTTCCCAGAGTAGCCCTGAACTTTTATTACATGTAGCTCCTCAGAGGAGAGCAGAGCACTCCTCAGTCTGAAGTGTGCCACACCCAGCTAATGCATTTATCTTATTTTCAAGATCCAACCATTATTCTGTTAAAAATCATTTAATCAATGTTTACCTTACAGGACAGAATGTTTCCAAAGGCAGAAAAAGTATCATAAAGTGCCTTGTTGTCAATGGATTTGTCCAGGTTCTTGATGAAGACATTGCCCACACCAGATTTTCTCAAAGAGGGATCCCTCTGAGACCACATGATTCGGATTGGCTTTCCCTTAATCACATCAAAGTTCATAGTGTCCAAGGCCCTCTCAGCTGTAAAAGAGGAACATTTAAATTACATAAAACATCAAGTCATTTACTACCTCCATTTCCCAAACTCCAAAACTGTCCTAGGTAAATCCCTGATAAATGGCCTTCAGGACACCAAGATCCTCATCTTTTGACTATGCCTTACCATGTTCAAGGGACTTTGCTGCCTACCTACCCACCTTGACTCAGGTGGGTCAGTTGAAATGATTTACATTTGTAAAATGAAGTTCTGTTCAGGGTGACTAAGTCACAAAGGTAGTTAATAGAAACAAATGCCAGAATCCAGCCAAGTTTACTTTGTTTCCTAGGAACTGAATGGTCTGGTGAACACAAGCTCCATAGTCCTTGGGGTGCTTCCTTTCTGGGGGGTGGCTGACCTTGAACTCAGGAGAGATCCACCTGCCTCTGCTTCCCAGTGCTGGGATTAAGAGCCTACACCACCATGCCCAGAACTGGGGTACTTCCTTAAGCTTCCCAAACAAGAGAGACTATGTAAGTGATCCAAAGCTAACACTTCTATTACTTGACAAAGATGTCCAAACCAGGTGGCTGCTTTTCCTTTTATCATCTCATCTCATGACTTCACAGATGGAAGACATCACCTAAACCCCCTTCATGAGGGGACTATAACAGGTTCAAAGATCAGGTGTTGTAGAACAGGACTATACTCTCAGCAGAATAGGGTTCAAGGCCATCCTGGGCTACTAGTGACTTCCCTCCTATCTCAAAAACAAAAACAAAAATAAGAGTTTAAGGGAGGGGTGTGGTGGCTACACCCTTAATCCCAACATTAGGGAGGCAGAGGCAGGTGGATCTCTGTGATATATAGAGGCCAGTCTGGTCTACATGTTCTAGGCCATTTGGGGCTACATCCTGTCTCAAACAAACAAACAAAAAAGCCACCAAAAAGGCAAAAAATAAGAATTTAAGCAGGCAAATCCATTCTTTACCCTTCCTTTAAAGGGGGACTAGGAGGATGTGGCTCAGTAGCACAGCCATTTGCCCAATGTGCTTGGGATCCTATGTTTGATCCCCAGCAAGGAGAAGATAAAACTGTTCAACTATCAACCATGAGTCGCTTCTTTCCACCATCCCTTCCCACCTCCTTCAGCTCTATTAGGAGGGAGGTGGCTGGCAGGGCAGAGGGAAACAAGGCAGTTAAAAAGTCCAGGTACAGGCCTTTAATCCCAGCACTCAGGAGGCAGAGGCAGGCTGATCTCTGTGAGTTCAAGGCCAGCCTGGTCTACATAGTGAGTCCAGGCCAGCTGGGGCTACAGGGAGGCCCTGTCTCAAAAAAACAAAAAAGTCCAGATACAGGAGTTTGCCTATGGTGGCCATGTGAGGCACTCAAGTTTGAGAACACAAACTATTCCTTATATTTGCAGTCAAGGAGCCCATTCCAACACAGTTCTGGTCTATTTCCAGACAGCACTGCACAGGGCAAGTTGGCTTAGTCTGACAAATCTAGCAGTACTTATTTATAGCAGGGAGAAGTCCTGCAGAGGTATGTGTTGGCAGGCACTGACCAATGGCTTATTATCTCTAAGAGACACAACTTTTGTTCAGAAGTCAAGAGAGCAGAACCTAAGAGCTAAGAGACTCATTACTCCCTCCCTAAAAGCCCTGCTCAGTTGCCTTTATTATGTTCCTGTGGTCAACAGAAGTTGGTTCTAAACAAATTGGATTGACAATAGCAATACCTAGTGCCTCTCAACTAACCCAATTTCCTGGTCTCAGCTGCAACTTGGGCAAGGAACATTCTCTGCTTAGTGGACAGTGAGGACAAAAATAGGGACCCAGAAAGCCTTTGCCACAGAATGGCTTGTTTTCCCCAGCAGTGGTCTCTGCAGTTGTTCCCTTTTAATCTGGAGTCACGTGCAGCCCCTGATTAGGTTTCTTCTAGGCTCACTTGTAGCAATGCCTGCAGCCTTAGTCTCCACTGCTTCATCTGGGGTGGAAGAGCACTGCACTGGGAGTCTCAATTTCCCTCCAACTTTTTGTAGTTCCTTTTCCTTCTCAGGAATCTTGTTTTCTTTCACAAAAGGGGTTTGGCAAGCATAAACCACTGTTCCCAGTGAGGCAATAAATTGTCCAGGAGATTTTACCTCCCTAGAATACCGGGGTATCATCCTCTAGAGTCCAGGTTTCTTCCACCTAGTTGCTGAGAATCCCTCCAACCAGCGGCAAGCAGAAGCAGCTTTGATGCCACCAACAAAGCCTCTCCCCTAAGGCTGCTGCATAAAACCGCTCTCCTAGCTCCCTACCTGCCCTACAGCCATCTCCTATCAGCAGAAAAATCAAGACTCAATCCAGGGTAAGGGTGGGGAGGGAAGGGCTGCTAGCTTTCCAATCTAAAACTTTTGGAGGGTGTTTCAATCCAGGGAGGAGTGTCAGCCCCCGGGCCCACCGAACATGCCTGGATCTGCAAGCTCCACCTTGCTTGAGCGGGACGATCATGGTCACTTCATTCAGATTACAACTTCCTTGGATTCCAACCCCTACTCCACTCCACCCCACCCCCCTTCCAGTAGCCCAAGGTCATCAGGTTAGCGACTGCTGGAAGCCAGGCTGGAACTGGGGTCATGACAGCACGCCAGGTTCTCAATCACCGCATCCTGCCTCCCACCATGGCTTCGGTGGCAACAAGCTGTTGTTAAGTCCCTCCCCACCCCAGCCCTACTAGACTCCTAGGGCCCCCCGGAACCTCACGACTGCGTAGGCACCGCTTCTACTCACCGTCTGCCGGCTGCTGAAAGTTGACGTAGGCATAACCCAGTGAGCGGCGGGTGATCATATCGCGGCAGACCCGGATGGACAGCACAGGCCCCGCAGGACTGAACTTTTCATACAGCATGGCCTCGGTGACGTCCGAGTGCAGGTCGCCCACGTACAGGGAGGCCATGGGGTAGCTGCTAGCCGCAGCGTTCATCTCCCCGCCCCCCACCACCCCGAGCCCCGCCAGGAGGACTTCTTACAGGGCCCACTGCAGGACAAAAGCGGCTCCTTCGAGCCGTGACCCGCGCCGCAGCGCACAGGTGGCACCGAGCGAGCGAGGCCGGGAAAGGCTGGAGCAGGGAGGCTCGAGTGCGGGGACCGATACGCGGGACCGCAAGCACCCCAGACAAAAGGCTCTCAGAAACAATATGGCCCTCCCCCGAGTCTCCAAGTGTCCGGGCTCGAAGCTCCAAATTAAAAGAAAAATTAAAGTGGGGACTCCCCTTGCGAAGGGGGGGACTATTGCAGGAGATGCTGCCCCCACGGCGGCCGCGGGGACACGCGTTTCTCGATAAATATAGGCCCGGGCGGTCTAGAATTACAGCGGCCTGGGAAGGGGGAAACCGAATCTTTGCGGGTGCCGACTCGGCCAGCGGCGGCGAAGGGCAGCGCGGACACGTGGTGCGCCGGCCGGCGTGGGGGCGCGGGCGCCGGG
>NW_008340934.1:63594-110120 GCF_000622305.1 Nannospalax galili
CTGTGCGACGACTCTTCTCCCGTTCGTTTCCTTTTTCTCTCGTTTTCCTCTTTTTTTTTTTTTCCGGTTTTCTGGCGCTTTCGGCTTTTTGTATTTTTTTTTATCCTTTTCTTTTTTGCTTCAGGCTTACTGAGCCCGGCAGCAGCTCAGGCTGCGGCGACCCGGGGCGGAGAGAGGCGGCCCGGGCAGCCACCGCTCCATTTATACCCGCCCGCCCCGGGCGCTGCTGGTCGAAGGGCGCCGCGCGACCTGGGCGCAGTCGTGCCCGCCCACTCGGCCCGGGGGGCCCGAGGCGGGCTGGCCACGCGAGAGCGACCTGGAGCGGCCGCGGGGCGCCACAGCGACCCCTGGCGAGCGGAGGACCGGCCGCTCCCGCCAGCGGAAGACAAACCACCCCCCCCACCTCCCCTCCCCCCCGGGCGTCTTTCAGTAATGAACTGAAATGTGTCCTGCCTAACCCTCGTCAGCTATAGTTGAATCTAAAGAAAGGCGTGAAGTTTAAAGCATCCATGAAACACCTTTAAAATAAAAGGATAGAAAATAAATTACAATTAATAGGTGACTCAATATGGAAATGTTTGGACCAAATACACAAGACATACTGAAGTTTTGGGAACATATAACCTTGAGGTTCAATTGTGGAGGTCATCAGAAATAGTGCTGGCGTCCATGGGCGATGCGATTTGTCCGAAAAGATGAGCAAGTTTTAGAAAAGCTACGGTAAGGCAAAGCATGATCATCTCCATTTCCATACTAGTGACATTCCTACAAGTAATTTTGTACTTAAGGGTGCAAAAATTTTTTTTTTCATTGTAAAGAGGTTTATTTGGGCTGATGACTTTGAGCTAAGGGCAAGGGGCTGCCTCTGGTGATGTCCTCCTTGATGGGAAGAGTCCCAGGGTGGCACAGGGCATTTCATGACAAAACACAGAAGGAAGGCATCTGTACATTATGTACTGCATGTAAAACATTGCTTTCTGTTTCCATGTAAAATCTGTTTCTATGTAAATTCTACGTCTAGACTCTTAACTTTTCATCCACATGAAGGTCTGGCAGATCATTTGAAAGTCATGTTATCTCATGCTACTATAATATGTGGAACTGTTCCTATATCCCTTCCTCCATAAATGCCAGAACCATTCTTCCCATCCTTGTAAGGACTTAGGTCCGAAATTACCAAAAGGTAGACAGATACTTACCTTGAAACCTACTGGTTTAAGTAAACAAAGGAGGGACTAAATGTATTTATCTGTTCAGCCCCAGAAATGGCTTATCAGAGATTTATGCAAATGCCATGATTATGTTGACAGACAAAAGTCCCTCCCTACTTCATAGAGTAATATCTAGTGAGTGTATTAATTAAGAAGCATGTATGCAGTGTTTATATTCAGGTTCTTTCCTCAGGGAAGTCTTCCCAGGGTACCCAGTGGTCTAATGTAGCCTGGCAGCACTCTTAATCATCACATCACCCTGTCTTCTTGTCTTAAAAGATTTTATTACTATCTAAAAAATATGCTGTTCAAATAAATGCTGAGCATCCATAATCCAAAAATTCTAAACTTGAATCACTTTGAGCACCCACATGACCACAAGTGGAGAATACTACACCCAACATCATGTGATTAGTCACAGTCAAAATGCAGGTGCATGGTCTGGGAATGTTGCTCAATTGTTAGAATGCTTCTCTAGCATGTGAGAGGCTCTGGGTTTCATCCCCAGCACTGCATAAACTGGGCAAGGTGACACATGATTGTAATTGCAGCACAGAAGAATAGGAGTTCAAGGTCATCCTTGGCTAGGTTTAGATCAGCCTGAGTTACATTGAAACCCGGTATAAAACATTAAAAAAAAAAATGGGCTGGAGAGATGACTCAGCAGTTATGAGCACTGACTACTGGTTTAGAGGACCCAGGATCAGTTCCCAGCACCCACATAGTGGCTAACAACCATCTGTAACCCTGATGCCCTCTTCTGACCTCCTTGGACATTGCCAGTTGTGGTGTTGTATGCTGGTAGGAGATACTGAAGAGGCAGGAGGATCATGAGCTGGAGTCTAGCCTGGGCTACACATTTAACATGAGTGTGATGACACGAGTCTTTGATCCCAGCACTTGGGGGGATCAAAGAAAGAAAGATCTCGTGAGATCGAGGCCAGCCTAGGCTACATAACAAGTTCCAGGTCAGCTGGGGCTACAGGGAGATGCTGTCTCAAACAAATAAAACCAAAACAAAATTTAAGGACCAGGCATGAAAGTACACACTTTGAGATGGCTCAGCTGATAAAGCACTTGCCATGCAAGCCTAATGACCTGAGTTCAATCCCCAGAATCCACATAAAGGTGGAAGGAGAAAATCAACTCCATTAAGTTGTCCTTTGACCTCCACATATACACTGTGGCACGTGTGCACCACCCACCGACCCATCATATACATACAATAATAAATAAAAAGTAAAAGATTAAATAAAAAAAAGAAGGTAGTACTTTGGAAGATAGAAATGAATTAGGAGTGGGCATGGTGGCACAAGCCTTTAATTTCAGCACTCAGGAGAGAGAGGCAGGTGGATCTCTGAAGTTCAAGGCCAGCCTGGTCTACATAGTAAATTCCAGGGCTACAGGGAGACCCTGTCTCAAAAAGACAAAAAAAAAATAGAAGGAAGAGGAGGAGGAGGAAGAGGAGGGGGAGGAAGAGAAATTAATTAGGAGAGAATTCTACAAACAGAAGTCCAGAGGTGACAACCATTTTTAGCTAGGTAAGTCATTCCCTAGAAATGATATGAGAAAATAAAGATAAAACCTTTACACAGAGCTAGGCCCAAATAAACATTCACAAGACATTAATGTTGTATTATTACAATGTGACATTTTCAAAGCTGCTGTGAGCTGATAAATTAGGCTAAGTTAGATTGTGTGTGTGTGTGTGTGTGCATGTGTGTGTTGCAAAGGAAGTTGCAGAATTGAGATCCTGTAGAGGTCTTGGGACACCATTCTAGAGTGTGACATTTCCAGAAATAATCTCTCTAATACTATTATTTGGAAATAAAGACATAAATGTGCAACACTACACAGTATTGCCTACATGTCAGGCACTAGTCTCAGGCTGGAGCATCAGGGGCCAAGATCACCAAGGCAGCAAAAGTGGTTGAGATGTCAGTACTTCCTTGTTCTCACTCTCATGCTACCGATGATGATGCCAGTAATAACAATCACTGACATGTACTGAGCTTCCATGTAGCATTTCATTAAATCTTCACAGCAGTAGGGAATGTAGTACTGCCATCACCACTGTGCTGGGGAGGGCTTGGGGCTTGAGGTTTGTATAACATGATCTTATCCTAACCCCTCGCTCCCATGGAAGTGGCTTCTTGTGGTGGTTTGAATGAGAAATGTCCCCCACAGGCTCAAGTACTTGAACATGCTGTCCCCAGTTGATAGAGCTGTTTGGGAGGTCATGGTATCTTTGGGAGGTGTAGCCTTGCAGGAGGAAGTGTGTCATGGGGGGACGGCTTTGAGAGTTCATAGTCTCACCCCACTTCTAGTTGCCTCTCTGTTTTCTGTTTGTGATTCAAGATGTGAATACTCAGCTTTTAGCTCCTGCAACTGTGTCTGCAGCTTGATGCAGTGCCCCCCACCCCATGATGGACTCATCCTTCTAGAACTAGAAGCCAACATAAACTCTTCCATAAGTTGCTTTTTTGTGTCCTATCACAGCAACAAACAGAAAAGTAACCAATACACTGCTCCTAACTTTTTTTTTTTTTTGGTCTCTTTTTTTTTTTTTTTTTTTTTTTTTTTTTTTTTTTTAAAAAAAAAAATTTTTGAGACAAGGTCTCTGTGTAGCCTCAGCTGGCCTGGAACTCATTATGTAGACCAGGCTGGCCTTGAATTCACGGAGATCTGCTTGTCTCTGCCTCCCAAATACTGGGATCAAAGGTGTGCAACATCATGCCCAGCCTAACTTTTTTTTAAAAAACTGGGTCTTCGGGCTGGAGAGATGGCTCAGTGGTTTAGAGCATGACTGTTCTTGCAGAAGACCCAGGTTTGAATCCCAGCACCCACACAGAGGCTAACAACCGTCCATAACTCCAGTTCCAGGGTATTTATGCCCTGTTCTATCCTCTGTAGGCATTGCACGACACAGTGTACTCACATACATGCAGGCAATATACTCATACACATAAAAATAATAATAATAATAAATATTAAAAAAAGAGACCATGTCTCAAGGCATAACCCAAGGTGGTGTTCTCTGACCTCTACACGTCCATGTGCTCTTACGCACATACACTAAATCAATAAATACCAAACAAACCCCTCAAAACTATATGTGTATCGGCTCTGGAAGCTCACAGACCCCCGTTGAGGTGTCCCAGGTCTATGCTCTTTCTGAACCATGTAGGGAATGGACCCTTGCTTCTGCCTTGCTTCTTATGGTTTGTCACAAATCTTTGGTATTCTTTGGCTTGTAGGTCACTCCTCCAATCTTAGTCTTCACGGGGTATTCTCCCTAGGTCTCTTCTTTTTTTCTTTTTTACTTATTTGTGGTATTAGGCTCAATCTCAAAGCCTTGTGCAGGCTAGGTAACCTAGCCAGAGCTACACCACTGAGCAATAGTCCTAGACCTTGAAATTTTGAGACAGGGTCTCCCTGTAGCCAGAGTTTTTAGGGCAAAAGCTAGGACTCTGGCAGCCCCAACAGGTCAGACTTTACCACTGGTTCCCAGTATACCAATTAAAGAGAAGGGGAGCAGTAAAGAGCAGTGGAGAGGGGGAGATTTATTCAACCTGGCCACATTGGGAAGAGGAACAGCTAGAGGAGTTCATTGTTGATGGATGTTTGATGGAAATCCTGGTCACCAAGGCTTTCAGGAAGCTGCACTTATTCCTGCCAGCACAGTTCAGCTGATTCACATCCAAAGGTTGAGCCTGGGATACAGCAGGGCATTGCCTTTTACTTTTTTTTTTTTTTTTTTTTTTTTTTTGACTTTTGTTCTTGAAGGCCCTTACCACACAGTGATTCCAAGTCCATCTTCATGTTAGTGACATAAACCTTTAGGTTTAAATAGAGGAAGAGCCAGGCTTGGTGGTGCACACCTTGAATCCCAACACTCAGGAGGCAGAAGCAGGCTCTGTGAGATCAAGGCCAGTCTAGTGAGTTCCAGGCTAAATGGGGCTATAGGGAGACCTTGCCTCAATAAATGAAGGAAGGGGGGAGGGAGGGAGGGGAAGGAAGGAAGGAAGGAAGGAAGGAAGGAAGGAAGGAAGGAAGGAAGGAAGGAAGGAAAGAAGGAAGGAAGGAAGGAAGGGGGAAAAGAGGTATGCAAAATTAAGCAGTCCTGCTGAGAGGTAGGGCGGGTCCTTTCCTGTCTCAGCTGTTGAAGGTAACAAAGAAGTCCTTATTCCTGGAAGCAACTAGGTGGTTCTTAAGGACTGGTTTACTTCTGCTCCATTATACAGCATCTAGGATAAATACCCTGCAGACTGCTTTGTCTAGGAGGCTTTGCTTTTCCTGGAATCCAAGGTGACTGCGGTTTAAGACAAAGACTTTTGCCTCAGCCAAAGAAAAGGACACAGAAAATGAAAAGTCAGAGAGAGATATCAGATCTCTGTCCTGCTTTTGGTTGCCTTGTGGGCCCAAGTGAGGAGTCAGGGCTTTTTCACTTAAAATTTTTTACCACATATCCAGGGGTGAAGATCATGGCCAGCCTGGTCTATATAGCGAGTTCCAGGCCAACTGGGACTACAGGGAGACCTTGTTGCCAAAAAACACCTCCCCCCAATTTTTTTTTTATCATATTCATTATTTATGTGGGAGTGGGATGGGTACACACGTCATAGTACACATGTGGGAGTGGGATGGGTACACACGTCATAGTACACATGTGGAGGTAAGAGCACAACTTGTTGGAGTTGTCTCTTTTCAACCATGTGGATCCCAGGGATTGAACTCAGATCATCAGACTTGGTAACAAACATCTTTTGGTCTTTTTGAGACAGAGTGTCCCTGTAGCCCCAGCTGACCTGGAACTCACTATGTAGACCAGGCTGGCTTCAAACTCACAGAGATCTGCCTGCCTCTGCCTCCCAAGTGCTGGGACTAGCATATATAATCTTTTAAGCTTCCTATTTAAGTTTCCTTTGTTTTACCTCCTGGGTAATACCTTGAAATGTAACCCTGGGATGCTTTATTGTGTTTTATTGCTCTGTGGAGATGTTTTATTACTCCGTAATGTCTTGAAGTTTCTGATACTTTCCATTCCCTATGTCTAACTGTTGATAAAGATGAAAAACTGAGAGAATGGAAGTTCACCAAAAGGTTTAATGAGGCATGTGGTCCAATTAATCCAAGAAAAGCGTAGATCAAACTTGACAGATATCTAAACTTCTGGTGTTGATATCTGTTTTTGTAAACTGCAATGACTCAATTAGCCTGTCCTAACTATAGATCAAAAGGCGGCAGATGTGCTAAGCCACACCTGGATATTTATTTTGTAAATTATGATGATCCAGTGAACTCAGGAAGGAATTTTCCTGATATAGCATGGCCCATCATGAAAGGAAACAGAGCCATAAAATGGTGATGTAAAAATGCCTATTTAATTCCCATCTGACTTCTGACTTGTGGCTCAGAAAAATCTAAAGCCCTTAGTTGCTGATTCTGGGACTTCATGCATGAGAAAGAATAAATAATGTTTCTGACTCTCTTCTGAGTAAATGCTTGATCTTGTAGCTGTTCAAGGAATTTTTTTTTCATAACACCTACAGCCCTAGCTGGCCTGGGATTCACTATATAGAGCAGGCCGGCCTTGTTCTCACCTGCGTCTGGCTCTCCAGTGCTGGGATTAAAGCGTGTACCACCACACCTGGTTATAAGAAATATCTTTTTAAAAAGATTTATTTTTATTACAGAATAAACTATCTTTTAATTTCTTTGAGGTGAGAGTTTGTTTGTTTTGAGACAGGGTCTCCCTGCAGCCCCAGCTGGCCTGTAGCTCCTATTTAGATGAGTAGACCAGGCTGGCCTCTAGCTCATAGATATCCTCCTGCCTCTGCCTCCTGAGTGCTGGGATTAAAGGTGTGCACCACCATGCCCAGCTAACCTACAAGTATTTTAAAAAATGAGAAAAATCTAACTATGGAGAACATTACTAGCTCTAAACTGATTTATTTTGCTCACTTAATTGTCTTAGGCAATAAAAAACATATGTGGTTTAATTGAAATTTAAAATCATCAAAAAAAAATAGAAATGGGGACTGGAGCTGGGCGTGGTGGTACAAGCCTCTAATTCCAGCACTTGGGGGGCAGAGGCAAGCTGATCTCTGTGAGTTTGAGACCAGCCTGCTCTCCATAACAAATCCAGGCCAGCTGTGTCTACAGGGAAACCCTGTTTCAAAAAAAAAAAAAAAAAAAAAAAAAATAAGAAAAGAAAAGAAATGGGAACTGGAGAGATGGCTCAGTGGTTAAAAGCACTGGCTGCTCTTGAAGAGGAGGTGCTGGATTTAGTTCCCAGCACCCACCTAGCAGCTAACAAAAATCTAACTCCAGTTCCAGGGGATCGGACACCCCTCCTCTAGCCTCTACAGGCATTGCACAGCACAGGTGCACTTACATATATATATGCAGGCAAAACACTCATACACATAAAATAAAAAATAAATAAAAAAATAGAAATAAATTGATAATTTACAAAAAAAGAGCTCTAAAGAGCACATCTAAAGTGTATATTAAAAATAAATGGAAAATTAATTTAAAAATTTTAGAGATTATGTCAGAATTTATGACAAATTCTAAAAACAACCTCTCATCTATCTCTGACCTTACCTGCTAACAAAGCAAAATTCTACATCAAGGAAAAGATTATTATGGCCATGGCCTACTTTTAAGATAAAAGAGAAGGGGCTGGAGAGATAGTGCAGAGATTAGGGCAAGGAGACCTTGTGTCATTTCAGCACCCCGCCCCTGCCCCCCAGGCAAGCCAGAGCTACAGGAGACCTTGTCTCAAAACAAGCAAACAAATTCCACTGCTTAAACTCATGTTTTTGTAACTTCTTCTATGCTGTAGTAGTTTACCGCCCCCCAGGAGCTAACTGGTACATTGATATTTTGTCTCCTGTCTCTATTTTCTGAGTTGTTTATGCAATGTACTTTTTTCTTTGAATCCTTTCCATTTCTATCTCTTTCACTCTCTCTCTCTCTCTTCCTCCCTCTGCCTCCCTCCCTCCTTTTCTTTCTCTCTTTAATTTGTCTTGCTATTTTGCCTAGGCCTAGCCTCATGAGCTCACAGATCCCCTCCCACCCCAAACCCCCTAAGTAGCTGGGAAATGGCTGTGGATCACCATGCTTCATCCTTATTCTTTAGATGCTCTTGGGCAGAGACAAAATTGCAACACTTTAGCTGTCAGGATCGATTTTATTTGGGGCACTAGAATTGGCAACACTTCGTTCTATAAAGAAGTGTTCTGGAGGGGCATGGTGGTGCATGCCTTTAATCTCAGCACTCTGGAGGCAGAGGCAGGCAGATCTCTGTGAGTTCGAGGCCAGCCTGGTCTACATAGTGAGTTCCAGGACAGCTGGGGCTACAGGGAGACCCTGTCTCAAAAAGACCCCCCACCAAAAAAAAAGAGGTGTTCTGACAGGGCTCTGCAGAATAGCCAGGTTCTGTAGACAGAGAAAGACTGGGAAAAGCAAAGCCTAAGTATGCTGTGGTTATTTCAAAGGAAAGGCAGGGACAGGGAGACCAAAACCTTGTCTCTAAAATAAACAACAAACACACACACAAAACAACAACAACAACAAACCTGTGGACAGACCTGAGGGAGACAGGGAGGCAGCTGATTGGTTAATGTTTATTTCAGCTATTTTGTGTAAGTCCTAAGGCAAAGGGTATATTGTCACAGCCATTGACACTGTTGGCATGTTTTGGAAATACTGTTAGCTCTCTAAATCTGTTTTTTGTTTTGTTTTTGGCCACCTGCCTCTGCTTCTGAGTGCTGGGATTAAAGGTGTGTGCCACTACGCCCAGCTCTTCTAAATCTGATTTCTTAGGTTAAGCGAAAAGCTTGGTTTCAACTTGGTGATGTGGACCTTTAGCATGAGTGACTCCATTTTGATTTTCAATCTAGACTGTTGGAGCCTAGTGCAGGAAATTAGTCCAAAGTAATGGCCTCCTGAGCTTTTGTGGATGTGTATACATGTGTGAGCTTGTGCACAAATGTGTATGCTTATATGCATGTGAGGGGTCAGAGGTCAACTGTGGGTGAAACCTCAGATCTGTCCACTGGTGGTGGTTTGGTGTTTTTGGTTTTTTTTTTTGTGTGTGTGTGTGTATGTGTTTTGTTGTTGTTGTTTGTTTCTGAGGCACGGTCTTGGTCTTACTATGTAGCCCTGGCTGGCCTGAAACTTGATATTCTATATGCAGACCACCAGGTTGGCCTTGAACTCACAGAGATTCACTTTCCACCTGCCTCTGCTTCCAGAGAGCCAGGATTAAAGGCACTGGCCTTTAGTATCACTGCTCTTACACACTGTTCCTGACAGTCCTGCCGGGGGCAGTGTCACCACTGCTTACTTTTTTCCTTCACAGTCTGTATCACTGTGTCAGTCTGTCCTCCTAGACTATGACCTGCACTAAGTCAGCATCAATGTCTTGCTGGGGCGGTAGTTCAGAGGTAGAGCTGTACTTTGCATAGGCAAAACAATGTTCTGTCTGCCATCGTATCCCACTGCCAAGAACAGTAGCATCTGGTAGTTGCTTCAGAAATTTTGGCTGAATGGAACAATGGACACGTAGGGGTGGCAGTCACCAGTACACATATGATGGAAGAAGTGAGTAGAAGGGAAAAGGTAGAACAGGGAAAACCTGGCCACCAACCCTCCTGGAGGACCAGTGAAGGAGAGCCCAGGGAGTTCCCAGAGGCAGTGCTGCCAGCTGGATGGGAGTTTAGAATGTGAATCTATCCCAGGATGCAGCAGCTAAAAGGTATTTATTGCTATAGGAGACTGATGGTCAAGGGAAGAGATAGAAGGCCTCGGAAGGAGTGAAGAGTCAAGAGGAATGAGGAAGGGTGGGATCTGGTCCTCTGATGGTGGGATTGGGCTAGACAGAGCAGTGTGACATCCTCCACTGACTCTCCCTGAAGGAGAGAGAGGAAAGGAGCAAAAAATGGGAGGATTCTACTTCAGTTGAGGTAGCTCGGCACTAGAGAGATGGCTTAGTGGTTAAGAGCCCCGGCTGCTCTTACAGACGACCTGGGTTCAAGTCCCAACACCCACATGGCAGGTAACAATCATCTATAACTCCAGTTCTAGGGGACTTGACTCCATGGGCACTGCAGGACACAGGTACACTTACATATATGCAGGCAGTATACCCATAAATGTAAAATAAAAATAATTTTTAAAATGTTTTTTAAAGTTGCAGTAACTCCTGGTTGATGACCTCAGTTTTCTAGAAAAACTGGTGTGAGAATGGTGGGGGGGCAGAAGTAGGTAAGGGGACACAGTTCATATTCTGCTTGCATATCTGGGGCATTTGACACAGTGACCTCTTCCTCGGAAGGCTTCCCTTCTTTGGTTTCTGTGAATTTAGTCCTTTCTCCATTTAACAAACGTTGGTACCTTCTGAAACTAGGCTCTGTGCTGGGAAGACAGTGGAGACCAAAACAGTCCCAGCCTCTGCCCTGCTGGGCTTGCAGCCTCCCCATAGGCATCAATCAAATGATCACAATGTCCCTTCACCTCAGCAGCTGCCTCTCCTCAGCTAATGCTTCACAAGTTGCCCTTTCCCTGTGCAGCCTTTATATGTTCCCATTTATTGCTGGATTCTGGTTCCTCCCCTCCGCTCATGGGGTAGCAATGTTCCTTAAGGAATAGTCTCTGGATAAGCATCTGATCGCCTGGGAATATGTCATAAATAGGCAGGCCTTGACTTTAGACCCACTGAGTCAGAAGCTGGAGGTAGGGCACATAGAGCTCCACAATTGGTGTCTTAACAGTCTGGCCATGTGATTCCCCTGCAGGCTGGCGTTGAATGTGGGCCCTCCTTTCTCTCCCTGCCTAGTGCCCTTTTACTTCTCTGATCTCTACTCACCTGGCTCGGATGATCAACCATACCAGTGACTCCACACCTGCACCCACAGGCACCTGGATGGGATGCGCCCCTCCAGGATGAATCACCACCCACCTCAAATTCATGAAGCTTCAGGCTCTCTCCCTATGCTTCCTTCTTGTGTCTCCAACCCAGTGCGTCCAACTCTATAAGGTGTTCCCTCTGGGTCCTTAGAATGACACCCAGATTCCTTGCCTGAAGCTCTGATCAGTCTCTAGGCTCTTCTCAAAGCACTTCTGTCTAGCTTACAACATACAGAGAGCCAGGTAAGTGCACACGTATAATCCCAGCATTTTTGGAAGCAGAAGCAGGGGGATCAGGAAGATTCAGGCCAGCTTGAGAATCATGAAACCCAATTTCACTTGGTCAAGTTCTATGGGCCCTTCCACCCTTCGGGGGTCTTTGCCTTAGCGTGACCCTCAATGGGACTCAGCTTCCCCATTCTCCAGCTCCTAGCTACAGCATGTCCCTTTCAGGCCTCTCTTCCCCAGCTGACTTCTCTGTGACCCTGATAAGGAGATAAGGAAAAGTTAGATTCTTTTTTTTTTTTTTTTTTTTTTTTTTTTTTTGGTGAGACAGGGTCTCTCTTTAGCCCCAGCTGGCCTGGAACTTGCTATGTAAACGGGGGGGAGGGAGTGTGATTTTTTTTTTTTTTTTTTTTTTTTTGGTCTTTTTGAGACAGGGTCTCCTGTATCCCCAGCTGGCCTAGAACCCACTGTGTAGACCAGGCTGGCCTTGGACTCATAGAGATTGGGCTGCCTCTGCCTCCAGAGTGCTGGGACTAAAGGCATGTGCCACCACTTCCAGCTGAAAAGTTAGATTTCGTAGCTCTGTATTTTGCTGTTTCCTTTTGTTTTACTTACTAAATAGATACCTTGAAATATAACCCTGGAATATATTTTATTGCTCTGAGATGTTTTATGACCCTGCATTAACATCGTGAAGCTCTGTGATGTTTACCACTCACTGTGTCTATGATAGAGTTGTAAAGCTAAGAGAATGGAAGCTCACACAATGGTTTAAGGAGGCGTGCTCTGGACAACCCTCTCCATTCACCCAGTTGCTCAAGCCAGAAGAATCCGGCCATCAACCTGCTTGTCAGTCTTTGCAACTGATCTACCAGTTGATAGTTCCTGATGCTCCCTAATGTTCCTAGCCAGCCAGCCTCTCAGTCAGGGTCTCCCTGCATCCACTTCCATATTGAGCACAGCAGCCTGGTTGTCTTTCTAAAATGTAAATCTTCTAGGCCTGTCTCCCCTAAGCTTAATCCCATTCTGATTTTGGTGTTCAAAGTAAACTTCTTTGTTTAGCAGGGTCTCCCAAGGGGCTGGACTGAAATTCACTATACAGACCAGGCTAGCCTAGATTTCAGAGATCCACTGGCCTCTGCCTCTCCCTGTTTACGGAGTTCTGGGATTAAAGGTGTGTACCACCACGCCTGGCTCCTGCTTTTGTTTTTTTGATGTTGGGTCACTTACAGCCCAGGCTGGTCTCAAACTATTAGGTAGCTGAGGATGACCTTGAACTCTTGTTCTTCTGGCCTCCATTTCCTAGGTGCTAGAATTACAACAGTGTACAGCCACACCTGGTTAATTATTTTCTCTTGAAAAAGTCTTCTGTGTGTGTACCTGAAGTAATTATAAAGAAATTTTATTTTATGTGTATGAATGGATTGCCTGCATGTATGTATTTGTACCCACGTTGTACAATGCCCATGGAGGTCAGACGGGGGTGTCGGCTCCCCTGGAATGGAGTTATGGGTGGTTGTTAGCCACCATATAGGTACTGGGAACCAAACTCAGGTCCTCTACAAGAGCAGCCATTGCTCTTAACCATTGAGCCATCTCCCCAGTCCCATAAATAATTTTTTTTAAAGGAAAAGAAAGTGTCTCATGTAGCCCAGGCTGGCCTTCAACTTACTATGTAGCTAAGGATGACTTTGAACTGATCTTTCTGCCTTTGCCTTACAAGTGCTGACACTACAAGTGAACTCTGGAATAAACTTTAAAGGTCCTGACAAAGGCCTCTGCTCTCCCCTCCCTTCTTATCCACGGCCCTTCCCACTGCTTTCCAGTTGAGCTCCAAGGTTTTTTTGTTTGTTTCTCTTGTTTTTATTTTTGTTTTAGTGCCGATGTTTTGAAATCTTAAGCTGGCCTCCCCTAAGAAGTCTGCCTTTCCTCTGGTTTTCCTGTTGTGGACCTCCTGGAGTTACCTCCCTCCCTCACTGTCTGGAGGATACATGAAGATCAAGTGGGTTATTTGTTTTTTATGTGTGTATCTCTGTGTGTGACTACTTGAGGAGATCAGAAGAAGGCATCAGATATCAGATCCCCTGGAGCTGGAGTCATAGGTGGTTGTGAGCCACCCATGTGGGTGCTACGAACTGAACTCCAGTTCTCCAAAAGAGCAGCAAGTGCTCTTAACCATGGAGCCATTTTTTTCTTCTTCTTTTTTTTTTTAACTTAACTTTGCTCATGTTTACCCTTCTCTCTTGCCTTCTTTTTTAAAAATGTTTTATTTATTATTTTAATTTTATGTGTATGAGTGTATTGCCTGCATGTATGTTGAGTGCACCCGTGTCGCGCAATGCCGCGGAGGTCAGAAGAGAGCTTCAGATTCCTCTGGAACTGGAGTTAAGGACGGTTTGTAGCCGCCATGTGGGTGCTGGGAATCGAACCCCAGTCCTCTGCAAGAGCAGTCAGTGCTCTTAACCACTGAGCCATCTCTTCAGCCCCCCATGGAGCCATCTTTCTACCCCCCTTGTTTTGTTTTGTTTTGTTTTGAGACAGAGTCTTACCATGCTGGCTGACCCCAAAATAGAAATCCTCTTGCCTTAGTTTCTTTTCTGAGTGCTGAGAGTACAGGTGTATACTTCTGTACTCCTATGCCCAGCCCAGTCTTTTTTTTTTTAAGTTAAAGAAAATTAACTTATTTTATGCATATGAGTGTTTTATCTGCATGTAAGTACACTCATATGTTCAATGCCCATGGAAGTCAGAAGATGGTGTTGGATCCCCTGGAACTGGAGGTAAGGATGGTTGTTGGCCACTACGTGGGTGCTGGGAATCAAACCCAGATCCTCTGCAAGAGCAGCTAGTGCTCTTACCTGCTGAGTCATTTCTCTAGTCCTTCCTTTTCAGTTTTTTGAGACAGGGGCTTCCTATAGCCCCAGCTGGCCTGGAACTCACTATGTAGACTAGGCTGGCCTTGAACTCACAGAGATCCACCTGCCTCTGCCTCCCAAGTGTTGGGATTAAAGTGAGTGCCACTACACCTGGCTTTTAAGTTGACCTTTCATTGTAAATACAGTATATTAGATTGTGATAGGGATCTGGAGAACAAGGCTGAAAAATGGTCAGTGAGTGTCATGAGGCAAGGCAACAGGGCTATATATATATATATATATATATTTAATGTGTATGCCCTGGTGCATATATAGGGAACATGTGGGTTCTGGGAATCAAACCAGACTAGGCAAGAGGCACCTTTATCCACTGAGCAGTCTTGCTGGCCCCAAGGTATCAGTCTTGTTTAACTGTGCTTGCCTACCTCCAGCTGACAGTACCTCTGAACATGCTCTAGACTCAACTTTCTCATTGGGAAGCTGGCAAGCTGGGGGAATGGAGGACAGGCTTGTGGGCCTTTTAAAAGGGGAGAGCTACAGTCAGAGGGCATAATGCATGTCTGTAATTCTTGCAATTAGAAGGTTGAGGCAGGAAGAGCCTGACTTGGGCTACGTGGTAAGATCTTTTGTCAAAACACAAAGGGGAACCAACTATAGTGGCATGTACTGTACCTGTCAATTGCAGTACTCAGGGGAATCATGAGTTTAAGGCCAGCCTGGGCTGCATAGGGAGACTGTCACAAACACACACAAAAGCTACAACCACAATTAAAGGACTGGGAGGGAGGCTGTTTGCCAGGAGAGTGGAGGGCTCAAGTTGAGACAGAAGGAAGGGCCATTCCTTGGAGTGTGAGTAGACTAAGGCCCTCAGGGAGGTGATTCGAGGACAGCAGTCTTCCTGAAGGGAGGTTGGGAGTTGGGCAGGCCAAAGGGTGGCTCAGGAGGGTGACTGAAGCAGTCAGGTGTGGACTTGGTGGCCTTGTTTGTCGCAGCAGGACATGGGCTCCATGCTGCCACCAGTAGCAGCTTGAAGGGCTCTTTTCAGAGACCTCTATGAAGGTCAGGCGGGATTCTAGACTCCACTGTATAGATTTAAGCAGGGAATTAATAGAAAGGCGCTCAAGGAATATATACCCAATGGGCTGCTCGGTTCTTAAGAGAGAGTCACACTTAAATGTCTTAACAATAGCCATATGTATGATGTTGGTGACTCAAGTTACATCTCAAAGTGTTGCTAAGAAGTTTTGTTGTTGTTTTCCCCTTGGGTTGGGGATATGACACCATTGATAGAGTACTAACAAGCAGAAGGCTCTGAGTTCAATCCCCAACACGGCATAAACTGAGTGTGATGGCACATACCTGAAATCTTAGTGCTTGGGACACAGACAGGAGGGTCAGAAGTTCAGGGCCAGTCTGGCACATGAGACTCTGTCTTGGCCAAAAAAAAAAAAAGTCATTTCCCCCTTTGCCCTCTTTTTGGTAAATGTAATCTTAGAGTAACTCCTGAGTTACCTTGGATGGGATTCTATAATCTAATAAAGTAAAACCATTTGTCATAAAGATTGCAGAATGGGGTTTAAGGCACACCTTTCACTCTAAATGGAGGTTATAGTCTTGCTATGACATTCCTGGAAAACTGCAGGTTTATAGCTGGGAAAGGAGAAACGCTATACCCAGTCAAACAAACTTAGACCTTAAGCATGGTCATTACTAATTTTTGTTTTGTTTTTTGAGGGAGGTTTTCATTATGAAGACCTGGTTGGCCTGGAACTTGCTATATAGACCCATCACGCCTGGTGCTAATTTAACATTCTTACTTGAAATACTTCTAAATAAAAGGAATGATGTCTACGTCAGCAGCTCACTATGTGACCAGGCTGGCACACCTGGTTCTGCTAGAATTCTTGACTCAACTGGGGAAAGACATCAACAAAACTCAAGAGAAGGACTCCTCTCCCTTCCCATGATCTCTTAATGTTCCCTATCTTTCTCTCCTGTTTCAACCACATAGGTGGCTAGGCCATCAGCATTAAGGTGATTGGAATCATGGACGCCACTTAATTTCTGAAGCAGGTGCCGAGCAGTCAGTCCATAGAAGACATCACAGGGCCCCAACAGCTCTAATCCTAAAGTTTAACTGTGATCAGCCTGAACTGGCCAGGGAGCTGGCTGTCATGTGCAGTGGACACAGTATGTCGAATCCGGGCAGCCCTGGGGCTGATATGGAGATACGAGGACTGAAGAAGCTACACTTATCTGTGAAGGCCTTGCGTCAGCACAGGGAGATAAAAGGAGGGAGGGCTCCTCGGTGGGTGGGACTTGTATAGGTGCTGGTGGGAATGCCCAGCTAGCTCCCCCTCTCTGCCAAGTCACATCCCCATGGCTTTCCACCCCTCCTCACCTCCATGCGACTGTGGCAGCCTCTTCCATATTCCTGCAGCATCTGCTCTGCATGTGGCAGCCAGAGTTATTTATCAAAAATGTAAGTGGACCATCACTGGCTTCACCCAGCTGAAATGTGGCTCTTAAGATAGAAGCTGACTACGGTACTTTAGAAGCTGACTGCGGTACTTTCCAAACAGGTGGGGGGAAAGGGCATGCCTTCAGGTAGAGTGGGCAGAACATTTTTAAACGTCAGCTGTGCTTAGAGAAATACAAGTGGCATGTGGGCCTTTTATTATTATTACATTTCAACCCATTCTTTTTTTTGGGGGGGGTCTTTTTGAGACAGGGTCTCCCTGTAGCCCCAGCTGTCCTGGAACTCACTATGTAGACCAGGCTGGCCTTGAACTCACAGAGATCCGCCTGCCTCTACCTCCCGAGTGCTGGGATTAAAGGAGTGTGCCACCATGCCCAGCCTCAACACATTCTTAAAAAAAAATCTCATTTATGGGGGCTGGAGAGATGGCTCAGTGGTTAAGAACACTGGCTGTTCTTGCAGAAGACCCAGGTTTGAATCCCAGCACCCACATGGCAGCTAACAACTGTCCAAAACTCCAGTCCCAGGGGATCCGACAGCCTCTTCTGACCTCCATGGGCACTGGACGACAAGGGTGCACTTATCTACATGCAGACAATACACGTATACACATAAAATTAAAATAATAAAATTAAAAAAAAATCTCATTTATAGCTAGGTGGTGCATGCCTTTAATCCCAACACTCGGGAGGCAGAGTTAGGCAGATCTCTGTGAGTTCGAGGCCAGCCTGGTCTACATAGCAGGTTCTAGGCCAGCTGGGGCTACAGGGAAACCCTGTCTCAAAAAAGACCAAAAAAAAAAAAAATCTCATTTATTATTATGTATATCGTGTGGCAGAAAGAGGTCAGAAGACAGCTCTGTGGAGTCAGTTCTCTCCTTCCACCCACCCCATGTTTTCCAGCGATTGGACTCAGGTCATCAGGTTTGCACTTTTCAAGCATTTTATATACTGAGCCATCTCACCAACTCCTGTTTTTTTTGTTTTTTTTTTTTTTTTTCTTTTTTGAGACAGGGTTTTCCTGTAGCCTCAGCTGACCAGGAACTCAATTATGTAGATCAGGCTGGCCTTGAACTCATCGAGATCCACCTGCTTTTACCTCCTGAGTGCTGGGATTAAAAGTGTGTATCACCATGCCCCAGCTCTAGTCAGTCTTTTGAGCTCACAAATATTCTTAGAAGAAGGACACAAAGGGAGTCAATTTGAAACATTTCTAGAATTTTTTTGTTTTGTTTATTTGGACTTCTTTTTTTTTTTTTTTTTTTGAGACAGGGTCTCCCTGTAGGCCCAGCTGGCCTAGAACTCACTATGTAGACCAGGCTGGCCTTGAACTCACAGAGATCCGCCAGCCTCTGCCTCCCACGTGCTAAAATTAAAGGCTGCACCACCATACCCAGCTTCTATTATTTTTTAAATTATGTGGGTGTGTCTGTATGTACATATGTGCAGATGAGTGCAGGTACCCTTGGGGACCAGAGATATTATCAGATCCTCTTGGCGCTGGAGTTATAGGCCTTTGTGAGGCACATGATATAGGTGCTGGGAACTGAACTTGGGTCCCCTACAAGAACAGCTTGAGCTCTTAACCCCTAAGCCATCTCTCCGCCCCAAAGGGAGTCAATGTAACAAAAAATATTAAGGAAATATTTCTATTGGAACCCCACGTTAGGGAACTCAAGGCTCAGGGCATTGGCCCCTCTTCAGTCTCATCTGGGTTTTCTGCTTCTCCTTAAATGGCCTTGCAAGTTCTTGAGGATGGTGCATGGTCTTCCAGGGGTGTTCCAGAATGTTCTCCCAACCCTACCTCACACCACTTTGCCCATTTTATGATTAGATCAGTGTTTTCAAATGTCTGTTCCAGACTCATTCTCAGGATTTTATGGCCAAGGTAAGCTTCTGGAAGCTTGGTTATGTCTTGCTCACCACTGCATACCCAGTATGTAGCACAATGCCAGACATATACTCAGTTGAAGGAGGAAATTCCCTTAACAGTGATCCAAGCTTCATGGGTCTCTGTCATGTGGCTCTTAGATGCCTCATAGAATCACTTTGACAGCAATTTCCAACAAGAGGCTCCAGCTGTCCATTTGCAACAGGCCTTACAAATTAGGCATCGGATCCTGGGCAGCGGGTAGAGGTCAGTGGAGAGTGAACACAGTAGTGGGGAAGGGCGATGGCTTCCCTTGTGGCATGCTGAGAAGGATGGGGACATGGGGTCCAAGGGACTCTCCCAACTTGGGCCTGGTTGTGGCTCTGTCTCAGGGCCCATGGAGATCAGACCTGGGCCCTCTTCTGGGAACTCTGCAGCTGCGGTCAGGGCTTCAAGTTCTAAAGCATTCTTATCCTTCCCTGCCCTTGAACTTGGCTTCTTCCTCTCAGGCTTCCATGTGCTTCAAGTGCTTCCTTAGCCTGGATACCACAGCCCCTAATGTCAGACCTTCATAGAAAAAGCATAGGTCCAGAAACACATTTTTTTTATTAAAATTTAAAAATTAGGAAAGACTGAGACTAGCATATTTATGTGCTGGATTGTCTGGAATATAATAATCAACCGTTAAGAGTTTTGCTTCATATGTATACATTTTACATATTTCAGCCCCCCAAGTGCTGAAATCAAAGGCACAGCTAGCTTTTTAAAAATTTTAAAATTATATTTATTTGTGTGTGAGCTCACATGGAAGTCAGAGGACAACTTGTGGGAGTCAATTCCCTCTTTCCGTGGTTGTCAGGGTTGGCAATAAGGATGTCCCTGGTCCTGTTTGTTTTTTTTTTTTTGAAACAGACTCTCTGTGTATCCCTGCCTGACCTGGGACTTATATAGACTAGCAGGCTGGCCTGGAACTTGCATCAATACTCCTGCCTCTGTCTCTAAAGTTATTGTTTTGATTAAAAAAATGTTATTTATTTTGGTTGTGGTATGGTGGTACAAGCCTTTAATCCCAGTATTACAGAGGCAGAGGCAGGTGCATCATTAAGGCCTGCCTAGTCTATATAGACTGGTCTACTTAGCAAGTTCCAGGCCAGTTGGGGTTACAGGGAGACCCTGTTTCAAAATTTTTTTTTAAATTTATTTTTATGTGTATGAGTGTTTTGACTGCTTGTATACAAGTGCACCTCTGTATACAATGCCTGTAGAGGCCACAAGAGGGCATTGAATTCCCTGGAACTAGAGTTACAGACAGTTGTTAGCTGCCATGAGGGCACTGGGAACCGAACCTGGGTTCTCTACAAGAGCAGCCAGTGCTCTTAACTGCTGAGCTGTCTCTCCGGCCCCTATTGTCTTGATTTTGAGACAGGGTCTGGCTTTGTAGCCCTGCCTGGTCTGGGTAATCCTCTCACCTCAGCCTCCCAAGTGTTGGGGTTATAGGCAGGAACTGAACACCTGGCTTAGATACATTTTTATACATAATGAACAGAATATCACAGATGAAGCTGGCATCTCTTTTGTTCTTTGCCCAGTGCAGCTTCTCTCCCTTCCTTTGGTTCTCAGGAATAGTTGTTCTACTTAATGTGATGTGTATCCATTATGACCAGAGCAGAACTGTACCCATTTCAGCATTAGTCATCACATCTAAAAAGTGGAAACAAAGGGCTGGAGAAGTGGCTCAGAATTTAAGAGCATTGGCTGCTCTTGCAGAGGACCTGGGTTTTCAGGTGATCCAACGCCTTCTTGTGGCCTCTGTGGGCATTGCACACATTTGGTACACTTACAAAAGTGCAGTCAAAACACTTATATACATAAAATAAAAATAGCAAATGAGAAAATGGAAACTACTGTCTATCAACTGATGAATAGATAAATAAAAAGCAGTATGTCTTCTGCAGGCCTAGAATTCCAGCATTTGAGATACTGAAGCAGAGAGGATCAGGTTTGAGCCAGTCTGGGTTATATAGCACGATAGGTTCCAAGAATTTGGACACTTAGTCCCCAGTTCCTGGCACTATTGGGGAAGGTCATGGAACCTTTAGGAAGTGTGGCTGTCACTGGGGGTGGACTGTGAGAGTTCTTAAGCCCTGCTTGATTTTTTTTTCGCCCTGTTTCCAATGCCTGCTTGAAGATGTGATCCATTGTCTTTCTGTTCTGGCTGCCTCCTGCCGCCAATACCTCCCCTGCCATGATGGACTCTTACCCTCTGGAACCATAAGCCAAATATATTCTTCCTTTTATAAGTTGCCTTGGTCATAGTATTTTATCACAGCAACAGAAAAGTAACTAATACATATCCAAATGTGGTATGTCCATAAAACACAATATTATTAAGCCATAAAGAAATTACTGGGGTCTGGGGAGATGGCTCACTGGATAAAGGGCAATAAGATGGAGGGCCAGAGAGATGGCTCAGCAGGTAAAGGTTCCTGCCATCAAGCCTAACACCTTGAGTTTTTCCATTCCTAGGACCCACATGGTAGAAAGAACTGATTTCCTCCTGCAAGTTCTCTGACCTCCACTCATAAGCCATGGCACACATGCCCTGCCCCACAATAAATATAATTTTAAAACTAACATGAGGAATGAGAGAGGATACCCACAGTTGACTTCTTGCCTCTAACACTTACATGCACAGGTTGAACACACTCACATATATGTGTACACACATCTATATACCACACACATGAAATTTTGTTTTTTGAGACAGGGTCTTACCCTGTAGTCCTTGGCTAGCCTGGAACTCACTATATAGATTAGACTGACTTCAAACTCACAGAGATCTGTCTGCCTCTGCCTGCACAGTACTGGGATTAAAGTCATGAGCCATCACATCTACCTAAGAAATTATGAGTTACTATTACTGCTGGGCCTTTTAACAAAGATCACTGCTGGCCTTTAGCAAGCATGAGAAGACACATCCATGCTAACATGCTTCAACCTTGAAAGTATGAGAGAAAAAGGGCACACATAAAAGGTTCTGTATGATTTGACTCCATTTCTACAGTAGGAGGGTTATAGAGACAGGAAGTAGATTAGTGGTAGCCAATGGCTGGGTGAGGGGAAGGGAGTACAGATAAATGGCTGCCTAGCAGGAGGACATCTTCTTCTTATGGGGGGTGATACAACACATTGTCCTGGAATTAAGTAGTGAAGGTGGTTGCAAAATTCGGAATACACTAAAAGCCCCTGAATATCAAATACTTACAAATGGTTAAAATGTTTACATTTTTAAATTTATTTTTATTTTTTAATTTTTTGGTCTTTTTGACTACAGACTCTCTCTGTAGTCACAGCTGGCCTGGATTTACTATGGAGACCAGGCTGGCCTTGAATTCACAGAGATCCACCTGTCTCTGCCTCCCAAATGCTGGGACTAAAGGCATGCACCACCATCCTGACAATTTATTTTTATTTTATATGTATGAGTGTTTTGTCTGCCTGTATGTAAATGCACCACATGCATACAATGCCCATGGAGGCTAGAAGAGGGCATTGGGTTCCCTGGAACTGAATTAAGTACTGTTGTTAGCTGTCATGTGGGTATTGGGAACCGAACCTGGGTCCTCTGGAAGAGCAGCCAGTACTCTTAACTGCTGAACCATTTCTCCATACTTTACTGTGATTTTTTTTTTTTTTGGTCTTTTTTGAGACAGGGTCTCCCTGTAGCCCCAGCTGTCCTGGAACTCACTATGTAGACCAGGCTGGCCTTGAACTCACAGAGATCCACCTGCCTCTGCCTCCGGATTGCTGGGATTAAAGGTGTGCGCCACCACGCCCGGCCCGATTTTTGTTTTTAATAGGGTCCTGCTTTGTGGCCCTGGGCTTGTCTGGAACTCTATATGTAGTCCAGGTTGACCTCAAACTTGTGGCAAGCCTCCTGCCTCAGCCTCTCTAATACTGGGATAACAGGCATGTACTACTATGCCCAGCCTGATTTCTTTTTACTGTATGAAAAGCTGTACTACATTTAGCATCTTAACCACTTTTAAGTGTACAGTTCAGAAGGGTTACATGTGTTTACTCTGTTGTGCATTCAATTTCTAGGACTTTTTCAGCTCGTAAAACTGAAAACTAATTCAGCACATGTCACTTATAAATATGCATTTAGCCGGGCGTGGTGGCGCATACCTGTAGTCCCAGCACTTGGGAGGAAGAGGCAGGTGGATCTCTGTAAGTTCAAGGCCAGCCTGGTTGACATAGTGAGTTCCAGGATAGCTAGGGCTACAGGGAGACCCTGTAAAGAAAAAAAGAAATATGCATTTAACGTTTTGGTTGTTAGCCTTAGCCTTTAACGGTTGCGCTAGGTGGATCTCTGTGAGTTCAAGGCCAGCCTGGTCTACATAGTACATTTCACGACAGCTGGAGCTACAGAGAGACCCTGTCTCAAAAAGACCAAAAAAAAATGTGCATTTAAGTTTCCTCTATTTCTTTTATTTATTTTTATGTATATGAGTGTATTGCCCACATGTGTGTAAGTGCACCCGTGTCATGCACCAAATCTTTTTAAAAAAATAAATTTACTTTAGAGGGGCATGACACTGTGTGCCTTTTATCCCAGCACTTGGGAGGCAGAAGCAGGTGGCTCTCTGTGAGTTTGAGCCCAGGCTGGTCTATGTAGTGAGTTCCAGTCCAGCCAGGGCTACATAGTGATATACTGTGTCAAAATTTTTTTAAAATTTTTGTTATTGTATATAGGTGTGTATGATGAGTTTGTGTAGGGGCTAATGAGAGACCCTGTCTCAAAAAATAAGATAGAGGGCTGATAAGCTATCTCAATCAGTAAAGGCCCTTGCTGCCAAGTCTAATAACCTGAGTTTGATTTTCAGGACCCACATGGTGGAAGGAGAGAATTCAGTCCCACAAGTTGTCCTCTGACCTCTGTACAAGTGCTGTGGCTGTTAGGGTTCCAAACAGCAGCAGCTCCCCCCTCCCCAACAGGGACCTACAGACTTTGGAGCTTGAAAAAGGGAACTGAGCTGATAAGCACCTTGACCTTTGAAGTCAAGGGAAACAAACTCTGCTGAGAAGCAGCCTGCCTTTCCTCTGATCTCCAAAGATAAGATAAGCAGATTCTACCTGGTAACCAGAGATTTTAGAAGCTGTTTTTCTCTTATCTTAAAAGAGGGAAAAAGTAAACACTTCCACACCCTAATCCTACCTGCTTCCCCCTCCATGATTTCTCCCCCAAACATTCCCCCTTCCACACCCTAAAGCCCCCATATATAAAGTCCCAGCTCACAACCCGTGGGCTGACATCTTTCCCTTCCCCGAGGGAAAGGTGCCCCGTGTGAAATAAATCTGTATCCTGCTGAGAATTCCATCTGTGCCTCGGTGCCTCATCCATCCACTCGTGCTCTCCATCCGCGCCGCTCGCTCTCTCCAACATTCCTACCTATCAGTGGCATGCACACTCCTACACACGTACATACACACACACACACACACAAATAAAAAATGAATCAACAAATCATGGCTGAATGTTCAATCCTGCAGAATGTAGAGTATCTTCAACATTATATCAAGATTCTGATTTTGTAATTGTCATTGCTGAGTATACCACTTCCTATAGATATACAGCACGAAGTATCAGAAGTTACCACAACAGTAATGGAACTTTGCAGTTTTCTGGGATTTTGTTTTTCACTTATTTTTTTAATGGCACATGGTGGACCTCTCTGTATTTTCCTGAGATGACTGCAGGACCTGGAAAGTTGTGGCGGCTGCTGATACATGGCACATCACTGTTACCAGGCATTTTTTTTTTTAAATATTTTATTTATTATTTTTATTTTATGTGTATGTGTGTATTGCCTGCATGTAGGTAAGAGCACCCGGGTCGTGCAATGTCCGTGGAGGACTAAAGAGGCTGTTGGATCCCCTGGAATTGGAGTTATGGACAACTGTTAGCCACTGTATGGGTGCTGGGATATTGAACCCAGCTCCTCTGCAAGAGCAGCCAGTGCTCTTAATTGCTGGGTCATCTCTCCAGCTCCACTCACATTTTTAAATTCTGTATTTGGCTTTGATGACACTCAGGTCCTGTGGTTCCCTCCTGACTTCGTGTTATGCAATGCCTGCGGAGGACAGAAGAGGCCATCAGATCCCCTGGAACTGGAGTTACAGACAGTTGTTAGCTGCCATGTGGGTCCTGGGATTCGAACCTGGGTCTTCTGCAAGAACAACCAGTGTTCTTAACCGCTGAGCCATCTCTCCAGCCCCTGTTATCAGGCTTTTTATCTAATGAAAAAAAAATGAAACTTTAGGTGTACTGTCAACTTTGGAGAAAAGTATCCAAGTTTACCATGTTGTGTTGACATACAGAAATTTAACAGCCATATTGGTCTAGAAACATTCAACTTAATTTTCTTCTGTTATGGGGAGGCGCACTATGTTAAATAAGCTTATCTATGTGGGTTTGACTACAGAAACTAGTAAAATATTCTCTAATTTCAGGGTGGGAGAGATGGCTCAGCAATTAAGAGCACTCATTGCTTTTGTAGAAGACCAGGGTTCGAATCCCAGAACCTACATGGCAGCTAACAACCATTCCTAACTCCTGTTCCAGGGGATCTGACACCCTCTTCTGACCTCTGTAGATATTGCATGACACAGGTGCACTTACATACATTCAGACATAACACTCATACACATAAAAAAATTTAAACAGCAAACATTCTAACAAAATACAATCCAAGATATAGTACTTCGATATTTACATGCTGAGGAATGACAGTAAGAAGATATTAAATCTTTGTTTTCCATAACCCAACCATTACGGGTTTTTTTTTTTGTTGTTGTTTTTTTTGGTCTTTTTGAGACAGGGTCTCCCTGTAGCCCCAGCTGGCTTGGAACTCACTTTGTAGACCAGGCTGGCCTTGAACTCACAGAGATCTGCCTGCTTCTGCCACCCGAGTGCTGGGATTAAAGGCATGTGCCACCATGCCCAGCTTTTTCTTTTTTAGAATACTTTATTATTTTTATTTTATGTGTATGAGTGTATTGCCTGCATGTATGTGAGCACACCTGTGTCGTGCAGTGCCGTGGAGGTCAGAAGAGGGCTTCGGATTCCCCTGGAACTGGAGTTAAGGATGGTTCATAGCCACCATGTGGGTGCTGGGAATTGAACCTGGGTCCTCAGCAAGAGCAGTCAGTGTTCTTAACCACTGAGCCATCTCTCTAGGCCCACCATTATGTTTCTATAAAAACAGAAATTTGTTATGTACAGTAAAAATACTGCAATTCATAACATATAATAATCTCAAATCTGAGTCATGATATTTCAGGTAGCATTTGTTGGTGGTGTATGGTGTGATGGCATGTTTGGTTGCAGAGTGTGCATGTTGTATGTTCAGAACCAAGGCTTTACTGAAATCACTCAATGTAACATGGATAAGTGTGAGTAGAAACACTTT
The DNA here is from genome assembly GCF_000622305.1 of Nannospalax galili. NCBI lineage: Eukaryota > Metazoa > Chordata > Mammalia > Rodentia > Spalacidae > Nannospalax > Nannospalax galili. The sequence goes on from NW_008340934.1 coordinate 89,645, forward strand.
AGATTGAAATACATTTGATTTTGAATTAATTTTTGGTCATCGTACATTTAGAAACTTTTTACTCTTGCCATTTTGTGTGTGTGTGTGTGTGTGTGTGTGTGTGTGTGTGATCCCACATTCGGTTGTGTAACTCTGTATGGAGTCATGCCTAAGGAACTGGCTCATGTGAGTAGAGAGAAGATCCTAAGGTCTATGAGCCAGAGACCCAGGAGAACTGATGTGTGACTGCAGTCCAAAAGCTAGAGGAGTCTCAATGTTGGTAATCAAGGGGAGGCGTTCCCTCTTTAGGGAAGGTCAGATTGTTTCGTTTTGTCTATTCTGGCCTTCAGTTGATTAGATAATGACCACTTGAAGGGGACAATTGGCTTATTCAGTCTACCAATTCAAATATTTTGTTTTGTTTGTCCTACTGTGGCTTCAATACTACAATACCACTAACTTATATCCCCAAGCCTCTTTTTACTCACAGAGATCCACCTACCTCTGCTTTCCAAATGCTGGGATTAAAGGCATATACTACCATAACTGGCCCTTTACTTTTTTTTTTTTTTTGGTCTTTTTGAGACAGGGTTTCCCTGTAGCCACAGCTGGCCTGGAACTCACTATGTAGATCAGGCTGGCCTCAAACTCATAAAGATCCACATGCCTCTGCCTCCAAAGTGCTGAGATTAAAAGGTGTTTGCCACCATGCTTGGCTACTTTTTTAAAAAATTAAAATATTTTATTTATTATTTTTATTTTATGTATATGAGTGTATTGCCTGCATGTAAGTGGGTGCACCTATGTCTTGCAATTCCTGAGGAGGTCAGAAGAGGACATTGGATCTCCTAAAACTGGAGTTTACAGAAAGTTGTTAACTGCCATGTGGATGCTGGGAATTGAATCTGGGTCTTCTGCAAGAGCAGCCAGTGCTCTTAACAGCTGAGCCACCTCTCCAGCACTGTGGAGGCAGAGGCAGGAGGCTCTTTGTGAGTTCAAGGCCAGCCTAGTCTACATAGTGAGTTCGAGGCCAGCTGGAGCTACAGGGAGACCCTATCTCAAAAAAAGACCAAAAAAATAATTTATTATTTTTATTTTATGTTTACGAGTGTATTGCCTACATTAGGTAGATAGACCCATGTCATGCAATGCCGTGGTCAGAAGAGGGCATTGGATCCCCTGGAACTGGAGTTATGGATGGTTGTTAGCCTCCATGTGGGTGCTGGGAACTGAACCTGGGTTCTCTGCAAGAGCAACCAGTGTTCTTAACTGCTAAGCCGTCTCATTTTTGTTTTGCTTTGTTTTTTAGAGGCAGAGTATTACTAGGTAGCCCCAGGTGGCCTGGAACTCACTTTGTAAACCAAGCTGGCCTTGAATTCATAGAGATCCACTTGCCTCTGCAGTGGTGGGATTAAAGGCGTGCGCCACCACGCCTGGCCCCTGATTGGTGTTTTTAAAAACAATATAAGAAGATACAAAAGCGCTGGAGTGCTACTGGAGGAGGAAGACCTTGAGGGTTTGAACAGGGCAATGCAGAAATGCAGGTACACACAGACCGCATTTGTACCGTCTACTACTACACTCCAGCTGGAGTGGCCGGCAGTTGGGAACTATCGAATGTGGGTGCTGGGAGCAGCAAGTACTCTGAAGGGCTGAGTCATCTCCCCGTTCCTTCTTTTTACTTTTTATAATTTCATTTGATGTGTGTGTTTGTGTATGTGTGTGAGTACATGTACTACGGTGCACATGTGGCAGTCAGAGGGTAATTTTCAAGAGTCTCCTTCCACTGTGGGTTCTGGGGACTGAACTCAGGTCCCCAGGCTTGCACGGCAAGAGCTTTAACCTTCTGAGCTATGTTGCTGGTTCATCTTTTGAGAGAAGAAAACCCACAGCAGCTGCCAGAAGGAGGGGAGCGGAGAAGAGGAATAGAGATAGCTGGGCCATTTGAGATAGGGTCCAAGAAGGCAGGAGGGTTCCACAGAGGAGGTCGGCAGCAAGCAGAGTGAGGAGTCTTCAGAGAAGGAGTGAAGATGTCTGGTGGGAGGCAAGCATGCTGGATTTGGGCTAGTGTCCAAAGGAAAGATAGAAACGGGGAAAGGAAAAGTCACTGAGCTGGGACTCGAAAAAGTAGGCTTAGCAGTAAAAATCTGCCAGCAATTGCATCCTTAATTTTTTTGTTTTTTTGAAAGCTTTAAGTAATGGAAATTAATTGGAATAAAATAGGGGAAAGAAGGAACACATTATCATCTGTGACACTGTGGGCATTTTCTTAGGATATACACGTGGTCTGGTTGCCAGAAGACCTCAGCGGCTGCTTGCAGTGGTCTCTCTGACAGGATAATGGGTTGTTAGGTACTGCTTGCCTTTTTTTATTTTCATAATCCTAGTGTTTTAATTGTGGGTTCAAAAAGCAGTCATTTCAACCTTTAAAACACGGTGAGGAGCCATAAGAAAGTTCTCACTAGATTGTTCAGGATGGCCTTCAATTCTCCAGAGTGGTTGGCATGCAATCACAGGCCTACACCACTGGGCAGAGCTCCAGATCATCTAAACACACTTTCTCAGCTGGAGTGGTGACTCGTGATTCAAGAGGCCAAGGCCAGAGTATCAAAACTAGTTTGGACTGCATAGCAGCATCCTGTCTCAACACACACAACACCCCAAACGAACAAACAAGCCACACAGCTAGACATGGTGGGTGTATTGCCTGCATGTATCTAAGTGCACCTGTGTCATGCAGTGCTTATGTTGGACAGAAGAGGGCATTGGATACCACTGGAACTGGAGTTGTGTTGTGGATGGTTGTTAGCTGCCATGTGGGTGCTGGGAATCAAACCCAGGTCCTCTCAGTCAGTCAGTGCACTTAACCGCTGAGCCATCTCTCCAGCCCCTCAACAGGGTCTCCCTGTAGCTCCAGCTGGCCTGGAATTCAATCTGCTTTTTTTTTGGTCTTTTTTGAAACAGGGTCTTCCTGTACTCCCAGCTGGCCTGGAACTCACTATGTAGACCAGGCTGGCCTTGAATGCACAGAGATCCACCAGCCTCTGCCTCCCAAGTGCTGGAACTACAGGCGTGCACCACCATGCCCGGCTTCAATGTGCTTTTTTATACCACACAGGACCACCTGCCCATGGGTGGCACCGCCCACAGTGGACTGGGTCCTCCCACATCACTCAATCAAGAACATGCCCCACAGACATGGCCACAGGCCAATCCAGTGGAGGAAATTCCTCAACTGAGTGAGGTTTCCTTTATCCAAGTGTGTCAAGTTGATAACTGAAGCTTTCCAGCACGGCTACAGTGTGAATCCCTATCTCAAGACTAAAGAAATAAAACAGACCCCAAAGTTCCTAAAAGGCATATACTCAATAAACCAACAAAAGAAAATACTCTCAGATACACCCAGAATACTGTGTGACCAAACATCTGGGTACTTGATGACTCAGTCAAGTTCGTATTGATCATCAGATAATGAAAGTACATGCTAAAACCCCACTGTGAAACCTGCTGAACTTACTCTTTTTTTTTTTTTTTGATTGGGGTGGGTGGAACAGGGAGCTTGTTTTCCGTGAGGTTCATTTCCCTAGAGCCTTCTGCCCTTCGGGGACCTACAGGAACTTCTTGCTTCCCTTTATGGAGTCCTGATTTCTCAGTGCTTGAGGACCAATAGGTACCAAGAGATGAAGGAACAATGGATTTTATTTATTGGAAATCACTGATTTAGGAACTGCCACTTAAATTTGTTTCATGAATTGTTTGTTTTTTGGCCTTTTTGAGACAGGGTCTCCCTGTAGCCACAGCTGACCCGGAACTCTCTATGTAGACCAGGCTGGCTTCAATGTCACAGAGATCAGTCTGCCTCTGCCTCCCGAGTGCTGGGATCAGAGGTGTTCGCCACAAACCCAGCACCGTTTCATGAGTTTTGACTTCACAATGGTGCAAGAGTGATATGAACTCAGAAGCTATCCTTTGAATTTTGATTTCTATGAGCTAGTAACATACAGTCTCATCCTTGGGCTGTGGGGCAGTAGGGAGCTGCACCTGCTAGTCAACCATGCAATCATGAGGGTGAATGACCTGGACTCCTCAGTGTGCTCTGATGCTCAGCTGGGGTGTAAAGTATGATAGGCTTCAGGTACACTCAATGCATTTCAATTTGCCATGGTTTATAGAGCTCACTATAAACTAAAAGCACCTGTGTGTTGGATAGTAACTATGACGTTTGTTTGATTGACCACTAGGGGGCAATAATGGATAAAGAACCGGTACATACGGTCTTGGCGATGCCTCAGCAGGTTAAGGGACTTGCTGCCAAGCTTGATGATCTTGGCTGGATCGCTGACCTTGATCTCCATACTGTGATATTTGAGCCCTGTCTCTCCCTCCTCTCTCCTCTCCTCCTCTCCCGCTCCCCTTCTTCCTCCCCCTCCCCCTCCCCCCTTCTCTCTCACAAAATAAATACATGTAAAATAAGTTTAAAAAAACCCCGAAAACAGGCCGGGTGTATGGCAGGTGTGGTGGTGCATGCCTTTAACAGCACTCAAGAGGCAGAGAGAAGAGGAATCTCTGTGAAATAAAGGCCAGCTTAGTCTACATAGCAAATTCCAGGCCAGCTGGGGCTACTGGGAGACCCTGTCTCAAAAAACAAAACAAAGCAACAACAAGAAAAACAGGTACAGGGGCTGGAGAGATGGCTCAGGGGTTAAGAACACTGGTTGTTCTTGCAGAAGACCCAGGTTCGAATCTCAGCACCGACATAGCAGCTAACAACTGTCCCTAACTCCAGTTCCAGGGGATCCAATGCCCTCTCCTGACCTCCGTGGCATTGCACGACATGGGTGCACTCACATACATGCAGACAATACATGCATACACATAAAATAAAAATAAAGAAAAAGAGGTACAGTACTTTTTTGCGGGGGTGGATCTTTTTGAGACAGAGTCTCCCTATAGCCCCAGCTGGCCTTGAGCTCACAGAGATCTGCCTGCCTCTGCCTCCTAAGTGCTGGGGTTAAAGGCGTGTGCCACCACTAAGCCTGGCTCACTGACTCCAAATTTCATTGATTCTGGTATGAATACAAATAAACAATTAGTTTTCTTCATTCATTCATTCATTCATTCATTCGCGATTATCAATGCCTTCAAGGAACTGAGTCTGTGGAGTCATGCTGTTTGGATTAAAATTCTGGCTGCAGAGGCCAGCAAGATGGCTCAGCAGGTAAAGGTGCTTGCTGCTGAGTCTGATGACCTGAGTTCAATCTACAGGACTCATATGGTGGAAGGAGAGAATTGACTCCTGCAACTTGTCTTCTGACCTCCAAACCATATCACATGCACCTGGAGACATATACACACAAGTAAATAAATAAATAAATAAATAAATAAATAAATAAATAAATAAATAATAGTAAATAATGAATAAATAAATAAAAGATGGCTGAGTTGCTGTTTCTTGAGCCAATGAAGACTTGATGATTGGGACAGGAAGGAGAATTCCATTCCAGCATGCGGTTTTGGGCATGGTAGTCTCGAGATACCTTTGAGATACTGGCTGCTGGATATCCAAGCCTGAGCTTTGAGGTCTGGGCTGGAGTCATCCATCCTGGCTGCCAGAGCATGGTCAAGGACTCAGCCTGTGTTCCTTCTTCAGGAGCCTGCTGCAGCGCTCTCCCAGGCACCTTGTACCATTCCAAGTGGAGTCTCTCAACAGGAGCACTGACCTCAGGGCTGAGGCGGCAGGGGTAATACCCACACACCTTTCCTGCTGTTCATGGCTCAGGGCACTTCAGGATAGTTATTCACAGACTACAGGAACAAACCTTGAAATATCTAACCTGGTTACCCATGAACTCAGTCTTGAGTGGGGGCCAAGCAAACTTCGTTTTTCCAATCGAGCAACTGACAGTCAAGAGAAGACAACTAGCTTCTATCTCCTGTGCCAACACTGATTAGTTAAATTTGGTTCTGGACTAAAACTGTCTTTTTTTTTTTTTTTTTTACCAGGCTGGCCTTGAACTCACAGAGATTTGCATGCTTCTGCCTTCCCAGTGCTGGGATTAAAGGCTCATACCACCTCTACTCGTTCTTGGACTACAACTGTTTTAAGAACAGGCTGCAGAGAGAGCTCAGTGGGTAAAAATGCTTCAAAAGGCTGATGACCTGAGTTTGATCCCTGGGATCCCTGTAAAAAGCTGGATGTGGAGACCCCACCTGTGATCCCAGCACTCCTGTGTAAGATGGGACATGGAAACAGAAGACTCAGCCAGAAGCTCACATATGCAGAGCAGCTGCCAAAACAAGAGAGATCCTGCCTCAAAAACAAGGTGGAAGGAGAGAACTGACACCTGAAAAGGGATCTTTTGGCCTCCATATGCAAACCATGGCACAAAATGACCCCCACAACCCCTCACACCCCCACACAAAATAGATAAAATAAAAAATAAATCTTTTTTTAAAATAAGAAGAGGGGCTGAAGAGATAGCTCAGTTAAGAGTAGCTAAGTACGCTGGCTGAGGACCTGCGTTTGGTTCCCAGCACCCACATGGCAGCTCACAACCATCTGTAACTCCAATTTCAGGGAATCTGATAACTCCAATTTGGAGTTAACTCCAATTTGTAACTCCAATTTCAAGGAATCTGATACCCTCTTCTGGCCTCTGTGGACACTGCATGCACGTGGTACACTTACATGTAGACAAAACACTCATACACATTAAAAAATAAAAATAAAATAAAAATAAGAACAAAACAGGATGTGAACATTGATTAGTAATGTCTGCCACAGGAACAAGATCAGGGAGTGGTTGCTACTATACCAGCTATTTGTTATTTCTCAGTTACCTGTAAATATTTGTAGGCCTTTGCTTCAAAGTGTCCCTGTGCAGTGTGGGTTTTTCAGGAAGTGTCTTGTTCACAGGTTCAGGACAGAATCAAACAGGAAGAGCCCTCTAGGCCAGCACCTGCCACAGTTTTCATTCTTCCTAACAGCTCTAGCCAGGGCTCTCAGAGAGGCAGCCCTTTGGGATAGTGTGCTGGATAGGTTTAGTTGTCTACTCGACACACCTGGGTAGGGGGACTCTCAATTGAGGAATTTCCTCTATTGGCCTGGCCTATGGTCCTGTCTGTGAGGCATCTTCTTGATTGTTGAGTGATGTGGGAGGGCCCAGCCCACTGTTGGTGGTGCCACCTCTGGGCAGGTTGTTCTGCATTTTGTAAGAAAGCAGGCTGAGCATGGGCCAGGAAAGCAAGCCAGTAAGCAGCATTCATCCATGGTCTGTGCTTTAGCTCCTGCCTCCAGGTTCCTGCCCTGACTTCCCTCATTGATGAATTGTGACCTGGGAGATATAAGATAAACTCTTCCCCCCCCAAGTTGGTTTTGTTTAGTGTTTTTATCACAACAATTGAAAGTATTGAAGACATGTAGAGAGTCAACTGCACAACTTTTTGTGGCTCTGATGTGGGCATGTTTGGCCATTAAGCCCCACTGTTGGGGGACCCTGCTGCTAGGGTTGTAGTCCTCCATGTCCGGATAGCTCTAGGCACTATATGGAAAGACTCCCTTTCTCACGGGGGGGGGGGGGGGGGGCGCTCCTGCTCTCTGCCTGACTTACCTGGAAAGTGCCACCAAGCACGGATGCCTGACCTTATTTGGAATGTGACCTTTGGCATAGTTACCTGGAGTAAAAACTACCCCCAGGTTTTTTCTATATGATAATTAGGCATTGCCCCATAATCGGATGATAGGATCCCGCTACCACATGTAAATAAAGCATACTATGAACACCTATCAGCTGAAGCTTTGGCGGCTGCCTCCACACCATATTTTCCCTGACCCCCACTGAATAAACGGAGCTGTATCACTGAGTCTGGAGCTGTATCACTGAATCTGCCTCCCTGGAAGGGCTTTCTTCCATCAGTGCTCACTGGCCATCCTAACCCCCTTTGTCACTTCTGCTCCCTTTATTCTCGTGGATCGGTGGCCAATGACCCACGAGGGCAGGGATAGACCCCACACCCCACAGCTGTCTTTCATAGTGGCATATGACCTCAAGTGATCTCAGTTACCTGGGGAGGGAGCCCTATGGTCCTTGAAGAAACACACCTTTAACTTTAGGAATGTGAGAAGTTAACCTCTGTTACTTGGGATGGAACTTTCTTTCTAGAGGAATCCTGGGATAAGTATGCAATTTAACCTCAGGAAGATCCAATATTAAGTATAGTGCTAAGAACTAAAGCCTTACTATTAATATTTCTTTTATTTATTTATTTTCATTTCATGTGTATGAGTGTTATGCATGAATGTGTAAGTGCACCCATGTTGAGCAGTATCCGCAGAGGACAGAAGAGGGTGTCAGATCCCCTGGGACTGGAGGTATGAACAATTGTTAGCTGCCATGTGGTTCTGGGATTCGAACGTGGGTCTTCTGCAAGAACAGCCAGTGCTTTTAACTGCTGAGCCATTACTACAGTCCCTACAATTAATATTTCTAATTGAAGAAAATCCCACTGGGCATGGTGGTGCACACCTTTAATCCCAGCCCTCAGGAGGCAGAGGCAGGTGGATGTTTGTGAGTTCAAGGCCAGCCTGGTCTACATAGTGAGTTCCAGGCCACTTGGGGGTATGGGAAGACCCTGTCCTGAAAAGACCAAGAAAAAAAAAAATCCCAATAGATCTAGTTTCTTTTTCTATGTAGACCAGGCTGGCCTTGAACTCAAAGAGATCTGCCCGCCTCTGCCTCCCAAGTGCTGGGATTAAAGGCATGTGTCACCACGCCCAGCTTTCTTTAAATTTTTAAAAATTTAATTTAATTTTTAAATTTTATGTGTATGTGTGTATTGCCTGCATGTAGGTAAGTGCACCCGTGTTGTGCAATGCCCGAGGAGGACAGAAGAGGCTGTCAGATTCCCTGGGACTGGAGTTACGGACAGTTGTTAGCTGCCATGTGGGTGCTGGGATTCGAACCCAGGTCTTCTGTAAGAACAGTGTTCTTAACCGCTGAGCCATCTCTCCAGTCCCTCTTTAAATTTTTTTAAAAATTATTTTTATTTTCTGTGCGTGTTTTGCCTGCATGCATGTACATGCACCATGGGTGTGCAATGCCCATGGAGGTCAGAAGAGAGGGTTGGATCCCCTGGAACTGAAGTTATGGACAACTTTAGCCACCATGTGGGGGCTGGGAACTAAACCCAGATCCTCTGCAAGAGCAGCCAGTGCTCCTTAACTGCTGAACCATCTCTCCTGATTCTCCCACCCCTGGCTTATTTTTTGAGACAGGATTTCTACCTGAATGTGGAACTCACCAATTCAGCTAGGCCAGATTGCCACTAAGCTCCAAGGTTCTGCTTGTTTCTGTTTTCCTAGGCCTGGTGTTATAGACACATGCTAGAATTTGATCTATTTAATTGTATGTGTTTAAGTATTTTGCCTACATGTAAGTGCACAAAGTGCATGCAGTGCTGGCAGAGCTCAGAAGAGGACATTGAATGCACCGGAGTTGAAATTAACATGATTGTTCGTGGCCTTGTGAGTGCTGAGAAGTGAAGCTGGGTCCTCTGCAAGAGAAGCCAGTGCTCTTAACCACTGAGCCATCTCTCAAGACCCCCCTCCTCCCCACTTTTTTTTTTGGATACAGGGACTCACCATGTATCCCTGACTGACTTAGAAGTCTCTATATAGACCAGACTGGTCTAGAATTCTGCCTGCCTCTGCCTTATAAGTGCTGAGATTAAAGGTATGCACCATCATGCCTGGCTCCAGAATTTTGTTTAATTTTGTTTATCATATACTTACTTATTTGTGTATGTGTGTGTGTATGTATACACGTGTGCATTCACACCTGTATGCATGTGTACATGGGGGGTGCACATATATGTGGAGGCCAAAGGTCAAGGTCAGACATCTTCTTTAATACCTCCCCACCTTATTTTTTGAGATAGAGACTCTCATTAAACCTGGACAAAGCACCTATTTAGAAACAATGGCTGATCATCAAGTCTTAGGGATTCTCCTGTCTCTGCTTCCTTAGTGCTGGGATTACATGAACTGCACCTGGGTTTTTAGTGGGTGCTGGGTATCCGAACTTAGGCCCTCATGTTTGTGAGGCAAGCACTTTATAAACTGAGTCATCTACCCTGATACTATTTGATCTTTTGAGGCAAGGTCTCACTCTAAAACTCAAGATGGACTAGAACTTACTGTGTATCCCACACTGGTCTCTAACTCATGCCAATCTTCCTATCTCAGTCTCCTGAGTACAGAAATTATAGGCATGTGCTGCCATGCCTGACACAAAGCTGAATTTTAAAGACTGAGGAAATAAAAACTACCATTTTGAATTACTAAGTTTAATAAATGAATATTATCCACTACTCCAATAACAGGCTTCAAAATAGTCTCTTTTGTATTAAAAAAAAACCAAACAAACTCATCCTCAGGAATCAACCCAAATACCTATCAAGAGGTGAATGGAAAGCCAGATGTGGGGACCCATGTCCGTAATCCCAGCACTCAGGAGGTGGAGGCAGGAGGATCTCCCAGAAGTTGGGAGTAGAGGGTGAGGGGGCACATGAACTTAGCCTCTGGTGAGTGAGGCATATCACACAGAAGCATGTGTTGGCAAGTGGTCATGTTCCCAAAAGAAGCCAAGAGAGATAGCTACCACACTCCCCTCTGAGGTAAGCCCCAAGCAACCCAAGGACCTCCCATGAGTCCTTCTCTTTTTTTTTTTTTTTTTTGGAAATTTAAAAAAATATTTTATTTATTATTTTTATGTGTATGAGTGTATGGCCTGCATGTATGTGAGTGCACCCATGTTGTGCAATGCCACAGAGGTCAGAAGAGGGCTTCAGATTCCCCCGGAACTGGAATTAAGGACGGTTTGTATCTGCCATGTGGGTGCTGGGAATCAAACCCAGTTCCTCTGCAAGAGCAGTCAGTGCTCTTAACCTCTGAACCATCTCTCCAGCTCCCCCCCCTTTTTTGGTAACTTTTTAAATTGAATTTTTGTCATACATAATATCTTAATCATCTTTATACCCTATTCCCCATTGGCACCCTCCCATAGCCCCCCCTGAATGGAATTCAGGCATTCTATCATTTGTGCTAAGGCCTATCGTGTCAAGTTAGTGTCCCCAGATGTCTCTCAGTGCAAATTCATCCGCTGGGGTCTAGGCAGCCTATCTAGAGTCCCTCCCTTTAAGAAGACCAGCTGTTCCTCACCCAGTCATCAGCTGCTAATAATTCTTTGACTAAGATTGTGGCTTGTTGCCTAGTTCCACAATTCTGTGCTGAGTTTTTGTCTGCTTGAGTTTGCATAGGTCTTGTGCATGCTGACCATTGCTGTAAGTTCATATAAGCAGGGTTCTAGGAGCTTGTAGGATTCCATTTCCATATGGTCGTGTACCTCTTCCCTGGCTCTTACAATCTTTCCACTCCCTCTTCTGCAATGGTCCCTGAGCCCTGGGTGGGTGGAGTTTAATATAGTTCTGTCCAGGGACCCACACTCTGCAGACTCTTAATCTCCACACTTTGGCCATTTGTGACCTTTTGTGTTCCTGGCCCTCTGTTTCATGAGGGAACTTCATTGATGAGAATTGAGAGATGCATTAGTGTCCTCTTTACCCCTTGTTCTATGTTCTGTGAGCCTTAGGTGTAGAGATTACATTGTAGATGTGTCACTTAGGCTTGGGCAATTCATAAGCAATCTCTGTGACCAGTTATGGAACTCTGTAATAGTCTGTGTCTGTTGCAAAAGAGCCTTCTTTGATAAGTGGTGACTGGGATACTTGTCTGTAAATATAAGGATCACATAGTAAGAAATTACTTTTGTCTAGGGATGTGACAGCCTTGGGATTTTCTCTAAGACCTAAGACCTCTTCAGTCATGTGTATTTGGCTATGTTTACAGGCCCATACATGAGTTTCCTTTCCCTATCTCTTTTAAAAACATTTATTTATTTATTATTTATTTATTTATTCTGTGCGTATGAGTGTTTTGCTTACACGTATTTTAAATGTACCCATGTTGTGCAATGCCTGTGGAGGCCAGAAGGTAGTGTCAGATCTGGTGACTGTTAGCCACCGTGTGGGTGCTAGGAACTGAAACCAGTCCTTTGCAAAAGCAGCCAGTGCTCTTAACCTCTGAACCAAAAAAATGTTTGGGGGTTGAAGCAACTACTACTTAAGTGCTAAATAAGAATGTTTACTGTTTTGCTGACAGTTGATATTTGGTAACCACTATTTTTTTTTTGCCCCAGTATTATTGATATTTAATAAACCATACTTATTTAGAGTATACATTTTTTGTTGTTGTTGTTTTTTGTCTTTTTGAGACAGGGTCTCCCTGTATCCCCAGCTGACTTGGACTTGGATTAACTATGGAGACCAGGCTGGCCTCAGATTCACAGAGATCCACCTGCCTCTGCTTCCCCAGTACTGGGATTAAAGGTGTGCACCACCATGCCTGGCAGATCTAACATTTCTCAATCATCTGCTATGGGCTGGGGACTGGGAGAGGGGTCAGGGAACATGGCTACTGTTGAATTGAGCATACCAAACTCTCAGAACCCACACACATGCACACACAAAAATGTAATAAAAATTAAAAGGAAGAAGCTGCACACCTTAAGGTGGTATGGATGGTGTGGAAATTAACTATACTTTGTTCTTCAGAAAGCACCAGCTTTACGCTGAGGATGTAGTCAGTTTGTTGAGTGCTTGCCTGGTATGCATGAACTCCTCGGTTAGATCCTCAGTACTGCATAAGCCAGGCCTGGTGGTAGCATGTCTATAATCCTAACACTTGAGAAATAGAGGCAGGAGGATCAGAAGTTCAAGGTCATTCTCAGCTATATAGAGAGTTCAAGGCCAGTTTGGGCTACATGAGACCCTGTCAAAACAATTTACCACCACAACAAGCAACAAGCAGATTAGCCTTCTTCAAGCTCTTAAGGTGGACTCTAGCTCACCTACTGGATAGGAAACTGGTAAAGATCTCTTCGTATCTGTAATGAGGTGCTAAGCCCTGTCCCAGATAAGTTAGATCATAATCACTGGGCTCAAGCACATTAGACATTTTCTAAAGCATCTAGGTGTTTCAAGGAATTGGTGAAGTTGAATCTAAGTATTTATCCTCCCCAGTCATCCATACCACCTTAAGGTGCACAGCTTCTTCCTTTTAATTTTTATTACTTTTTCTTTCTTTCTTTTTTTTTTTTTTTGGTCTTTTTGAGACAGGGTCTCCCTGTAGCCCCAGCTGTCCTGGAACTCACTATGTAGACCAGACTGGCCTTGAACTGAGAGATCTGTCTGCCTCTGCCTCCTGAGAGCTGGGATTAAAGGCATGTGCTACCACGCCTGACAATTTTATTACATTTTTATTTATTCGTGTGTGCATGTGTGTGGTTCTGCATGTGCAGTTCAACAGTAGCCATTACCAGCCAGGCATGGTGATGCCTGCTTGTTATCCCTGTGCTTGGAAGGTGGAAGCAAGAGGAAGGAGTTCAAGGCCATTTTCCAGGTTGAGGTCAGCCTGAGCTACCTGAGGCCGTTTCAAAAAACTGAAAAAAGACCTGAGTATGGTAATACAACAGGCCTTTAATCCCAGCACTCAGGAGGCAGATGCAGGTGGATCTCTGTGAGTTCCAAACCAGCCTGGTCTACATAGGGAGTTCCAGGCCAACCAGAGCTACATAGTGAGATTCTGTCTCAAAACAACCAACCAACAAACAACAACAAAACCCCCCCAAAACAAAATACCAAATAACTCCCCTCCCCACAAAAAAAACCCAAACCAGAACAAACATTAGCACACATACAAAACAATAAAACTGCCATTACTACATTATAGCTATTTTATAGAAGAAAAAGATGATTTTTCAAAAGTACCTCTCATTAACAGGGATATGATAAGGAAAGCTGGTCTCAGTGTGAGGGCCTGCTTCTACAGCCCTCTGCTGAGCCGCCAGGTCTTTACACATGAGTCCCTTGTTCCTCTGGGAGGGTTTCACGTCCCAAGGCCCCTTCCATGTTCTCCCTAGACAGAGGCACACACCCCACTGAAGCTCTCAACCTTCTCCAGAGGCCTCTCACCAGCTATCACTTTAGCAGAGGATATGTTGCCCTCCAAGTGACCATGTGTTTGCCACTTTGGGCTTCACCAGGTCTGCAGGCACAGAACAGACCTTCATGAATGTTGGATTTGTTGAGAGCTGGATGTATAAGTGAGCAAGGCCAAGAATGAGGAACAAACCACTAGCAGGGCTCAGCTGTCAACGTGTGCTCCAGGGCCAACATGCCTGCATCTCTTCCTGCCAGGGCCTTCTAACCAGTCTTCCAAAATTGCTAGTCCCTTGAACCTGGCTCTCCTGTCTCCTTAAAGTCAGCCAGCAGGTGGGGGTCACCTCAGTGGGGCCTGTGCCAGTCACAGCAAGAAACCAGATGTTTCGCCTCCTTAGTCCATTTATTCAACAAAGTCCCCTTGGACAGAGAAGATGATCAGGCATTGTGTTCATTGGTGGGTACAGATGGGAGAGCAGGCCCAGCATGGTTCTGGGCCTCATGGAGCTTGCATTCCAGTGGGGAAGATAATTAACCAAGTCAATGCACAAGCACATTCATACCAACCACGGAAAGAAATAACGGGGACTTTTGGGATGAATGAGTAGTCCGGGAAAGCCTCCTGGAGGTAATACTTAAGCTAAGGCCTTAGGAGCTGAACTGGGCTATGAAAAGGGAAGGGAGAAGCATTCTGGGAACTATATGAAAAGTCCTGAAGGTGATAATGTTGGGGATATAAGGGCAGGTCCCCGAGATGAGGTGGGGTGGGGATAAACGCCAAGCAAGTTTGAGACTAGCAAGACATAAGGATAGAAAATTTGGGTTAGGACCAAAAAAGGAAGAACCTGATATTTTTTTTTTTTGTCTTTTTGAGACAGGGTCTCTCTGTAGTTCCAGCTGACCTGAACTCACTATGTAGACCAGGCTGGCCTTGAACTCACAAAGAGCCTCCCAAGAGCTGGGATTAAAGGCGTGTGCCACCATACCCGGCAAGAACCTGATTTTTATCTTTAGAACAGGGTAATGGAGATCCAGATTTTAGGCCAAATTGATAATTTTTGATCTGTGCATGTCAGGCTCTCTCTTTAGCAGCTCTTGAGAAGTGACTGGAAAAGCAAAGCAGTTAGGGCAGTGATCGTGGGGACAGGAGCCACGGCCAGGCCCAGGCAGTGGCTGTGGGTTTAATCAAACTCTGGACAGATTCCAGGGATATTTAGCAAGTAGAATCTAGTAAAGGTTTCCAGAACTAAACATCTTTATTGCCTGTCTGCAACACACTGCTGTGGGACGAGGGGTCAGGTGTGCCAGGAAGGCTTGGGACTAGAAACAGATGACATGGATACTCTGGGAAAAATACACAGTCACCCGCCCATAGTCTTCTGTGAGAAGCAACCCAAGACAAACCAAGATGCTGAAAGAAGGGTGGGGCCACCTCTGTCTCATCTCCATGTTGTCAACAGACTGTTCTACAATTGGGTACCTGCAGCATGGTACCTGCTTCCCACAGCCCTGAGGTTAAGTAAACACTGAGCTTTTGGATAGGACTGCAGTAAGTAAAACCTTAGTATGCTGAGACTTCTGTCATCTCTTCTGTCTCTCTCCCCATTCCCAGAAGCATGCATGCTGTCTTGGCCTCCCTATGCCCGTCTCCCTCAGTGGGCCAGTGACCTACTCTTCAGTGATGTTATCTCTCCTTGTGGCTGTGCATCCCACAATGGGTTCAATAGGGCAGCAGTATGAGAAATCTAGTTCCTGCTGGGCGTGGTGGCGCACGGCTTTAAGCCCAGCACTTGGGATGCAGAGGCAGGAGGATCTCTGTGAGATGAGGCTAACCTTCTACACAGTGAGTTCCAGGCCTGCTGGAGCTACAGAGAAACGCTGTCTCAAAAAGATCAAAACAAACAAAAAAGAAAGAAAGAATAAAAGAAAGATCTAGCTTCCACTAAGGCAGGCAAAGAAGTCTTTGCCTCTATCTTTCCTCGAGGGACTGGCCTATTCAAAAGAACTTTCTGGGTCACTCAAGTGACCTCTGCCTTCTGCCCCATTTTTCTGAAAAGTCCTTTTCCCCCAGGGCTTTTTCAAACTCTACTTTTGTGCCCACAGACTCCTCACTGCAGCCTCTGGGGACCACCGTTCCATCAAAGGCTGGGGTGGGAGACGCTTTCCAAGGGTGACCCTGAGAGCATCTATAAACAGTGTGGCCTGAGCACAATGCCCAGTTCCAGGTTTCCACAGTCTTGACTTTGTCAGGCATTAACCAGGGTGATCCTGGGGGGATGCTGGGCGGTACTCAGAGGCAGATATGTTTCCACACTTTGTCCACTGACAGGGCAAACCAAAATGTTGATCCAGTCTCTGCTGTTCCACTGGGATTGGTCAGCAGGCCACATATTCCTCTTTTAGAGGAAAGTGGCTGAGACAGGGCTGGGGGAATGAGTTGGCCTCTGAGCAGAGCCAGCTGTGTGAAATCTGGGTGAGCAGGCTCTCAGGCCCTCGACCCACTGAGTGACCTTGAAGGGCCTGGCCGCCTCTGATTCTTCTCCCCCCTACCCCTCCTCAGAGCTATTTTTATCCAGCCTGACAGCCCTTGGCTGTGGCAGCAGTCTGGGCTCTGGGAGCCGGATACAAACCAGGCAGCTCAGACGTCTGGTGCTGAATCCCAAGAGGATACCTCTTGGGGTGCCATTATGTGGGGCCATGGCTCCTCTACACTGTACGCCCCATGGGGAGGGACTATGGCCCTAGAGGATGGTGTTTGAGAGGCAAGGAGCTGGGCTTCTCCCTTTGCTCAGCCCTGGCTCCTGCCTGAAGCCCTGTAGGGGTCTGGTGGTGAGGACTCCCCGGCCCCCAAAGCTTTGCTGCTCTGGAGAATCCTCCTGGCCTGGCTTGTCAAGCCCACAGGGAACAAACTGTTAGTCTGTTATCATGTAGATGTTTGAACCTCAGAGGAGAGTAAGAGCAGGTCCTGTTGGGTCTCAATATCCAGGCTTTGGCTGTACTGGAGAACAACAGATCTGTCCTGTGGCTCACTATGATGGGGTGGCCCAAAGAGACTTCTTGGTGACCCCTTCTTCATTTCTGTCTTTGGAAGTGAAGCCGACATTCCAGGCTATTGGTTTGGGATGGCTGAATTCCATCACTGCTTCTGACTTGGGTCTAACATCTTCCTGTGAGCAGCCTGCCTCAGGCCCTGGTATCCTTTAGGTTAAAGCTTCAACTCCAGACCCAAAGTTCATGGGCACTAGGCAGAAGAGAGGTCTGGGCTGAAGGCTTAGGAACATTTAAATCTGTGCCAATGGGAAATAGGACCAAGGCTCTGAGATCAGAAAGGGATACAGGGAAGTCAGGTGGGTGAGCTGGGGTCACGGGTAGTGGGGGGTCCTGACAGATGAGGAAGGTGCCTTCATTTAGAAATCTTTCTTGGAAGCAAAACAGGAAAAGGTGGTGCCATTTTTAGAGCTCCTTGAAACAAAAAGAAACTTCTCGTTCCTAGGAGATGGGTAGGATGGGGAGCCAGCTCAGAAAGCCCCAATTTCAGTGATTTCAGAGACCCAGGAGTGGCAAAGTACTGCCCCTGCAGGCCTCCCAGATGGCCCCATGGGAGATGGACTGGAGATGGGGCCGGCCACATCGTCAGCTGATTTCCCAGCCCTAGGGACCCTGGGGGAGGAAGACGACAGGATGGGGACCATGTGGCTGCTCCTGGCAGCTCTGCTGCTGCGGGTCGTGGGTGAAGGGGCAGGTGGCCTCTCAGGAGGACGGGCCCTCTGGGTGGAAGATGCGTCTCGACTGGGCAACAAATTCCTCCGGGCTGGCAGGATGGTTCCAGTGGCTCTGTGTACTGGTGCTGACCGAAGGGCTGAGAGGGGGTAAGGGGGAGAGGAGGCACCATGAAGAACAGGGCCGGGCACTCTTCCCAGGATGGCAAGCTGGTTGCTCAGGGCTGGCAGCCCTGGACAGCTATGGAGGAAGGACCAGGGCCACACAGGGAAGGCCAGAGCATTGGTGGGTGTGGGTAAAGGCTCCATCTCTGCTGCGTAGCTGTTAAGATGGGACAGAAGGCGAATCCGTACGGGGTCTGCATGACTGCTGGGTCCTTCCAGGACCCCCAGGTACCTGATGACCTCAGTGAGGCACTCCCGAAAACCAATGCTCCGGAAGTCAACTGCCAGGGCTCGGGCATCAAAGAATCCTGCAAAGTGAAGCATCATGAAGACAGGCAAGGTAGGGGGAGAACAGAGACCCGGGGAAGACCTCCTATGTGTTGGACCTGCCCAGCCAGTGTAGCCTACAATGACTTGGGTGACCCTGGGCATGTCCTTTCACCTCTCTGAGCCTCAGTCTTCCACCTGTAAAGTGGGAATAAAAATCCTTATGTGGGAGGGGAGGCAGTGAGTTGTGAGGATCAAAGGAGCTCGCTATAAACTATGCTGCATTGCAAAATGTATTGTTTTTATCACAATTCATGATTAATGCAAAGGAGAAACCCTGTGGCCAATGTAACATTGTTAATCAGACACCTGCTAGATGTGAAAAGACTGAGCATGGAAGGTGTAGAATAACCTCACCCACTGATAGGATGCAGGTTCAGGGAGGGGAGGTGATGACAGCGGCCATCAGAGCTGGAGGGCCAGTTGGAGAAGGTCCTATAGTGTGGTAAAGCAAGAGGTCTTTGGAAGCCACCAGAGCTGGGCTTGAATCACAGCTCTGCCACTTGACTGGCCACCTGACCGTGGATGAATGTCCATAAGACTCAGTTTCTTAGTTTTAAAATGGGGGAGTTTTAAAATGCTGTGCAGAATTGGGAGGGTGAGATAAAATGGTATCCAGAAATGCTCTGTAACAGAAAGGTAGCTACCATTTATACAACTGGCCTGGTATTGATCTGTTTGTCCTCCAACTCAGAAGGCAGTCTAGAATGCAAGGCTACATTCTGGTCCTCCCCAGCTGTCATCAGGCAAGGACTCTGCTTGGTTTGATGTCACTGAGGAACAGCCAGGTGGACAGTACACACAGACGTCCACACCCTAACTGCTGCTCCATACCTGCCTTTCTCTCAACCACCTGGGCAGAAGGAGCAGCACAGCCAGCACCAGCCTCCTGATTGAGTCAGCAAACGACTGGTCCCTGGTTCGTGGCTGAGGCCCCTCAAAGGGATAGCTCAGCAGGGGACTGTAGAGTCTGGTCAGTTGAGGATGAGACCTGGTTCTGCTGGATGTGCAACTATAAAACTATGTAAAAGCCGGGCGTGGTGGCCTTTAATCCCAGCACTCAGGAGGCAGAGGCAGGAGGATCTCTGTGAGTTCGAGGCCAGCCTGGTCTACATAGTGAGTTCCAGGACGGCTGGGGCTACAGGGAGACCCTGTCTCAAAAAGACAAAAAAGAAAAAAAAAAACAAAACTGTACACAGTCCTTTACCTTTTTGTGCTTGCTGTTCTTTTAAAAATATTTATTTACTTAGAGACCTGGTCTCATGTAGTCCAGCCTCCAATTCACTGTATAGTTGAACTCTGAACTTCTGATCCTCCCATTGCCACATTCCAAATGCTAGGATTACAGGCATGTGCCCCTATGCCAGATTTATGCAGTGCTGGGAATCAAACTCAAGGCTTTATGCATGCTAGGGCAGCACTCTACTAGTGGACTACATCGTCACCCCTTAAATTTTTGTTTGCTTACTTATTTTTAGATAGGGTCTCACATAGTCCAGGCTGGCCTGGAACTCACTGTGTAGCCTATGATGGCCTTGAACTCCTGATCCTCCTGCCTCCACCTCCCAAGTGCTAGGATTACAGGTGTGTACCACCACTGTGTTGTGTTGTTCTTTTTTTTTTTTTTTGAGACAGGGTCTTCCTGTAGCCCCAGCTGGCCTGAAACTCACTATGTAGACCAGGCTAGCCTTGAACTCACAGAGGTCCTCCTGCCTCTGCCTCCCGAGTGCTGGAATTAAAGACATGCACCACCACACCCAGTGTGTTCTTTTTTTATCCTCATTAATAACCCTCTCATTATTCCCACTTTAAAGCTGAAGAAACTGAGGGCAGAGAGGATAAACCATTTGTCTAAAGTCACAAAAGTAACAAGCTTCAGAGCTAGACTCAAATCAAAAGCTGGAGCTCTATCTAAACCTCAGCCACAACCCCCTGACTTCTCCATTAGCCCTGAACCAGGGTGGTGAGGACAACTCCACCTTCTGCTTCTTGTGAGAATGAGATAAGTGAAAGTATTTTTAAAAATCTTTTATTATTTTTTATTTTATGTGTATGCGTGTATTGCCTGCGTGTAGGTAAGTGCACCCCTGTTGTGCAATGCCCACCGAGGACAGAAGAGGGTGTTGGATCCCCTGGAACTGGAGTTAGGACAGTTGTTAGCTGTCATGTGGGTGCTGGGAATCGAACCCAGGTCCTCTGCAAGAGCAGTCAGTGCTCTTAACCACTAAGCC
>NW_008340934.1:110140-132615 GCF_000622305.1 Nannospalax galili
AAGAGGCTGTCAGATCCCCTGGAACTGGAGTTACGGACAGTTGTTAGCTGCCATGTGGGTGCTGGGATTTGAACCCAGGTCTTCTGCAAGAACAGCCAGTGTTCTTAATCACTGAGGCATCTTTCCAGCCCCAAGTGAAAGTATTTTAAAGTGCTGCCCACATGTTAATCACTACTTTCCTTTTAATAGGATAGTCATGAATATTCTTTATTCTTTGAAGTATCTCTCTACTGGATACTCAGAGCAGAAGTCTCCACTGTTGGCAGACTGCTCAAAAAGACCCCCGGTGTCAGAGTTATTGGGTAGGTTTGTTAAACTTGCAAATTCCCATACTCCAATCCAGACCACCTGCTCCAGGATTTGGGGGAGGTGACCTGCACTGCTGCCCCAGGTGCTACTGCTGAGCAGCACCAAACTGGGGCATGTAAAATGCAACTGTCCTCTTCCAGAATAGCAAATTGTTCTTCGGACTTAACGTCTTTGTAGCTAAGGTCTGTGGAGCCTTCAGGCTTCCCAATCATGAAATTGTCAAACACACGGAGAAGCTTTGAGGCAACGTTTCCAATCATTTGGAAACCTTTTTAAAGTCATGGTTGTTTGTGATTTTAATGTAAGGGACTCACTTAAAATGATGGAATAATTTGTATTTAGAACCTGGTACGTGTTGTGATTGTGGTGCGTCTCAAATATCCAAGGATACAACAGCAATCCAAAAGCTTAGACCAATATGTAGAGACACCAATAAGACACCTGTAACTAAAAACCCCAGGCAGGTCCCTCTCTGGGTTCAGGTGGGTCAAAGATTGGGATCCCAGTGAGAATTAGCTTATCCAGGCTAACCCTTAGCAGGGTCCTGCAGGTGGGACTTCTGTACACAAGTCTGTACACAGGAAATATTCCTCTAAGACTGGAAGGAGCTGAACTGAGGAAAGGGTTGAGACAAATGGAGACCCTCGAAGTAGTGAGGGAGATACTGAAAGAGAGATAGTTCGTATGGTGACTCACACCTGTAATCTCAGCACTTTAGAGGCTGAGGTAGGTGGATTATTGGGAATTCGAGGTCAGCCTGGACTATGGTGTGAGACTTTGTCCCAAAACAAACAAGGCAAAATAGAACTAAAGAGAGACAAGTTTGGCAAATGGGAACTGGGTCTACTTCAGTCCTTCAGAGACTGAGCTCTCAGAGGATAATGACAATCTTACTTTGCTCTGCAGTGGACCCCCAGGGGGGGTAGTGTGGGTAACTCCCAAGGAACAGAGTGTTAGTACCTGCACCACCAGTGGCATGGAGCATTTTCAAGTGATCCACTGTCATCTGTAAGACCTCAGCTTTCTCCAGCTTGGAAGAGCCCTGTGGGTACAGAAGACAGAGTCTGCTACAGCCTGTAGCTGATTTCTGTTGCTCACTGCCCTGCCTGTCCTACCTAGCACTCACTGCCTGGGTTTTCTCTCTTTACTCCCACTTTCCCATCAACTGGGCTGCTACTCTGTCCAAGCTCTCCAAATCTAAAAGATGCTCTCCACTTTGAATCTCAGTCCACCTGTAGGCTGCACTGTTGGGTTTCTGTCTTGAAATCCCTCTCCCTTGACTGCCATGAAATCCTTCTTCTGTGGTCTTTCACTTTGATTTTTGTGTGCCTGTCTCTTAAAATGTTCTCCCCTCACTCTGAAATGCTGTCCACAGAAAGTCTCATCTGTGGCTTCATCCATCATCACCAGACACTGTGGGATCCACCTGCCTCCTAGACCAGCTGTCCTGGGAATCTAGCTCTAACTTCAGCATGCCCAAGACACAGCACATCATCTGAGCCTCAACTCTTGCCCTTCCTCTATTCTTTCTTAGAAAAATATTTCCTAAGCCTCCAGAGCACCTTGGCTCCCACAGGAAACCTGAGGGTCGGACTCTCCAGGAGTCCCTTAAAGGTAGACATCAGGTCTAGTTCACAGCTAGTTCTGTGAAGGTTTAATGAGCATCTGTGGATTGACTGACTTGTTCTTACTGGCCTAAGCAAAGGCAGATGACCTGTGACCTGTACGTTGAGCAAAGGTTAAGAATCTTTGAGGCTGTCTCATTCAACCATCTGACTCTCCACTGTATGTTACCGCAACATGTTCAATGACACAACCTGAGCTGCCTGCTACCTTCAAAGAGCTCTGGAAGTGTCAGGAGACAAGTGACAGAGTCACATGCTCTATTTTTGCTCTAATATTTACTATTTATGTAGCAGAAGTTACATCACATCTCTGTGCTTCAGTTTTCTTAACTGTGCAATGCGTAAAATAATCCCTGACCCCTAGAATCACTTTTACGATTTAAATGGACACATGTTGGGCATAGAGTCATCACACTTGTGACACCTCAGTAAGTCTAAATTCCCATTCCCCATGGTCAGTGACATATATATATATATGTATATATTTTTGTATGTAGTATATGTGCACTTGTGCATGTGGGGGTGTGTGCCCATGCGTGTACATGTTGAAGCCAGAAGAGAACGTAGACTGTCTTCTATTGTTCTCTTATTTTTTAAATTTCTTTTAGATTTATCTTTATTATTTATGTGTATGTTTGTGTGTTTGTGTGGATGTATGTGCATATGTGTGTGCAGGTGCCCACAGAGGCCAGAATAGGACACTGGATCTCCTGGAGTCAGAGTTGGAGGCAGTTGTGAGCTTCCCTACAGGGGTACTTGGGAACCAAACTCAGGGACAGCTATTTGTAAGTGATCACAGCCCCTTAGGCAATCTGGTATCTGTCAACAAGAGATGCCATGAGAAACACACCCTGCCTGTCACCCACTTGCTGTTCCTTCTGGCATAATCTGCAATGTCACACACCTGTTTCTCAAAGGCAGTGGGGACCAAGCGTCGTAATTCAGAAAGGCTGCTGTTGATTCGGTCTCTGCGCCGTTTCTCTATGATCTAAAAAAAAAAAAAAAAGTTCCCTGTAGACATTTCATCACAGTTTCCAATGTGCCCTGATGGACACTGACTCACATTTTCCCTCATGATATTTTTTTTGACAGTATCTATTCTCCATTTATGGAGGAGGAATCTGAGGGCCCAGAGAATGAAAATGGTTTGTTTATAGTCACACAGTAAATGTGTAGAGCTGGAAGTAGAACTTGGCCTCTTGTGGTTTGTAGGAGATAGTCACCACAGGTAAAACAGGGCACTACCTGTCAGAATGGGGACACCCAGTTTCAGCACTGGAGTAGACCTAGGGTTCCTTCTGGGCCAGACTTAGCTCCCTAGTTGCTGGATTATGAGATTGTCTGAAGAATTTTAGGTCCTTTTCTCTCCAGTTGCAGCAGCCTTTGTTCACCCCCTCACAATTCTGGTAGCAGAATCCTGACAGCAGGATAGACGTTATGACCCATTATTTTTCAGAGATAGAACATGAGTTGGGGAAAACACGGCTTGCCTAAGAGCTGCTGGTGAGTGAGTGACTGGCTGATTCCTGCCAGATGCCCGGCCTCTGGGAAAGGGGGGGTGGGGTAAGACAGAGAACAGCAAACACTTCTGTACACCTCCCTCTCAGGGCACTGAGAGGAAAAGTTCTGAGTTCAAAGAGGAGACAGACAGGGTAGAAAGGGGTTTGTAACAGAAGCAATAATGCCCTGTTGTGTGTCTGGTGCTGCTCAGAGAACTTATGGGAATGCACTCAATCTTCAGAACAGCATGTATAAGGCCCTGGGCTCAATTCCCAGCACGGCATAAATACTCCAGGTATGGCATGCCTGTGATCTTAGCACTTCGGGAAGTGGAGACACAAGTGGAAACAGAAGAGTCAGGAGTTCGAGGTCATCTTCCAGTATTCAGTGCGTTTGAGGCAGCCTGGGTTACATTCAAAAACAACAAAACAAAACCAGTAACAACAAACCAGCTTTCTGAGGTGAGTGCTTCTCCTCACTCTGAGGAATACAGAAGGCACTGGGAGCATGCTCATCAGGATAGTAACAGAGCTTGGGTTTGAACCAGGCCAGTTGGCTAGGGTGATGGACAAGGCCCCCTGGGATTCAGTGCAAACCCTGATCGGGTCCCTCAAAGGCTGCAGTGCACTCACCCCTCTGCGCTTCTTCCTGGCTTGCATCTGTGAAGGGCTGGGGGTGGTCAGTGGCCTGGCCATCTGGCTGCAGAGAGAGAGGAAGGCTGGTTTCTCAGAGCTTAGGGATCAACTCCCTGGCCTAAGTTGACCTGGGAGGCCGGCTGGCAGCAGGCCGGAATAGGGTGGGGGTAAGGACTTGGGGCTGTTACAGTCTCCCAGGCCCAAAGGGCTGCATTAGTTGGGGGGAGGTCCCTTTCTGCCCGGGGGCCCATTTCTTCCAGGCCGAGCCCTCGGTGCTCTCCGGGCTTCCTGGCTTGTCCCCGACGCGCTCGCCTGGCCCCCGCCCCTCTGGGTGGCCGTCGGGAACCGCGATCCGAGATGCTCCTGCTTGGGTCTTGCAACCCGATCCCGGGGGTGGGCGGGCAGAGGGCGCGGGCCAGCGGCGGCCGGGTCGGGCCGGACGGGTTGAGTTTCAGAGAGAGCCGCTGGGAAGGAGCGTGGAAAGCGCAGATGCCGCCGCTTCCCACGGGCCGGAGCGCCGCCGCCCGCCCTCCGCCCTCCGCCCGCCCGGCCTGCAGCTGCCGCCTCCTCCCACGCGGCGCGGCCAGGGACAAGGGGGGAGGCAGCATCTGGGCCACAGGCCCCCCTCGCACGCTCAGGGACACTGCTCTGGCCTCCCAGGAGGCGCGGGTCTCTCACATCTTGGCTCTCCCTCCACCCGGGTCTTTCCACTGCAGCCATGGCTGGATGGTGAATGTTTGCTCCAACCCCAGAAGTTCCCATTATAAAGACTTAGGCCCAGGGGTTGCTTGCCCAGACTTTGACCAGAATAATCTCCACCCCAACTGCTTGCCCTCTGGATGGCTTTTTGCTCCAGCTGCACTCACTGGATAGCACCGAGGTACCTACCCTTGGTTTGGTCAGCACCTGAGACTCCCTATTCAGGCTCTGGCTGGTGCCCTCAGCTGCCCTTAATCCTACTCACCTCTGCAACTTTGGTGCCAAAATGTCATACATCTCAACCGGAGATCAGGAACTAGCCTCCCCCCATACCTGTTCCTTATCTACCTAGGTTCCCCATCTCAACGAAGGCCACCCCAGCTTCTAGTTCTGCAAGGCTGAACCTGGCACTGTCTTTGATCCCTCCTCTGTCCTCATCCCACCTTGTCAAAACTTACCTATTGCAGGTCTAGATAGTCTGCTATCCGTCTTCCTGATCTCCAAAGCCTTCTCAGGACCACACCTCTATCATCTCTCTTCTGCAGGCTTACAAGAGCCTTCCCTTGGGTCCCTCTGCACCCTCTTCTACTTCTACATTTAAATGCAAGATTGATCTTGCCACTCTTAAAACTCCTCAATGGCTTTTAAGATCCAAGACCCACCATCTTTCATTTGGTCCAGTTGAGCCCTGTCACCTCATTGATCCACTTGTCTTTGTTCTGCATGCACGTTCCAGTCTGTGAATGCACTAACTCCTTCCTACATTTGCACAGGGTGTTCAATAGTCTAGAAGTCTCTGGTCCACCCCATCTCTCTACCCCAAGTCTAGCAACTTCAACCATCCTTCAGTTTATAACCTCATATTTATATAATATATATATATATATATATAGTTATCGGCCTGCTAGATCTCCCCTGCTGTGTACTTTCCCATTGTCTTTTGACAGCTATGCAGTTATTTGAGTAATGTCTATTTCTCTTAACAGGTCCATGAGGCGTGAGGCAAGTCATTTCGCTCACTCTTGTAGCTTAAGTCCTCAGCAAGTACTTGAAACTGTGGCAGAGCTTGTGGCAGAGCTCCTTATCTTTAGCATCATGGAGAACACAGATGTGAGCATCATAAAATCGACAGCATCTTTGTGGAACAGGGGCATATGATCACCAGAAGTCAGCCCATGTGACTATCCTAGAGGTATCGGAGGTTGGATCCTTTTCATCAGCACCTCAGAGAGAAGGCTTCAGAAGGGACCAGAGAGCCTTTGCCTCAAGCGTGTTCCAACCACATGTGGAAAAGGGTATTTCTCATTCTCACATCTGGACAAACAGAGCTGGTGAAAGACCTATGAAAGCTCCTGGGAGGCAGGGTCCTGTGAGGCAGGTCCTGAGATCTTAGGGCAGCTTGTTTACAAAGCTTCCCTGGTTCACTGGGGATAAGCTCTGAGAGCCAAGGTACATAAGAAATACAGCCTTTGTTCCCCTCTCAGGATAAAGCCTCTCTCGGGGTATTGGATTAGCTTTGTGCACGTCACTGCCTCTCAGCCTGATCCCTCCTCAGGGACCATCTCTCAGAAGCTGACGCAGCACCCATTTCAGTGCTAGGCAGCTCCACTCTCTCTTTTCCCAGTCTCCCAGTCAGTTCCTCCCTGTTGCATGATCTGCTCCTTCCCCTAGATTTCCCAGGCAAATCTTACTTTACAGTTTGCTTGGCACTACTGCAAATATCTTTCTCCTTTGGGTCTTACGAAAGTCCATTTCCCAGATGAGGATGCTGAGCCTCAGAGAGCCAAAGCAGCTCGTCCAGCCCACACAGCTGCTAAGGAGTAGAGCCAGCATGGGAATCTACATCTTCTGGCTCCTAATTCAGCTTTGTTTTCCCTCTTAAGTCTGACTTCCTGTCTGTCTGAATAGTCCTCCAGTCCCCTTATCCTTAAGGCTCCCTGCCAGAGCTCACCACAATCTGGGATCTGGCCCTGACAGTGGGAGGAGGTCCGGGAGCATCTCCCCAGAGAGTCTGAAAAAGAAGACAGATTTTCATGACCCCAGAGAGGAGATGATGACCACCAAGATCTCCATGTGCCTCTGCAGGATGGCGGTAGCTTTCTCAATGGTCTGCCTGTCAGTCCTGAGCACCCTTGGCCCAGGCTCCACCTGGGAACTCCCCCTTATGAGACCTCAAGTAGATGACTCTACTCATTTACTATCAAGCAAAGGTAGCATTCCAATGCTCCAAATGATGGAATGTCAGAAAGCCCTGAGCCCATCTGTGAAATGAGAACACTCAGAGAGGGAAAGTGACCTTTGGCTGGCCACAGATCGAATCAGGAAAATCCAGAACCTGTGTTAACATCTGCCAGCTTCTAGTTTGGTGCTCTTGCCAATGTATCCCAAATATTCCTCATCCCATCATGCATCTCTCAAAGCCAGTACTTTCTGTTCTAGACAGCACTTCACATCCATTTGTCTCATTTATTGCACAATAGACCATAGGAAAAATGATCTTTGACAGACGCAAAGAGTTGAGGATCAGTCTTCAGATTTCTAGTTTTTCCATTAAACCGTGCTGCCTCATGCACATAGCACCCTCCCCACAATGTGACAGCAGCATTTATTGGAAGTTCCCTTTGCGAAAGCAAAAAGCTATGTGCTATTTGAACGTATAACCTCATCCAAGCTTCACCCTGGGAAGATATTTGCACATTCATTTTGTAAGAGAGAAAACTGAAGTTCAGAAAGGAATAAAGTCACTAACACAAGGAAATGGTGGGGAGACTCATGCTCAGGTCTGTCTGACTTCAAAGGCCACCATGTGCCTTAAATCATAAAGGAACAGCTTAGAGACCCTGACTTGGAATCAGGCATGTGGGAAGTGCTCATGAAATGTTGCAGAGGGGTATGGGAGAGGCTGTATTCTCTGTGAACCCAGCATGTGTCAGGGGGCCAGGTTCAGCCAGAAGCTCTGTGGGTGATTCCCACAAATAGAGTAGGATGCTACCGCTGAACAGATGCCCCTGATGACAACAGGACACACCCTGCCCTTTGCACTCACATCTCTGAGTGTGAGGGCTTAGTGCCCTGCTTCTGACCCCCACAGGCTGGCTGCCCCAGGCCTATGGCCCTTGTTACTGTTTCTCTGACTTTCTTTGTACATGAAGCTCTTCATCCCTGAGAGTTCCCTGAGGGCAGAGACTGAGTAGGATACATCTGGGTTCTGATGCCCAGCCCAGGGTCTAGACCACAGCAGGCGTTGTTCAGCAGTCCCTGAATCGAAGCATTTATGTCTGCTGGGGGGAGGGCCCTTTGGAAAGTGCTACAAAGAGGCGTCTATAAGTCAGTCTGCCAGATGTCCAGCTGCTTTCCCTCCTTGGAGGGGTCTGTTCTAGGAACAGTCTCTAACAATGGGCTCTGGCTAAAATGACTAAAGGATATAGAGGAAAAACCCAATGTGCTGACCCTTTATGTCTTGGCCCAGGGTTACTACTATTAGGAAGCCCTTACCACTATCCTTGGCTGGGAGTGGCTTCTCCCCACTTAGGTGCCCTCAGAGCCCACACTCTGATTCTTCTATCATAATCACAATCTTCGTGTCACCTGGCAGTCATTGCCCAGGCTGCATACTCATAGAAGACAGAAGCTAGCTCTGATCCAAGGATCTCTCTGCCTTCGATTTTGTGCTCTGGTCCTTAAAGACCCAATGACTGAATTTGAGAGTCCCTGTTCTCCATCACCACATAGTGCCAGGTCCTTCCTTGCTAGCAGGGGGAGGCTCTGACAACTATTTCTCTAAATAGTTATTATTTTCTATTTTATGAATATATTGCATACATGTGTGTAAGTGTAACCGTGTCCTGCAATGTCCGAGGAGGTCAGAAGAAGGCATTGGGGTCCCTGGAACTGGAGTTAGGGACAGTTGTTAGCTGCCATATGGGTGCTGGGAATTGAACCCGGGTCCTCTACAAGAGCAATTAATGCCTCTTTTTTTTTGGTCTTTTTGAGACAAGGTCTTCTTGTAGCCTCAGCTGACCTAGAACTTGCTATGTAGACCAGGCTGGCCTTGAACTCACAGAGATCCACCTACCTCTGCCTCCTTAGTGCTGGGATTAAAGGTATGTGCCACTATGTTGGCAAGTAGTCAGTGCTCTTAACTGCTGAGCCATCTCTCTAGCCCTTCTGCTAAGTAATTTTAAAGGGTTTACATAGGAAACTGTATTATACATCCCTATATCTAACCTGCAAGATTTAAGCAAGATTTGTTATAGACACTTTTTTTTTTGTCTTTTTGAGACAGGGTCTCCCTGTAGCCCCAGATGGCCTGGAACTCGCTATGTAGACCAGGCTGGTCTTGAAATCACAGAGATCCGCCTGCCTCTGCCTCCCAAGTGCTGGGACTAAAGGCGTGTGCCACCCACCTGGCTCTGTTATAGACAATTTTATAAATTACAAATAATTGGTAGCTAGTGAAAATTTACCAGAATCTCTTGCCTCTCTTCCTCTTTCTTATCTCTTTCCCTCCCCCCTCTCCCTCCTTTTCTCCCTCCTCCCTTCTCTTTCTTTCTTTTTTTAAAAATTAAAAAAATTATTTATTATTTTTATTTTATGTGTATGCATGTATTGCCCTGCATGTAGGTAAGTGCACCCGTGTCGTGCAATGCCTGTGAGGACAGAAAAGACTGTCTGATCCCCTGGAACTGGAGTTACATCCCCTGGAACTGGGGTTAAGAACAGTTGTTAGCTGCCATGTGGCTGTTGGGATTCAAACCCAGGTCTTCTGCAAGAACAGTCAGTGTTCTTATCTGCTGAGCTATCTCTCTAGCCTATTACTTCTTTTTAACTATGCATGGAAGCAGGGCATGGTGCCTCCCTCCCTCCCTCCCTTCCTTCCTTTCTTGCTGGACATTAAACCTCAGACCCTGTGGATGTTTGACAAGCAATCTACCGCTGAACGACATCCCCAGCTGCGATCTCTGATGGAGGCAAAATCTTCTAGTCCCAGAAAACCAAATGGCATCAGAATTATGAAATGCCTTCAAAAACATTGCCAAGAATTGCGCTGAAGCATGGCTCAGAGGTAGAGCACTTGCCTAGGGTTCAATCCCCAGAAGTGAACCCCTTCTTTTGGGGGAGAGGTGGTAGCAGGGTCTTGCTATGTAGCTCTGATTGGCCCTGAGCTGGATGAAGATCACCTCGTTTCTGCCTCCTCAGTCCTGGTCCTCCTTCTTTTCTAGAGACTGGGGTTTAGAAAACCCCAGAGAGAGGAAGTAACTTTCCTTTCCTCTCTCATCTTTTATTTTACTGAGGAAACAGTCTTAAGCTCAAGACTACATGGTAGGAGGGCACTTGTCTAGTGTGCATATGGCTCTGGATTCATTCTCTAGCACTGAATAAAGGAAGAGGAGGAAGAGGAGAAGGAGGACAAGGAAAAAGAGGAGAGGAGGAGGAGGAAGAGATGAGAGGATGGAGGGAAGGATGAACGAAAGAAGAGAAAGAGGGAGGGAGAGTAAGAGGGGAGGGGAAGGGGGAAGGGAAGGAAGGCAGGTACATGTTGAGTTGGCACATGTGGGCCTGAGGACTGTTTTCAGGGTATGAGCCTTGCACTAATTAAGGACGTACTATGCATTTAGAACTAGTGTTATGTCCTTAGCATACACCTTCCATTTGATGTTTTACTAATACTATGAAGCTGGTTCTATTATTATTTATACCCATTTTCCTTTGTTTTGTTGTTGTTTTGTTTTTAGTGTTTTTGAGATAGGGTTTCCCTGTAGTTCCAGCTGTCTTGGAACTCGCTATGTAGACCAGGCTGACTTCAAACTCACAGAGAGCCGCCTGTCTCTACCTCCCAAGTGGTGGGATTAAAGGCATGGGCCACCACAGCTGGCATTTTTCAGATGAGAAAACTGAAGTTTAGAGAGTTCACAGAGTTGGCAGGTAGTAGGACTATCACGTTCAGTTTGTTCCACAGGTTAGAAGCAGGCCTAATTATTTACCAAGAGCTGAACAGCATTGGCAAGAGGGAAGAAGGGGCATTGAGATTGGAGTCTAGGCACTCGCAAACCGGCTATTATTTTCCTCAGTACCCAAACCGGAATTCCAACGTTCAATTTTCTCAAACAGGGAGATATTTCCACCCGCCAGCCTGAAAGCCTTTTGTGGACTATGTGAAAACTACTCCCGAAGTAGGGTAAAACTGGGCAGGTTTAACTATCTTCATAGTAAGGAGTGCGATACCAAAAGTCTATGAGGAATTCCTAGGGGCATCAGGAAAATTCTCCAGGGATTTTTTCTGAGGGCAGCCAACTGGCATCCTATCCCGGAGCTGAACCCTCCCTCCATCCCAGCATCCTGAACCCTCACTGGGTACCCAGGAATCCGAAGTCCTGGTGCCATGGACACGCTGGACGGATGGAGATGCTGCACACGCCCCCCGCACGGGTGCCGGCGCCCTCGGGCTGCCGGGCACACCTGCGTCTCTAGGGCCGGGGCTTTCGCTCGCCCCCGACGTCTTCAGCCCCAGCCTGGCCTTACCTCAGCTCACCCTCGCGGCCCACGTCGATGGGTCCGTCCGACTCGCCGTCGGAGCCGCTGGGCGCTCTGGGCCGCTTCATGGCGAGCTCTGGCTGCAGTCTCAGCCCAGGGCTGCAGAGTTGCACATCGGGCCCGCCCCGGCTCCGCCCCGTCCAGGCGCCGACGCCGCCCTTTCCCAGGGCCCTTTCCTGCACCGCAGCCCCGGGCGCCCTGGCGCCCCTCGCCCCCGCGGTGACGCGCCACCGAACCGTGGGAAGGCCCCGGGCGGCCACCGCCCCCAGCAGCCTCTGGGAGGTCCGGCTGCGCTCCATCGGCGCTGCCTGGCCGGCGCGCTCTGGGTGGCCTTGGGCAGGTGCCCTGGGAGGCCCCACGGGGAAGCCGAGGGCCCTCGTCTGTCCTTCGTTCTCCCCAGCGCTGCCGGCCTGTGGAGGCACTCTCTGGATGCCTGGGGTTCTGTTTAAGGACAAACCTGCGCCTTCTTGCCCCAGGGGGTCTAGGGCTGGCAGACAGGTTTGGAGAGGTTAATAGGGTGTCTGTGACCCGATCCTGGACAGGAATTCCTTAGGTGTTCCTCTCACAGGGGACCAAAGCAAATGTGTGTGTGTACGATGGGGTGTCCAGAAGTTTAGGAGGCTGCGGTGACCCTCCAAAAGGGACGGCCGTAGCCAGACAGCTGAGAAGACTAGGCTCAGGCAAAGATCGTTTGGGGCAGGATGGGGAGAAAGTCTCAGTCAAACTGGCTTTGAATTTGCTATGTAGTGGAGGATGACCTCGAACTCCTGATCCATTTGCCTCCACATCCCAAATGCTGGGATTAACAGTGGTCAAAGTCCTTGAGTTCCTGACTTGCAGGAGGGAAGCATGAAGTGGGTGGGTAGCCTATAGTAGTTAGTGGCTTGTCTCTGGGAATCAGTTCCCAGTTCCCTTAAAGGCAGAGCTGTCCTGGGAGGCTCTTTTCAGAAGCCTCAGGGTGGAGAAGAAAGGAGCCTTCCACTTTTTTTTTCTGAGGAACCGGCTCTTACAACAGACTATAAACCCTAAACTCAGTGGGGGTTCCTGTCCCTGTCTCTAGGTAGGTCACCGTCTAGGAGAAGTCCCCAGGGTGCAGAGGGAAGCTGAAGGCAAATCCTGGAAGATGCACTTCTGCACTTCTTGGGCAGGAAGGAAATGGTAGAAACTGGTGTGGAGGGTGGGATATCACAGAAGTCCTTGTTCTTTGTCCTGCCCACTGGTTCAGGCATGGAGGAGGCATGTTTTTGGAATGGAAAATGAGGCTGATCATGCGAAGCTTTCTGTACTTTCAGTTCATAGCAAGATCTACTTGGAGACCCTTTTACCTGACGGGAAAGAACAGGGCTGTGACTCTTGCCACACAGGCCCACAGATAACCAGTTGTCCAAGTACACAAATACCTGCACACAGACAGGCCTGCAGACATGCTGATACACCTGACATGAGCAGTCAGTATCAGGAAGTTCTGCTGGCCACCCCAGCCACACCTCCCACCTCTCCTATTCCAAATGCCCTCAGCACTCACATAACTTCTGTGGGCACGTGCCAGATCAGTGGAAACCTTAATCAACATAGAGGTTGCCCAATCCATGCCCTATGCGTTCCCTGGAAAGGCAGAAATTCAGGAAGCCTCACAGATACTCCCTCTGTATGACTGGCTGTGATTTCGAGGATTAGCAGCTTTGCAGGGGAAGGTCAAGGACTCTGGTGAACATGTTCACAGGAGACATCCCAGGTTATCAAAATATACTGCACAGTTAAATGGCGGGAGGGCCCTAAGGTTCAGAGATCTAAGCTACATGTTTAAATTTGGAAGTTGTTAGATAGTAGATGGCATTTAAAATATTTTATGCTGGAGAAATGACTCAAGTTAAGAGCACTGGCTGCTCTTGCAGAGGAACTGGGTTTGATTCCCAGCATCCACTTGGCAGCTAATAGTGTCTGTAACTCCAGTTCCAGGGGATCTGTCACCTTCTTCTGACCTCCGTGGGCATTGTACAACATGGGTACACTTAACACACATGGAAGCAATATACTCATACACTTAAATTTTTTTATTTATTATTTTTATCTTATGTGTATGAGTGTGTTGTCTGCATGTAAGTGCACCTGGGTCATGCAATGCCTGTGGAGATCAAAAGAGGTGTCAGATCCCCTGGAACAGGAGTTACAGACAGTTGTTAGCTGCCAGGTGGGTGTTGTGATTTGAACCCAGATTCTCTGCAAGAACAGCCAGCGCTCTTAACCTCTGACCATCTCTCTAGCCTTAATAGTTGACTTTTACAGCTATGGGAGCAGACAAATGGATGGAGAAAGGAGGGGGCTCATATTCAATGTTTGGGGAGTACTTATTACAGCACTAGAAAAGACTCCAAGTGTTCTGCATTAATTCATTTAGCCCTCAGCAACTGACACAATAGTAAAATTATTTTCACCCCAACTTTACAAACGAGAAAGGAGAGGTAGAGTAATTCAGACCATGGTTAACAGACAATGAATAGAAGGGGCTGAAATTGAATGAGGCAGTTTGGTTCCAGAGCCAACTAGGCTTTGTTATTGTAGAGAGCTCTCAGACATTATTAGGCTATGTGATCAAATACTGAGCCTAGAGCTAGGCCATCAGCACTATGGCCTTGAGCCACACAAGGCTATGAAGCACTTTGAAATGGATTGACTTGAGTTTCTGAGTGTAAGGACAAAATACACAACAGATTTAAAAAAATTTTTTAAATTACATTTATTTATTGTGTGTGCATATATGTGTATTCATATATATATACATACACGTGTGTGTGTGTGTGTATGCACATGTGTGGTGGGCCTGTGGAGGTCAGAAGGCAACTTTCAGGAGTGAGTTCTCTCCTTCCACTATGTAGGTCCCAGGGGTGCAACCTAGGTTGGCAGACTTTCTAGCAAGCACCTTCACTCGGTGAATCATCTTGCTGGTCCAGATTTTTTTGTCTTTTTGAGACAGGGTCTCCTTGTGGCCCCAGCTGGCCTGGAACTCACTATGTAGACCAAGCTGGCCTCAAACTCACAGAGATTGGCCTGCCTCTGCCTCCCGAATGCTAGGATTACAGGCGTGCAGCACCATGCTTGGCTGACCCAGATATTTTTAAGTTTAAAAAAAAAAAAAATCTGCCAGGTGTGGTGGCACACGCCTTTAATCCCAGCACTCAGGAGGCAGAGGCAGGCAGATCTCTGTGAGTTCAAGGCAAGCCTGGTCTACATAGTGAGTTCCAGGAAAGCTGGGGCTACAGAGAGACCCTGTTTCAAAAACACCAAAAAAAAAAATCAAAAGTTATTAAAAAAATATCACTTTTTTCTCCTCCCTCCCTCGCTCCCTTCTTTTTTCAATATACATATTATTAAATGTTTGTGCTTTTCATACATCTTAATCATATTTAGACCCCCTCTCCTATCTGCATTCTCCCATTCCTTTCTTAAGTCACTATGTAGCCAAGCTGGTCTTAAACTCAAGATCCTCTTGTCACAGTATCCTGAGTGCTGAGATTACAAGTGTGAATCATTGTACTTGGCTTTTTTTCTTCAATATGGCTCCTAGAATAGTTGAGATGCACTGACATAGAGAAACTCCATGCAGGCATCTCTATTTAACCTGCAGCCCATGGGTCACATGTACTCAATACAAAACCAGATACTCAAAACACTGAATTTTTAAAAAACTATTTTAAAAATATTTATTTAGTTAATTTTTTTTTATGTGTATGAGTGAGTCTTTGACTGCATGTAAGTGCATCCTTGCATGCAACGTCCATTGAGGCCAGAAGAGGGTGTCAGATGTCCTGAAACTGGAGTTATGGATGTTAGTTATGGATGGTTGTTAGCTGCCATGTGGGTGCTGGGAATTGAACCTTGGTCCTCTGCAAGAACAGCCAGTGCTCTTAACTGCTGAGCCATTTCTCTAGGCCCCAAACTCTGGATTTTTAAAACTTTATTTATTTATTTATTTATTTATTTAATGTGTATGAGTGTTATGCCTGCATGTATGTAAGTACACCCATGTTGTGCAGTGCCCACAGAGGGAACTGTAGTTATGGATGGTTGGATCCCCTGGAACTGGAGTTATTAGCTGCAATGTGGGTGCTGGGAAACGAACCCAGGTCTTCTGCAAGAGCAGCCAATGCTCTTAACCACTGAGCCATCTCTCCAGCCTGTGGATTTTTTTATATGATTTTTAAAAAACATGATTGTGTGTTTCTCAAGTGTAAACTTTATAGATGACAGCTTCATATCATCATGCAAAATGCTGATCACACCCGAAAGGCTGAAAAGCTCAGGAGAAAAGCTTCACAAGAACAGGTAGGCAGGGAGTGGGGAGGGGGAAGACACCAGGAGGGCAAGGCCGGAGCTGAAGAGTTCTTCTAGGACTTGGTTGTGATCCTTTAAAATGCCAGAGCACGTCGCTTCCTCTCCAATATCTTCCACAGGCTTCTTATCACGTCTGGAATGAAATGCCAGCAGCTACCTATGCTAGTATGTAAGGTGAGTGTATAATTTATCATCTAAACCCAGGCATCTTTGAGAAGGAAAGGGGCAAGACTAATATTTCTTTCAGGACAGTCCAGGATACACCAGAGGCATGGCCACCCGAAGTCTGCCCAGGCCACCACTCTGGCTTCCTCCAAGCCAGTTTCTGCCTTGTTCCTGCAGCGACTCCAGTCTTCCTGACCTTCCCCCAGCATTTCATGCTTATCGCTGACTCAGAGCCTTGGCTGTGCTGTCTTTTCTGCCCAGAATCCTCTCTCAGTTTAGATCTTCTCAGATCTCACTCTACCCAGCTCTTTGCTCAAATGTTACATGCTCAGAGAGGACTCTCCTGACCACCCTAAAGTAACCACCAGCCTCCCATCAGTCTGTGTTCGACATATCCTCCTCCACAGCATGCATCAATATTAGCCTACAAGAAGGTAAGCTGGCTGAAGACAGCCATATGTCTTTTGTGTCCATTACTGAGTGTCTAATACCTGGAACCATGTTTGGCAGGTAATAGGTATGCGATAAATATATGCTGTCCAGAACAATGATTTGAGAAGCTTGCCTAAGATGGTACAGTATGCCAGGGGAAGAGAAGCCTGGAGTCCAGAGTCTGTTCGCTTTTGCTTTGTTTTAAGATGGGTGAACATTATGAAAAGGATCCCTTCCACCTTCACTGAGGTTTTTGAGGGTCAGAATCATTTTATTGTTCAGTATCATGTCCCATAATGCCCAACAGAGTGCCTGGCACATAGAAAGCATTCTAAAATATATGTAAAATAATCAAAATGTGTTGTATTGTCTTTGACATGTGCCAGGCACTATGCTAACTACTATGCTAATTAGTCTGACATATATTAACTCGTTAAATTTCACAACAATCTTTTTTTTTTTTTTTTTGAGACAGGATCTCCCTCTAGCCCCAGCTGTCCTGGAACTCATTATGTCACTATGTAGACCAGGCTGGCCTCAAACTCACAAAGATCCACCAGCCTCTGCCTCCCAAGTGCTGGGATTAAAGCACAATAATCTTATAGAAAAAATATCTACTATTTCATATAATTAAGACTCAGCGAGATTCAGTAACTTACTCAAGATCACATAGCTAGTAAGCGGTAGCAATGGGATTCTGAGGTTGAGGATATGGGGTTGGGGGATGGCTCAGTCAGTAAAGCACTTGCTCTGCAAGCGTGAGGATCTGAGTTCAAGTCCCAGAATCTACTTGAAAATACCTTGCATGGTAGTGCATGTTTATAATTCTAGTTCTGGGGAGGCAGATTCAGGAGACTCCCCGGGGCTTGATGGCTGGCTAGTCCAGTATGTGGGAGGCAGAGGCAGGCAGATCTCTATATTTTTGAGGGCAGCCTGGTTTGTATAGCAAGTTCTAGGCTGGCTGGGGCTACAGGGAGACTCTATCTCAAAAAAAAAAAAAAAAGCTGCTGGGAGGCAGGGGAGGAGGGAGCGAGGGAGGGAAAGAGGGAGGGAGGGAGGGAGGGAGAGAGGGAGAAAAAGGGATACCCTGCCTCAAAGGATGACACCTGGGATTGTCTTCCAGCCTCTATGTACATGAGCACACACACACATGGATATGCACACACACTAAAAGATGCCATTCTAGGCAGGCTGACACTGATATTCATGCTGGTAATCAAGGAATTGTGCTTTAGAGTGGTGTGGACCTACCAGGAACCTCTTACCACAGGCTAGGTATTAGACCTAGAATAGATGGGGAAGAAGCGGGAACAGGTCTGAGTGATGTTGGGCTTCTTTCTGGGTGACTGAATGGGTGAAGGCACCAATGGGAATCACCACAGAAGGTAGGAAGGTCAGCATGACCGGGCTGTTTGTAGCATCCAAGAAAACATTTAGGAGAACCTAGAAAAAGTTCTGAGCTGGAGTGTGGACATGGTGACGGGTAACTGAAGCCATAGAGTACCTGAGATACCTATGTGTAGGAGCTAGAACAGAGCAACAGCCCAGGCTGGGTCCCTGGTGGCACAACAGCTAAGAAAACTCAAGAAGAACTAGGCAAGAATGGGCACCAGAGGCCAAGACATGAGAGAGGAAAGAAAAGGCTTGGTCCTAGTCCAAGGGCTCCAAGAGGTTGCAGAGGTCCTGATATGAGTGGGCAGAAGAGAGGGGGCAACAAAAGGCCTCGCTCCCTATACCCTGAAGGTCTAAGGTGGGTGTAGCCAGGGAGCTGGCCAGTAAGAGAAGGAACTCAGGCAGCCCCAGGGCCAGCAGGAGGAATCTGCTGGCTGATGGTGAGGGGTTAGTCTGGTGGCCCAGGAGTGTCAGGCAGCCTCAGTCCAAAAGGGAGGCAGGGAAGAGACTGCTATTGTCCCACTTCCCCTGTCACCATTCCCTGGTCCTGAGTAAGCAGGAGAGTTTCAGGGACAGGTTTTAGCTCTGATGGTACTTTATCCTAACACCATGCTAAGTCAGTCTCCATCTTTTCTCAAATCACTAAACAGATGTGGTCCAGGCTCCAAATGGTTAGCTTCTGTATGAAAGCTCAGCATTCCAGAGCCCTCTACTGGGCTGGTCTTTGGGTCTCTCATGCTGTGCAGGAGGGATGCAGGGGATTGAGAGATGCTTTGGCAGCAGCTGGTGGTTAATAATTGTGCAATGATTTCTGTCTGTTTCCGGGACTGTTTTGTAATCCCCTTAACAGTAGGAATTGTATCTGGCTTGGCCACTGTCATCTCCCACTGTCTGGCAGAGAATAACACATAGTGGTTGTGTGATACATGCTGGCTGAGTGTCTAGTGATGGGAGAGAAGTGAAGGGGTTCCCAAAGGTCTCCACAGTCTCTGTGGAGGCAGTGCTGGGTCACTGGGAAGACAACAGAGTCACAACCAGAACCACCCCAGTTCCAGGCAAAAGCCTGGAGTAACTTAATGCCACTCAGCCTTCTCCCTGCCATTCCCAATGTTTCTGAGGCACTGGGACCCAGTGAGGGACAGGAATATCTCCCAGGGCACACAGTGAGGCTTTGGTTTTCTCATCTGTAAAATGGGATAATAACAAAGGTTTCTAGCTGTAGGCTTGTGGGGATGAAATGAGCGTGACATAGCACAGTGTCTGGTGTGTAGAGAGAGTAACCTATTGTCAGCCTTTAGGCTGTCCCTGACTCTATCCATCCTCTCCCTAGGTGATTCATCCACACCTGTGGCTTCACCTTCTCATGCTAGTCATCCCCAAATTTATATCTATTGTGAGGCCTGCCAGAGTTTCAGGCCCATATATCTCACTGCCCAGGTGTTCTCTTCATATGTTGGTTCTCTGCATGCTAAGAGCTCATCAGGGCATCAAGCCTGTCCTGGCCTCCCCAGGCTCCCTATGCCAAGGCCCAGATGTCAGCCTCCCTGTGGCTGGCTTTCCTGCTCTATGTTCCAGCCTGAGAACACTACAGCCTCCTTGCCTCACCTCTGACCTCTGCTCATCTCAGGCCCTTCCTGTCCCCCTCCACTCCCTCCTGGGACCCATCAGAGCTCATTCCTCACTTCCACAGCTGCCACCCACAGCTGGTCACTGGCGGAATGTGCAGCTGCTGGGAGCCACATGTGTGGAACAGGCGGTGCACAGCTTCCCCTGGGGCTGGTGGGGATGGGAGTGAAACCATCTGTCAGTGTCTGTTTGTCTATCTACATCACAAACACATTAGCACACACATTTATGCACACACTCCCTGATCCTTTATAGAGTATGGGTGACAGTATCCCTTTCTCCACCCTGGACTATAGAGGTCATGAGGGTCATATTGTTCCTATGGGGGCTCCTGAGAATGACCCGCAGAGTTGGCCTTGCTGCTGGACGCTCCTCCACTCTCCACTCCCAGGTTGAGGCAGCGCGAGTGGCTGTCCAGGGTTGGAATGGCATTCAGAGCCTCCCAGCTTTCCCAGGCCCTAAGGGACAGCCCTCCACGGAAGAAACCAGAGGCTCCAGACACATTCCAGAGCCCCCTTGGCAGCACCCAGGGGCTCTGGAGCAGTCTCAGCCTGGGGCAGAGCCAGTAGCATCTGTCCTGGTTCCCACACTCTGGCCCCTCTGGAATCTCACAGATTTCTCTTCCATGTGTGCATGATGTCAGCGGGATTAGGACACTGGAGGAAGCAGGGAGGGCTGAGCTTCCCAAAGTCAGATGCCACTGCTCCCACAATAAGGAGAAGATGGCTGGTTCTCTGGATCTTGGACCTGACTGGGTACTGGTTGCTGCCCAGCGTGGGATGAAAATAGCTTCTCACCTATGTGCTATCTGGTTTGGTCCTTTTTAAACAAAACAAAACAAAACAAAAAACCAATCTTGCCATGTAGCCTAGCCCTGAGTGTTGGGATTATATAAGTGTGTACCACCACCACCATAAATTAAAGTCTTCCCTTCCTTCCTTCCTTCCTTCCTTCCTTCCTTCCTTCCTTCCGTCCTTCCTTCCTTCCCCCCTCCCTCTCTCCCTCCCTCCCTTCTTCCTCCTCCCTCCCCCCCTCCCTTCCTTATTTCTTTCCTTCTCTTTTTTCCTTTCCTTCTTTTCTCTTTTCTTTCTTTTTCCTTGTTTCCTTTTGAGACAGCATCTCATGTATACCAAAGCTGCTCTTCCTCTTCAACTCACCATGTAGCTGAGGATCCCCTTGAGTTTATGATCCACCTGCCTTTGTCTTCCAAATGGTGGGATTAGAGGTGAATGCCACCACATCTGGTTTTATGTGGGAGTGAGGATCAAACCCTGGTTTCTGTACATGCTAATTAAGTATTCCATAAACTGAGCTATGTCCACAGACCATGAAGGCCAAAACACAGACATTTCTGCCTTTCTCTACCAAGGCCAGCCCAAAGTCTCACTGGGCAGATGGAGTGAAAAAGGCCCAGAGAAGGAAAGTTAGCAGCAGAGACTGGATTAGAAGTGGGCCAAAGCCCCAAGCTCTTTTCTCTGCCTCCAAATCCATCTCTGACCCCTTCTGTGGAAGACTGGTGGTGGTGAGAGCCCAGAGCTTGGGAAGCAGCTGCTCTCCCTTGTGGCTGTGATTGAAATGGGAGCCCAGCAGGTCCCTAGTGTTGTCAGGAAAATCATACATCTATTTTTTTTTTAAGGGATGCTGGAGACTTTTAAGAGTATCAGGCCCAGACCCATGCTATCCTCAGTGTAGATGGACATGGGTCAGTGGTCCAGCAAGGTGGCAGCCCTTCAGCTCTTCTAGGGGACAGAGGCTGCGGCCATTTAGAAGGACAAGAGATTTCCTGGAGATCCAGCTTGGAAGGATAGATGAGAGTGAGAAGGAGGAGGCAGCAAGGGCCCTGTGACTATGGTAGGACTCTGACCTAAGAAGCAGAGAAGGGAAGGAGGCTTGCGTAGAAAGAACCACTGGCAGCCATTCAGATCTGAGGACGCCTCGATCAAGTTCAGAGTAGACTGTTAGGAGAGTCTTCCTTAGCGCAGAAATAGCACGGGGCCTGGGGAGATGGCTCAGTAGGTAAGCATGAGGAGGGCACTTGGCATCTTCCTTTGGCCTCAGCACCTGCACACACTCAAGCACACACACACACATATACCACACACACACAATTTTTTAAAGAAGAAATGCTTAGCGTTGATGTCCTCAGTATGCCCAGCTACTTCCAGGAGTGTCCCAGGAAAAGTATCCATTGGCTCCGTGAGAACTGCCTCAGAGCCACAAGTGCAGCCCCTGCAGGCTGTGGGCAGTGACACTCTGAAACAGGTTCTCTGGAAGGGAGATCCCAGGGAAGTGCCCTCCTGGCAGCCATGGAAGTGTGCTTTACAAGGTCACAAGCAGGTGACAAGTTCACACCTCTGGGCTGTGGCTGTACTATCCTCACAGTGGGGTGAGCTTTATACCCTGCAGAGCTTCCAGGGCTTCAAAGCAGGACTTTTCCAGAATAATGAAATAATGAAGACTCAGACTGCTGTAGTCTGAATGTTGGGGTCCCCCAGTTACTAGGGTGAAGCTCAGTCAGCAGTAGTATAATAGGATGTGGGCCTTTGAGAGGAAATTAGCTCATGAGGATCTGTCATCAGGGATACAGTTAGTGCCCTGATAGAAGAGACCCAGGACAGCCTCCTTGTCCCTTTTACCACACAGAGAGATGGCTACCTGTGAACCAGAAAGAGGCCTTCACCGCACATTGAATCGGCAATGGTCTTAGTCTATGAGAAATGGGTTGCTATTGTTTCTAAGTCACTCAGTTTATGGTGTTTTGTTAAAGCATCCTGAACAGACCAAGACACCACTGAAGTCAGGTGAAAATATGCCATTTCAGATGGAATAGCTTTGAATTTGGAACACTAGAGCCTGGTGTTGAATTTCCTTTCTGTATCTGACTGTATTCCTCAGATGAGCGACTTCCATTCTCTGGGTTTGGTTTCCATCTCTGCAAGATGTGAATGAGAAAATTTCACTCACAGCTCCAACTTGGGGAAAAAAATAGCAGGAGGAAGGCAATTGGAAATTTTTTCTTTATAAAGATGGTCCCATCAACGACTCCACAAACTTCTGCCCAGAGTCACTCAAATGAAGGCCCAGTATGGTGGCACACGCCTTTAATCCCAGCACTTGGGAAGCAGAACCAGGCAGATCTCTGTGAGTTCAAGGCCAGCCTGGTCTACATAGTGGATTCCAGGCTAGCTGGGGCTATAGGGAGACTCTGTCTCAAAAAGACAAAAAA
>NW_008340934.1:132650-139302 GCF_000622305.1 Nannospalax galili
ATGTATATAATGGAGAGTGTAGTACTTAAGAGACATTCTGGAACCAAAGGACAAGTTCTTTCTTTGTTTTGTTTTTTGCATATGTATTTTGTTTGTTTGGTTTGGGGGCATTGTTCTTTCTCTTCCTTCTTCCTCTTCCCCTCTCTCTCTTCCCCTCCTTCCCTTCCTCCCTCCCTTCCTCCCTTCCTTCCTCCCTTCCTTCCTTCCTTTTTTTGGTGACAGGGTCTCTCTGTGTAATCCAGGCTAGTCTTAATTACAGGTGTAAACCACCACACCTGGCTCCAGATAACACTTTGAAATCTGCCTCTACCACTTACTAGCTTGAACCTTGAGTGAGTTCTCTTAGCTCTCTGAGCCTCAATTTCTCATCTATAAAGTGATGCCCACAATAGTACCTACTTCACGGGATGAAATGAATTTATTTGTATAAAATGTTGATTCTGTTCTTTTTTATTTTATTTTATGTGTATGCGTGTATTGCCTGCATGTAGGTAAGTGCACCCGTGTTGTGCAATGCCCACGGAGGTCAGAAAAGGCTATCAGATCCCCTGGGACTGGAGTTATGGGCAATTGTTAGCTGCCATGTGGGTGCTGGGTTTTGAACCTGGGTCTTCTGCAAGAACAACCAGTGCTCTTAACCGCTGAGCTATCTCTCCAGCCTGATTCTGTTCTTTATTATGTGAATTTATAATTATAATCCTTGAATTACCTGATTATAGAAATAATGTTTTTTTGTTGTTGTTGTTGGTCTTTTTGAGACAGGGTCTCTCTGTAGCCCCAGCTGTCC
Source organism: Nannospalax galili (assembly GCF_000622305.1). Taxonomy (NCBI): domain Eukaryota; kingdom Metazoa; phylum Chordata; class Mammalia; order Rodentia; family Spalacidae; genus Nannospalax; species Nannospalax galili. Next base: position 133,438 of record NW_008340934.1, read on the forward strand.
TGGAACTCACTATGTAGACCAGGCTGGCTTTGAACTCACAGAGCTCCACCTGCCTCTGACTCCCGAGTGCTGGGATTAAAGATGTGCCACCAAGCCCAGCAGAAATAATGTTTTTTTTTTAATTGACCTATGAAATCAAACATTTATTATGGACAACAAGGTAATATACATGAAGTATATATAGATTGTGGAATACTTAAATCTAGCTATTAAAAATACATTACCTCAGCTGGGCACCTTTAATTTCAGCACTTGGGAGGCTGTTTTAGTTTTTTCTTCATTGCTGTGACAAAATACTCTGACCAATACCAACTCGGGGAGGAAAGAGTTTATTCAGTTTACATCTCCCAGGTCACAGTCATCAGGGAGCCCAAGGTAGGAACTCAGGGCAGGAACCTGGAAGCAGGAGCTGGAGCACAGGCCATGGAGGAACTTACAAGGCTTACTGGCTTGCTCCCCAGGCCCCCCTGCTCAGCCTGCTTTCTTATGCAACACAGGCCCACCTGCCTAGGGGTGGCACCACCTACAGTGAGCTGGGGTCTCCCACATCACAAACAATCAAGAAGATGCTTCACAGACATGGCCACAGGCCAGTCCAATGAAGAAAATTCCCCAATTGAGGCTCCCTCAACTCAGGTGTGTCAAGTGGACACTAAAGCTACCCAGCACAGAGGCAGAGGCAGATGGATCTCTATGAGATCAAGGCCAGCCCATCTCTACATAGTGAGTTCTATGACAGCTGGGACTATAGGGAGATCTTGTCTCAAGAAAAACCCAAAGAAACCAAAAGCAACCAAACAACCCCCACCATACATTACCTTACGTATAGTCGTCATTTTTATGGTAAGAACACTGAACATCCATTATCTTTGCATTTTTTGTTTTTTTAAAAAAAATTGGGGGGGGTTCTTTGTGAGACAAGGTCTCCCTGTAGCCCCAGCTGGCCTGGAACTTGCTATGTAAATCAGGCAGACCTTGAACTCACAGAGATCCAGCTATTTCTGCCTCCTGAATGCTGGAATTAAAGGCGTGCACCCAGCTCTTTTTAAAGATTTCATTTATTATTTTTATTTTATGTGTATGCTTGTATTGCCTGTATATATGTAAGTGCACCTGTGTAGCACAGCGCCCATGGAGGTCAGAAAAGTTAGATTCCTCTGGAACTGGAGTTACAGACAGTTGTTAACTGCCATGTGGGTGCTGGGAATTGAACCCAGGTCCTCTGAAAGAGCAGCCAGTGCTCTTAACCACTGAGCAATCTCTCCAGCCCCAATCTTTGCATTTTTCAAGAATACAGTATAGCTGGTCATGAGGTAATCCTAGCATCCAGGAGGCTAAGGCAGGAAGCTTGAGGCCATCTTGGGCTACATGTGAGTTCTAAGCCAGCTGGGTAACACAGTAAGATTATTTAAAAAGAAAATAGAGGACCAGAGAGATAGCTCAGTGATTAAAAGCACTTGCTGCCTTGCAGAGGATCTGAATTCTGTTCCTGGCCACTGATTATGTGGCTCACAACAAGGTGTAGCTCCAGCTCCAGGGCATCTGCCACCTTCTTTCAGCTTCTGTGGGTGTGCGTGTGTGTGCGCACACACACACACACACACACACACACACAAATAAAAATAAATCTTAAAATAAATAATACAGGGGCTGGAGAGATGGCTCAGCAGTTAAGGGCGCACTGACCGCTCTTGCAGAGGACCTGGGTTCGATTCCCAGCACCCACATGGTGGCTATGAACAGTCCTTAACTCCACTTCCAGGGGAATCTGAAGCCCTCTTCTGACCACCACAGCATTACACAACACGGGTACACTCACATACATGTAGGCAATACACTCATACACATAAAATAAAAAATATTTAAAAAATAATGCAATGTATTCTCATTTGCTACAGTTATGTCACCAAAACTATTTTTGAAGGAAAGATAAAAGACCTATTGGAAATCGGGCGTGGTGGCACATGCCTTTAATTCCAGCACTCGGGAGGCAGAGGCAGGCATATCCTTGTGAGTTCAAGGCCAGCCTGGTCTACATAATGAGTTCCAGGATGGCTGGGGCTACAGGGAGACCCTGTCTCAAAAAGAACAACAACAAAAAAAAACATATTAGAGGGCTGGAGAGGTAAAGTGATCATCATGAAGGAGAGCATGTTGCTATCAGTCGTGGACGGGCTTTACAAGTAGGAAAGGGAGAACACAGAGAGAGAGAAAGAACGATGCTCATGATTTTTTTACTCTGTTACTCCTCCCTGTAGCCCCAGCTGGCCTGAAACTCGATATGTAGACCAGGCTGACCTTGAACTCACGGAGATCTGCTTGCCTCTGCCTCCCGAGTCCTAGGATTAAAGGCGTGGGCCACCATGCCGGGGTAGGCCTTTGTTCTTAAATCTAGTGTTGAGAACATGTTGGAAAGTAGAGGATTCAGCTGTGGCAGCAGCCCCAGACAAGGTGTTGGACTACCACCCTTCCCCCAATCCCCCTGTTTCCCTTGCCTTGAACATGGTCCATTGACTGTAAACCAGTGTGAACAGCTCTAGTGTCACTGGCCTATAGACATTATAAAAGCATTGTTGTGTGATCAAGGCATCTCAAAACACATTTCCATGACATCCCCAGGTTGGTGACTCTAGTGCTCCTGAAGGAATCTGCTGGAGAGGTGTGAGGAGTCAAGTGGGAAACCACATTTCTCTTCATCCCTGATGACTGGGTTGTCACTGGGTGGAAAGTGAGGGGACTTTAAGTTGGCAAATCAAGGAGAGCCATTTGTTCTAGTCTTGCCATGAGTCAGAAGAAATGTTAAGACAAACTAGGAGGCTCCTTGTTATGACAGGCCAAAAGAGGTTGCTTCACTTCCTGGTGTTGACACCCTTGTGTGGGATCTTTGTGATCAATAGAAAGATGGCCAGCACTGTGTTACTTCTGAGGCCAGGCTATAAACAACAGTGTGGCTTTTCCTTGTTCTATCTTCACTTATTTTACAACAGTCACATAAGGAGGATATTCAGACAATTCTGAGTTGCTCTGAGTCTACCTGCTGTGGTCAGGTGATTGTACCATCTTGGAGGCAGGACCCTCCCCTCCCCAAGCCCTAGTCAAGCCTTTAGATGACCGCAGCCCCACCTGACAGCTTGATCATAACCTCGTAAGATTCTGAGAAGAACCAGTTAGCGATGCCTTTCCTGGATTCTTCCTCTGCCAACATGTTGAGATGTAGGAAGATGCTGAGGAAGGATTATGTGTGGCTGGGGTTGGAGTCAGGCTACTCCCTTCCTCTCCTCATATCCTTTTCATCTTCTCTTCCTTACCCTTGGTAGCTCCAGAGGAGAGCAGAGAGCCCACATTAGGAGGCCTGTAGGAGTGTATTAGTTTCTTTTCCTGTTGCTGTGATAAAATACTCAAAAGCAACTCAAAGGAAAAAGGATTTACTTCAGCTCGTAGTTCAAGGGTGCAGTCCATCCTGCAAGGAAGTCAAGACAGCAAGGGATGAAGCAGCTGCTCCCGTTGCATCACCATCAGGACACATGAAAGCTGGTTCTCAGCTGGCTTTCTTTTGCTTACACAGTCCAGGACCCAAGCCCAGGAACTGTGTCACTTACTTCCCCTGTGGGTCTTCTCACCTCAATTAACCTCATCAACATAATCTTTCACAGGCATGCCCAGAAGCGAAATAGTCCCTCCCGGGTACACCTGGAGGCTTGTCTTCTAGATGACTTCAGATCCTGTCAACTTGACAACGCTAACCATCACAGAGGGAAACCTACCTTTCAGGGGCTCAGCCTGCCATCCATCTCAGAATCTTCCCTCGTTATGGTCTTTGTGTGTAGGAAGAGGGTCTATAGCGAGAGCTCAGCACCAATGGATGGAAATGTCCCAGGCTTGCTCATACTAACATTTTGTAGGACCAGGCCTGGTGGTAGATGTCTGTAATCTCAGCACTTGGAAAATCTGAGGCAGGTGAATCTTGAGTTTGAGGCTAGCCTAAGCTACATGAAAGACCTTGTTTCTCTCTCTGTTTGAAATTGAAGGACAATTTTATTAGAATTTAAGAGAAAACAACAAAGCAGGCAAACTGTAAATCTTGGCAACTGCCAAGAGAAGGAGGTAGAAAAGGACGAGAGAAAGCCAGAAAACCACTCTGTTTGTAAGCAGCCACATGGTGAAAGGAGGGAGCTTGGCTTCAGATAAAGACTGAGAAAGCCCAGAACATTCGAGAAAACATGCCCAGGCTTTGGGAAAAAAAGACAGAAAGGTAAAGATAGAAATAAGAAAAAAGAAGTTCTAAAAACACCTGCAAAATACAACATTTCTTTTAAAAATTTATTATTATTATTATTATTATTATTTTTTTTTTTTTTGGTTTTTTTTGAAACAGGGTCTTTCTGTAGCCCCAGCTGTCCTGGAACTCTTATGTAGACTAGGCTGGCCTTGAACTCACAGAGATCCACCTGCCTCTGCCTCCCAAGTGTTGGGATTAAAGGCGTGCACCACGACGCCCCGCTATTTTTTAAAAATTTTGTCTGTATGAGTGTATTGCCTGCATGCATGTAAGTGTACCCGTGTTGGAGGTCGGAAGTAGGCATGGGATTCTCCTGGAACTGGAGTTACAGATGGTTGTTAGTTGCCATGTGGGTGCTGGGAATTGAACCTCAGTCCTCTGCAAGAACAGCCAGTACTCTTAACCAGTGAGCCATCTCTCCAGCCTCTAAAACCACATACATTACTTAATGGCTTTACACCAGTCTATGGATTTAGTTGCAGGAAATAAAAAAGGAAACCAGGACATGGTAAATTTATTTGAATGGTTATTTATTCAAATGGCTTTTAAGAAGCAGAAGCCCTTATAAAATGAAGGCATAGGACAAGCACAAGGATGAGAGGGAACCACACTGAGCAGCTTGTGGCACACTTCATCATGTGACCAGGAAAATGCTCTGAAGAGTAGACAGGGCAGGAGCCACAGGGTGTGCTCAGAGCTAAGATGAGGTATTAGGAAAGGTGTGCCCACTCTTACCGTACAGGAGGGAATCATACAGACAAAGAAGAAATGATCTAGCCCTAAAAGAGGGCACTTAAGAGGTTTATGCTAAAAGCAACCCAGAGGGGTCAGGTGAAGAAACCCAAGGCAGAGGATGGGGGCAAGCGAAGGGTTACTGTCAGGATACCAGCACACACTATTTACATGTGAGGGCTTTATTTTATTTTATTAATTTTTTTTTTTTGAGACAGGTTCTCACTGTGTAGCCTTGGCTGGTCTGGAACTTGGCTGTGTACCAGGCTGGCCTTGAACTCACAGAGATCCACCTGCTTGTGCCTCCTGAGTGCTGGGATTAAAGGTCTGTGCCACTATGCCTGCCCATTATTTAAAATTTTATTTTGAGCAAGGGATACTCAGACAATACTTAAAGTAGAAACTAAAAGTTAAAGTTATAGGTGTATTAATTTAAAAAAGAAGTTGTATCCTATATTCATTCATTCATTCATTCATTCAGTTTTTATGTATCATTCATTCATTCAGTTTTTATGTAGGCCAGGCTGGCTTTGAGTCAGTATTCTCTGATCTCAGCTTTGCTAGTGCTAGAGTAACAGGTGTACACTTACATTGCCACACCTGGCCCCTATGTCTTTTTGTTTCTTTGTTTTTGTCTTTTTTTGAGACAGGGTCTCCCTGTAGCCCCAGCTGGCCTGGAACTCTCTATGTAGAGCAGGCTGGCCTTGAACTCACAGAGATCCACCTGCCTCTGCCTCCCAAGTGCTGGGATTAAAGGTATGTGTCATGCCCAGCTGTACCTATACCTTTAAAACATACAGGAGGAAGCCGGGCGTGGTGGCACACGCCTTTAATCCCAGCACTTGGGAGGCAGA
>NW_008340934.1:139567-152106 GCF_000622305.1 Nannospalax galili
TTACCAGGCTTGGGCCAGCAAGGCCAAAGTGGAGTCTGGAGGACCAGATTTAGCCTTCAAGATATGTTTTCTTTGGCTCGCACAACATTTTCTAAATTTGAAATAGTTGCCAACATTTGAAAATCCGTATTTCTACCTTCTCAGGAAAAATGGGGTGGACCATCAGGCCATCCAGCAGCCATTCCTCTTGCACAACATTTTCTAAATTTGAAATAGTTGCCAACATTTGAAAATCCATATTTCTAACTTCTCAGGAAAAATGGGGTGGACCATCAGGCCATCCAGCAGCCATTCCTCTGTGAGGAGTGCACTGGACTCTAGTAGCTATTTTTCCTCTCAAGACCCAGCCCAATGTGTTTTGCTTGTATCTGTTTCCTGTGTGGCCCCTGGTAGATGTGAGGTTTGTGACCCTTGACCCACACATTCTGTCTGCAGTGACCTTGGCAATTTTCTGATTGATGTCTGCTGCAAGTCTAATCTTGAGTCTTTTCCCTAATTTAGTGACAGATAGCGTGAAGGCATATTCACCTTTGGCCAGGAATAGAATAGGACAGCTCCTGTCTAGATTTTTGGTTTGCCTTGCAGAGCCTCTTCCTTCACAAAGATGAGTAACTGAAACATCCCCAGCCATATTTACACTGAATGCCTGTGGCCTCTGGGGGATGGCCCATCAGCGAGATACTTCCTAGCCATAGATAAGGGTAGATCATGTTTGGTAACACCAGGAGGACAGGAAGGAAGTCAGTTTTCCTAGCTGTGGCCGTGAGATGGCTCTGGCATCTGTGTGCGGTGGGCAGGATTTGCAGGTTCAGGTACCACTGTGTCATTTTTTGAGTAGGCACCTACATGTTTGTGGTTCACAATCTGACCAACTGTGCGTGCTAACCCTGGCACTTTAAGGAGGGAAGAAAAAAGGCACTAACAAGGCGGGTATAGGGAAACTCTATCACATTCTGCCCAGAGCCGCCAGAGCATAGGGGTGAATGACAGAGGGCTCTGAGGCAAGACCCTTGGACAGAAGCTAGGAATATTAGGAGGTCTGGCCTCAGTGATTCTCAGGCGGTGCACATGCAATGCCTGATGCCCGTGATATGATAGGAGTAGCTAGAACCAGTCCTAAGAAATAGTGCTGGTTATCAGCCCGTGGGGCCCAAGATCCTCAAATAATGGAGATAACCATCTGTACACACTTGAAGAGTGCAAGTATGGTACGCACACACACACACACACACACACACACACACAGTCATCAACAGAACAATCTGAGCCATTACACACACCCACATAAACACAGTTTTTATCCAGTGGCAGTCATAGAAATCCATACATTCCATCACAGTGGTTATCGGCGAGAGCCATTAGCTCATCACACAGGTGTTTAGCAAACATTGTCAGAGCACCTGAAGTCCTTTTTGGCTGCTAGATCTACTTAGTGGGAGAGTCCACACAGTACCAAGAAGTATGGAAGGAGAGAAAAGTAAAGTACGTCAAGAACTACAGCAGCAGCACGGTGCCAGCCTGCAGTGCCACCTACTGGCAAGAGAGGCATCTGCACCGTGCTTTAAGCACAAGATGTTATTGGTTCTGCTCCTTGTGTTCTGCTCGAGACAGGTGGCCTGCCTGCTGGAAAGCAACAGTATACACAGCCAGTTGGCAAACGGGTTCCGTCTTTCATGCCACCTCCAGCTGGGAGGGGCTGCCTGAAATGCTGGGAGGATAGCGAGTCCAAGTCCTGGCACAGGAAGGAGGACGGTCATGATAGGATGGTGGCAGCAACCATGGCTGTAGTGAAACAGCTTTCACACTTGCCATGTTTATAGTGGATTCTGGAACTTTCTGAGTTATAATTCCATTGTGAAGGTGCCTTTGTGGCTTACAACCTCATTTTACAAGAAAACTGTCATTTCAACTTTTGGTGGAGTTTGACCTCTCATTTGATCAGTACCTTCTGAGCTGAAGCCCTCTGGGAACCCTGTTCATGAACTTCTTGTTGATTTTAGAGTGTGTGTGGATGACTCCTTAGATCTCTGAGTTGGGCACTTTACTTTATCTAAAACTTACCAGTGCTTATCACTGCTCAAGAGGCCCCATGAGACCATTGTGGAGCTGAGTACACAGAGTTCCAGTGATCAGATGCTGGACAGCTGGCAAAACTTCCCATAGCCATGGTCCTGTTCAAGTTAATGGTCAAGGTCAAGGTCAAGTTCATGCATCAACTAAAATGCAAATTACAGTGGGCCATGGATCACTTAGAATCTTAAATCCTTGAATATCAAGAAAGGGTCAGATGGTCAGGGAGTGCCCATTTTGACTTAGCGGTGGAGCCAACTTCTGTCCTTAGATGTGGTCTGATTCATCCCACTGGGGTATGGGCCAGAGATGCTTGCCGTTGCCCAGTGGTCAGCAAATGCTCTCTATAAAAGGGCCAGATAATTTTCTTGGCTTTGCAGTTTCTATTGTGACCGTTCAAATCTGCTGCCATGGTGTGGAAACAGCCATGAACATCCACAAACTGTGGACATGATGTGCTAAAAATAATAGAAGCCTTCTTATGACAATAGCAGTATGTCCAATTTGGACTCAGGGAGCTGAGACTACCAAACCTTGCATTAGCTCAAATCCAAGACCTTTAACCTGGTTCCATAGAATTCGAGGTTGTTTGGAAGTGCTTCAGGGATGCTACAAATGTTTGGCTCTAATTTGAATTGTTGTTAGGATACTATAACTAAAATGCACCTACTTAGATGTACCCCAGCATTTCAACATGTGGAAAACCAACATGTTAGCTTCAGGTAAGTTCCTCAGTTCACCTCAAAATAGAAGTGTTTTGACCATCACTACACAGTATGGAAAACGATGGCCATTCAGATCCCAGCATCACACAAACAGGACTTGGAGTCCCAACCCTGCTACCTAATAGTGGAATGACTTTGGGCAAATTATGGTTGCTCCTTGAATCAGTATGGGCAGAACACCTCAAGAGTTGACACTAGCCCCAGTACTGATGCATCCTCTGGGAGGCTGAATTATGGAGAATTCATAGTGCAGGGCCAGGGCAGCTGATGTTGCCAAGGGATACTCAGGGACTTGGGACAGGGCTATTTACCACCTGCTAAGGAGGAATTTCAATATTCTCATTGTCAGTTTGGCTGAATGGGTGCACACCAATGAATAACCATGCATTTTGGAGTTGAACTTCTTGCTAGTGTCCATTTTCCTTCTGGTATATTCTGCTACATCCCCACTCACAGTTAGGGAAGGATTTGCTTTTTTTTTTTTAGATAGGGTTGGCCTCAAACTGGCTATGTAGCTGAGAACGACCTTGATCTCCAGATCCTTGTGCCTCCATCCCCCAAATGCCAGGATCTCAGGTATGTACCGCCATGTCTGGGTTATGCAGTGCTGGTGATTAAACCCAGGGCTTCCTACATGTTAGGCAAGCACTCTACCAACTGAGCTGCATCCCCAGCCCAGAGAGGGGTTTTTGCAGTAATCTTACCAGTCACAGTGCTTAATAACAGGGCTTCTGTTCTCTGAATGGCAGCTCCGTTGGGCATGGAACTCTGTTGGCAAGCACTTAGGACTAGTGTTCTGCCAGACCTGGGGATGTGGTACTTGCAGCTAAACAGGTCCAGTGTTCTGGAAGCTGTGGCCTCTCTGCCCCAGTGTTTCAGTCTGAGGCTGGGCCTGGAGCTTTGGTACTTACTTGGCTTTTAAACTTCCTAGTGACACACTAAACAATGTCCCTTGCTGCTGGGCACCTCCTCAGCCCTTGAGACCATCAGGAGGGCTGTCTGGCTGCAGCCAGAGCCTGCCCCCAGGACTTCTGGCCTTTTAATCCATCTCCAAAAGCTTTTGTGATGCTCATGTGTGGTTTCAGTAACAGAATTTAGACCTTTAGTGTTTCTGTATTACTCAGGGCTGTCTGTGTCTATTAACAGCGGCTCCAGTGAATCTGCAGCTTTGGCTGCACCTTATCTTCCTGCTTCCAGCAGCCTATGTTCCTGCTTCCTGAGAGAACTGGCTCACGGTGCTCATCACGAGGGCTAGACCTCAGGAGTCCCAGAGTCTTAACTAGGCATCATCTGGTGCTGTGTCACAGTACACAGGTCCTCCCTGCCCGGGCAGCCTGATGAAATTCTCTGAACAGCCTCACAGCTGTTCTTATGACGACTGGCCCTGTGAGCCTTGGGGGCTCCTTCAAAGGGGCGATTGTGAATTCAGGGCAGAAGGCTTTTGTGTGATCCAGTCAAGATGGAAGGTGACCTGAGGCTGAAATCTCTCTCCCACCTCCTTTTCATTTCCTTGCAGCTGCTTTTAGGTTCCACAGCATCTCTGGCCAGGCTTGGAGAACTGGAGTGGAAGAAGGTCCTTTCTAGGCCTCCTCCCCTGCCTCAAGACCTCTTAGTCTTGCCAGGAGGGCCATGGCTGTATGATGGAAATGACCTTGTACAAATAGGTCCTTCATCCTATACCCTTCCGGGTAAAATAATGTCAGTGGCAGCTATGGCTGGTGTTTGCCTCACACCCAGCTCAGTCTTCCAGGAACAGCCTCTGCAGACTCTGGCACTGGCAGCACAAACACAGCCCAGTGTTTCTCTTCTGGCCCAAACTGGTGCTCATTTTCAGAAGACCTTGGATCTTTCTTTTTCCTCCATCCTGCAGCTGTTACCCTTAACCACACTGCCTAGAACACGTACTCATTCAGATCCTGGGTCAAATGCCTAGGGACAGGGGTTAGGATCTCCAGATTGTCCTTCACCCCACCTCCAGGTTCTTGCCCTGCCCTTCTGATGATGCCTCTGGTTTTCCTCACTGCTGGGAGTCAGCAGTCAGTGAACACACAGATGTCTGCTTGATCCTTCCTGTCTTCCTAGGGAAGCAGCCATCCATGTTTCCACCCTTCCTCTGAGGATCAAGGCGTAGCAATTGAAGAGGCTGACCATCACTCATCCTGTGGTGGGAATGCTCCCCTGGGGATGGAGAAGAAGTTGCTGCATGGGTTCATGTAAAGGTGGAGTAGTCACTGGTGACTACTATTTCAGAGAGGTCAGCTCATCCCAGAATCCTTTGTACAGCACCCTGGTGACAGCTCATCATCTCTAGGGCAGCTCTGACCGGCTTCCACTCACTGTCCACTGCAGGGGAATTGTGCTAGTGCACACTCAAGTCATTCCTCTCTAAGATATCACTTCCTTGACACCTTTGGTCTCAGATCAGACCTCCTGACACTTCCCACTTCTCCCTGCTGTACCCTTAGCCTCAAGCTCAGCCTGGACAACCACTCACTTCAGATCCTGAGCTTTCTCCCAATTTTGGGCTAGAGTTCTGTTTCCCCACTGGCAGGACTGCCTCACAGCATGGTGGGCGGAAGTGACTGGAAGACCCAGGGCTGAGGTGAGAAGGTTGGAGACAGAACAGCCAAACTTTGGCTAAAAGCTGAAGGCAAAGGAAATCCTCAACAGCAAAGCTCCACTCTGGGAAGAGCCTGCAGTGTCCCCTGCTGGCCAGAGGAGAATTTGCACATGGGCTACATTATGCCTCTTCCTCCTTTCCACAAACCTACCTGACAGCTGACCCTCCAAGGCTCAGATTAGCAAATCACAGGAAGCTATAGGTTATCTTGTCTAGTGGTTTCCAAACACTGGAAGTTATAGGTAGGGCTGCTGTGGAGTTCTGTGCATATTGTCTGTTTGGTGGGCCTCAGGGCTGAGACAGGGTAATGGGGCTGAAATCTAGCCTATGTCCTGGGTCAGGCTGGGCTCTCTCTTTGTAACTCATTCACCTGGGCAGGGTGTTTCCTGGTAATCTTCACAAATGAGGTATGTGCTAGGAGCCCTGGCACAGAATGATTAATTTAGTGTATAATGTTATAAAACCAAACCTCTCTGGCTGAAGGACGGCTTGAAAATTATCTAAAAGATTGGGGGGCGGGGCGCTGAGGCCCACCAAGAAGAGGGACTTAAGCTATGCTGGCCATGCCAGGGCAGAACTTAGATGCCATATCCATCCTCTCTCACAGAATAGTATTTGCACTGTATGAGCTAGTTTTCATCCCTTCTGCATCCTGGCTTCTCTGACCCTTTCACCTTCAGTTGCACTGATTTCTCCTGACATCCAAGCTACCTTGCACAGTCCTGCTATCCCAGCCAGGATTGTGGCAGCATTTGCCCAGGAGGGATGGTGATGGTGCTGACCCTGTCTTTATAACTTCCTACAGGTACCTCGCACAGAGGGATGAGGGCAGGAGGGAGGATGCTGAGGAAGTAGAAGAGTTCACCAGACAAGGAACTCTGTGCTGAAGTGTGACAGGGTGCCTGGAGCAAGGTGGCTCAGCTACTGTGCAGCTGGAGCTTGCTTTGCAGGCAAAGCCCGCCGGGGTGTCTGCGCCACGCCATAAGGCACATGAGCAGCCACTGTGCCCATCTCCTGAGCCCCAGTCACGTGGAACATCTGGTCATCAAAGAAGATGTGTGGGCGGATCTTCTCAAGAAGAGGGCCCTTGGGTGCTCCAGCAAGGAATAAGGCCTCATCCGTTTCCAGGCCCCAGCTGCGCAGGGTCTTGAGGGCTCTGGCCCCAGAACTGGCTGCACTGCGGGCTGTCACCAAGTAAGTGCGAATTGGGCACTCCAGCCGCAGTCCCTTGGAGTAGAATTTCTTCTGCAGTCTACCCAGTGCCTCCAAAAAGCCCTTTAGAGGGCCCTATGGAAAGACAGAGGGACACCATAAGGTCACTTTCTCTCTCTCTCTCTCTCTCTCTCTCTCCTTTCCCTTTTTTCCTTTGGTCTTTTCGAGATAGGGTCTCCCTGTAGCTTCAGCTGGCCTGGAATTCACTATGTAGACCAGGCTGGCCTCCATCTCGCAGAGATCCGCCTGCTTCTGCCTCCCAAGTGCTAGGATTAAAGGTGTGTGCCACCATGCCCAGCTTTTTAAAAAATATATTTTATTTATTATTTTTATTTTATGTGTATGAGTGTATTGCCTCCATGTGTGTAAGTGCACCTGTGTTATGCAATGCCCATGAAGTCAGAAGAGGATATTGGATTCCCCTGGAACTGGCTTTATGGGCAATTGTTAGCTGCCTTGTGAGTGCTGGGAATCCAACCCAGCACTCACCCTCTGCAAGAGTAACTGGTGCTTTTAACCATTGAGCCATCTCTCCAGCCCTGAGGTCACTTCTCTCATTTACCCTTTATCCCTAAAGCACTCATGTCCTGTTGTTTGGGCTAGGAAATCTCAGGACCTCTAAATCTCTCTGGTAGATCTGCTCTGCCTGTTCTGGCCCCTCTGCATCATAGGGCCATAGGTACCTATTGTCTGGGGGTCTGTCTTATTGTGATTGAGGTTGTGTCAGAATAACCATAACCAGGGCAATTACCTATACCTATCTGTTCATGCTATATCTATCTGTTCATGCTGTTCTCTAAGTGTGGCCTTCTGTGCCCATCAGTGAGGAAGACATTAAAATTAGCTAGTTATGGGCCGGGCGTGGTGGCGCATGCCTTTAATCCCAGCACTCACCTTTAATCCCAGCACTCGAGAGGCAGAGGCAGGTGGATCTCTGTGAGTTCAAGGCCAGCCTGGTCTACATGTAGAACCCTGAGACCCTCTTCATTCACCCGCTACCTCCCAATCCCTCCAGACCCCGACTAATTGCTCTTTTAGCTTCTGTAAAATGCTTGGCTGCTGCTTTAGACATGCCTAAACACGCCCTGGCATGCCCTGACTCCCACCTGCTATTCCCCCCCCTTCCAGGAAACTATAGATTAACCAAGCCTGAGCATAAAAACTGCCCTATAAGGTAAAAACGGAGACTCCTGGCCCCACAGGTAACAGTCAGCACATTGCACAGCCCTGAGAATAGCACCTACCAATAAGAAACTTCCAGGGCTGTATCTTATACATCTAATTGGTTTAAAATTATGTTGGCGCGCGTGGGCTCCTTGAACCAACCAAAATGTATCTTCGGTATCCCCCCCCTTTGTCTAAAACCTATAAAAGGCTCCACTCTCCCTTACTCTGGGCTCTCAGCATGGATCTGTTGAGTTGGTGAGGTCTGAGAGCCGGAGCTTAAGCCCGAATAAACCATAAACCTTTGCTTTTGCATTTTTGTGTGTGGGTCCTCGGTGGTCTTTTTGGGGTCCAGTGGATAGTGAGTTCTAGGACAGCTGGGGCTACAGGGAGACCCTGTCTCAAAAAGACCAAAAAAAAAAAAAGTTAAAAAAAAAATTGGCTAGTTATGATGATATGGGTACCTGCCAGTCAGAATGGACTCCAGCCGTAAACATCTAGGACAGATGGGCCAGTGTGTAACTGCTGCCCATGGACAGACATGTGGCTCAAGGTGTCAGGCTCAAGTTGTCTAGGGTCAGGGAAGTTCCCACAACAATGAAGTTACTGAGGGCATGTGAACAAAGCAGTACATGGTGTTGTAGAACACAGCTTATTTCTAAAGCAATTGGATAAAAGAGAAGATAGCTTCTAGTGTTGGAGACCTTCCCTGGCTGGGTGACTTAAGTAAGCAGTGGTCTTCTGGCCCCAGCTGACCACTTAGTGGGAAAATTGTCCTGCCCTGGGCATCTAGATTTCTCTAAAAGCTTAAATTGGAATACCTAGGCCCACTGGAGAGGGCCACTGCTTGATCCATAGGGAATTCCACCAAGCTCCAGGACAGATTCTGCTCTTAGGACAGAGCCACTGAGAACTTTGAGGTTCCCTGAGCCATCTAATCAAGGCATGGTGAGAGGTGGCCCAAGGGAACCTCTGCCCAGCTTCCCCCCAGCTACCATGGCAGGGTTACCAGTTCAGCTCTTTGTGTCTTCCAGGGAAGGAAACAAGTGGCTCTGGGAATGGGCACTTATCAAGAAGGGTGGGGAATCTCAGGAGCGACCATAGCTTCAGAGAGAGTGAGAATTTTAGGGAGGGGTGGAGACTTCAAAAAAGGCTGGAGTGCTCAGAATGGGGGTGGAGGCTTCTGAGAGGCCGATAGAGATCCCAAAAGGGGGATTAGAATAACAAAGAGGAGGCCTAGGGAGAGGCTTCAGAGAGGAGCTTCGAGACACTGGAGAACCCCTGGGGTAGAGGATCTGATCTGAGAGCGGGGTGGGGCTCAGTGAAAGTGTAGCATCTCATTGAGAGGAGCCTGGGTTCTAGTGAGAGAGATGAGGTTTGAGATTGATAAGGATTTAGCCCTGAGCTGGGGGTTTAAGCCAAGAGCAGATTCTGGGGAATGAACTTGTCCTACTTAGGGGTTCTGGGGGTATAAATCACCTGGGCCAAAGGTTTGTTCTCATGTGTCTTCTCATGCTCGAAGAATCTGTCCAGTCCATGGGCCTTCACAATGCGTTCCGACTCATCTGAGAAAAGCACAGCATCCCCATCAAAGGCCACGCGCAGCTGGCTCTGGGACACTACCACGTCCCTGCTGGGACTGAAGATGGTGGCAGCTGCAATCCCTGAGGCAGAGAGAGACAAGCAGGAGAGGATGTCTCGGCTGTCTTTGCCCTACCTGTTCCCCCAGGACCAAGGGTAATGCTAAAAGAGGTTAGTGTTGAAAATATTTAAAAACTGGTAGTTCATGGACACTGACCATAAGAATGGACAGCACCTGGATGTGGTGGCACACACTTTTAATCTCAGCACTCTGGAGGCAGAGGCAGGTGGAGCTCTGCAAGATTAAGTCCAGCCTGGCATACATAGTGAGTTCCAGGCTAGCTGGGGCCACAGGGATATCCTGTCTCAAAAGACCAAAACGAAAAAACAAAAACAAAAAACAAAAACAAAACTGGTATTTCATGGACTGGTAGCTCACTGGCTACCAGATATCAGCTGGATGTGGTGGCACACACCTTTAATCCCAGCATTCTGGAGGCAGAGGCAGGTGGAGCTCTTCGAGATTAAGGCCAGCGTGTTCTATATAGTGAGTTCCAGACCAGCCAGGGGTACATAGTGAGACCCTGTCTTAAAAAAAAAAAAAGAATGGACAGTGGCTCTCTCTTTGAGGCAGCACTTTGAGGGGCCTTATCTATGCCTAAAGGCTGCCCCATTAGTTGCTTCTTTGTGGAAGGATGTGAGGGTGTCCTTGGGCAGGAGGACACTGAAGAGCTATTTATCAACCAGTGTAAAGGAATTTCAACACTTTATCACTGAGTAGAATCATGCTGCTGTGGACCAGCCTTGTGGGGTTGAGATCTCAAGCTGTAGTGGGGGAAGTGTGGGTTTGGACACCCCATCTACAGTAACCAAGGCATCCAAGTACACTGTATTTAGGGCATTTGGATTCAGACTGTCTGATAATATACATGGTCCTGGGAGGCAGTACAAGCTACATATGACAGTGTAGATAGACTTTTTGTAACCAGGATTTCTCTGGGAAGCAAGAATGCCTGCCAGGGACCAAGGCTCCAGGTTAGAGCCAGCTGAAACCCTTCAATGGTCTTCATCTCTCCAAAGGCCACTTCTGCCCTGCTCTTTGGGACTCTAGAATCACAGAGGCAGACTTAGCAGAGCTTTAGTGAGTAGTGCAGATCTCACAGCAGCTTCCCTACCTTGAAGATGTCTAGGGCAAGATGTCCTGAGCATCAGGCCACATACCTTCTCAGCTCTGCCAACCTGATGCCTAGGTGATGTAGAACCCTACTCTGAGCAGGATCTCTCTCCTAACCACCTTTCTGTCAAATTCCAAATGCACAGAGGCACACCTACATGCTGGTTCCCAAATCCCAACCAAAGGGTGTGACGTGTCCAGGGAGATGCCTTCAGGATCTTGGTTAAAGAAAGCCTCACAAGGCAGGAGATAGCGTGGAAGAAAAAGAGGGTAGTTGACAGGTGAACCTCCCACTAGTATTCAGCCTGAGGTGCCCTTCCAGGAAAATGGGCAGTCAGTCTTTCCTCCTCTATGGGCTTTTGTTGGGAGGACAGAGACTATGGCTATCACCCAAAACCCTTGAAAAGGGCACATGGGATGGACTTGACTTTGTCAGTACTTGCATCTGAGTCTGCTAATCTCACCCCAGCACCAACCAGTTCAGCTTCTGGAGATGATGACTATTTTTGAAAGTCTAGCACTCAGGGCTGGATATGAATCCCCTTCTTCACTGGCTCAGAGAGGGGCAGAGGCTTCACATGGTCACACAGGAATCAAAACTCTTACCAACCCAGAGGAATCTCAGAAAGGAGTAGCTTTTGGGCCAGTAAGAAAGGTTCCCATGGAAACATGGAGGCTGATGAATAAATACAGTAGGGCAGGAGATGGGAAAGAGGATTAAGTAGGGCTTTGTTTTCAGTTTATAAAACAGATCGTGGGAGTTTATACACAGATCCCCTTCCGGTTACCTTGGCAATCCCCAGCACTTGTCCAGAGCTTCAGAACCAGGCCTCCCACTACTGGGACCCCTTTACTGAACTTCCTGTATTCTCCCTCCTCACTCTGACTTACCCTCGTCAATGGCTTCTCGAACTTTTTCTGCATCCGCTGACAAGTAGAGGTTGGTATGATAGGCCTTGAGGTAGCAGATGGGGCTATTCCCACCTGTCATGCAGAACCGCTCGATGAACAGGTCTGAGGAGGTAGAGAGTACCCAGATGAGGTCAGAGTCAATCCTCAGACCCCAGAATGATCTGTTTGTGCCTAGTGACTGCCTTCTTGAATCTGAGTGCTGGGGCAGCAGAGTGAGTCTCTACAATTTTAGGCTAGCATGCCTCCTCAGGTACCTCTAGCCTTCATCAGGGAGGTAAGAATAACCACATCTGGGGCTGGAGAGATGGCTCAGCAGTTAAGAGCACTGGCTGCTCTTGCAGAGGACCCATATGGTGGCCTAAAACCTTCCATAACTCCAGTTCCAGGGGATCTAACACCCTCTCCTGACCTCGGTGGGCATTGCACGACACTGGTACACTTATTTACATGCAGGCAATACACTCATATACAGAAAATAAAATTTAAAAAAGATTAAAGAGAATGATCACATCTCTGGAGAAACTGTCTGGCTCGTAGTCACCTCTCTTGTCAGGGAATCACAGAGCTGTAAAAGATGGCTCCTGCAGTTATGAACTGTGACCCTGCATTCCTGGTCATAGCTGATTGGATAGAGGCAGCTCAGCCAATTAGATTCCCAGCCTGGGCAGACAGGAAGCTTGTTCCCATGGCTACAAAAGTTGTAAAGTATTTGCTGGTTGACAGGTGGCTGCTGTTCTCAGCCCATTGAATTACTGTCACTACCCCAGTCTCTTACACAAGACCTCTGTGCTCCTCATTATCCACAACAGAAAAGGTTCATACTCAAGCCCATGGGGATCCTCCAGGGTATTACTCCAGCACTGAGTGGTGCCTGTTCTAATTACTCAGCACCTATCACACAGATAAATATTAACATCACCCTCACACCCAGAAAT
The DNA here is from genome assembly GCF_000622305.1 of Nannospalax galili. Taxonomy (NCBI): domain Eukaryota; kingdom Metazoa; phylum Chordata; class Mammalia; order Rodentia; family Spalacidae; genus Nannospalax; species Nannospalax galili. The sequence continues at coordinate 151,961 of NW_008340934.1, forward strand.
TTGAAATCAGTGTTATAAAATGCCAACTGGGGGATGGGGTATAGCTCAGTGGTTGAGCTCACACTTAGCATACAATGGCTCTGGTTTCAATCACCAGCAACCAAAATAAAATACAATAATTCTTTTCCCTTCCCTTCCCTCCCCTC
>NW_008340934.1:152213-157351 GCF_000622305.1 Nannospalax galili
CTCCTCTCTTTTCTTTTCTTTTCTTTTCTTTTCTTTTCTTTTCTTTTCTTTTGAAATAGGGTCTCCCTTCAGCCCCAGCTGGCCTGGAACTTGCTATATTGACCAGGCTAGCCTTGCTCTCACAGAGATCTACCTGACTACCTCCTCAGTGCTGCGGTTAATTGTTTGCACCACCACACCTGGCAAAATAAAATATTTATTTTTTGTTTTGGAGAGATTTCTCATCAGTTAAGAGTACTTGCTGCTCTTCCAAAGGACCTGACTTGGGTTACCAGGACCAAAGTCAGGAGGCTCACAATCTCCTTGTTAACTCCACCTCTGAGGGATCTAACACCCTCCTCTGGCCTCCACGGGCATGAGCACATATGTGGCATTCACTCACACAGACACCCACAAATACATACAAATTTTTAAAATAATTAAATATTTTTAAAAGTAATGAATGGTAGCCCATGTCTGTAATTCCAGTACTGAGTATCATTAGGGTAGGAGGTTCTCAAGTTTGAGGCCAGCCTGAGCTACATATTAAGATCCTGTATCAAAAATAAATAAATAAAATAAACACCTAACTGGACTGCTGGTTGCTTGAAACAGATCTTGTAAAACTATAAAGATATATATTTTTGTTTGTTTTATTGTTTGTTTGTTTTTGTTGTTTTGTGTCTCTCCCCAAACTGGATTTCTCTGCTTTTGTGACTATAAACCAGAATAAGAAAAAAAAAAAAAATCTAGTTTAGAAGGAGAGAAAGACAGACAGACTGAAAGGGGATGGGACAAAGGGAAACACTTGCTAGGGAAGTGCAAGGGCTCATATGGCCCAGAGAGAAGAGAAACCCAAGAGGGAGTTCCAGGACTTGGAGTCCGGCCCTTCTGGGTCTTATTTAACTTCCTGCTCTATGATTCTGAGACATCCTAGAATCTAAAAAGAAGTACTTTTCTTTCTTGGAAACTGGCTTTGGGAAATCATAGTATTTTGGACCAAAAAGAAAAAAAAAGAGAAAAGAAAAAGAGCCCTTTCACTCTGACAACTGCCCTTGGTTCTCCATTAGCTCATGAGACCTGTTAGCTTCTTTACAGGTGGAAAAACTGAGGTACAAAGGCAGTCAACAGCCTGTGCAGTTACATGGGGAGTGTGGCCTGTTCAGTGTGGGCTGTAGCTGTCTTGTGCCAGTTTGTAAGAGCCAACAATTAAACATTCAGGAATTTTATGAGCCAGTTATATTCCAACCATGACTGGCTGGAAGGCATATTTATACCGTGATAACTGGCAGCATTTCAAATCAGTTTTGTTTGTTTTTTACAATCTTGTTCTTTCTACTATTTATTATTACTATTTTTATTGAGATAGGGTAGCCCCAGTTGGCCTGGAACTCACTATGTAGACCTAGCCCTCATCTCACAGAGATCTGCTTGCCTCTGCCTCGTGCATGCTGGGATTAAAGGTGTGCACCCACGCCTGGCTTATTATTACTATTTTTTGAGACAGGGTCTCAAATAGCCCAGGTTGACCTCAAACTCACTATGTATCAACATCAACTTCCGATCTTCCTGCCTCTACTTCCCAAGTGCTGGGATTACAGGTTTATGTGCTACTATGCCCATTTTTTGTTTGTTTATGTGTTGCTGGGCATCCAACCCAGGGCTTCCCGAGCACCAAGCAATCACTCTACCAACTATGCCACATCCCTAGCTTCTTGTTTGTTTTGAGACAGGGTCTTCTATACCCCAGGCTAGCCTTGAACTGACCTTGAGTTCCTGATCCTCCTGCTTCTACCTCCTGAGTGCTGGGATTACATGCATTTGCCACTATGCCTAATTTTTATAGTGTTGGGAGACTGAACCCCAGGACTTTCCAGTTGAATTACAACCCCATCCCTGTTTGTTTTAAAAGACTAGGTTAAAAATAGAATAGAGTAAAATAAAATAAAATGGCAGGTTACCAGCACATCATTCTGTAGGGTGGCAGTCAGTACAGACTGACCCTGCAGAGATGTGGCCTGCTCCCAGGGAGTATGGTAAGGGCATCCCTTACACTCACCATAATGGTTGATACTGTTGATGAGACGGACTCCCACTTGCGCATGGTTATTGGTCATGAGGACAATGTCAAACACATCCTCGCTTTCAGGGTACAGCTCCCGAAGTCGCTTGTTCACAGCCTCCAGGGCCTGGAAGGGAAAAAGTACCCTCCAGTTTAGACCCTCAGGGACTGATGCATGGAATGGAGTTGGTGGCCAGGGATCCAAATGAGAAAGGACAGGGGAGACTGGGGGTCAGGCTTGGTTTAGGATGAGAGCTGAGCACAAGGGAACCCTTTAATGCCCTTTTCCACCACTGTGAGGGCTGTTCGCTGCTCAGAGCACCTCACCAAAGCTGGGTGACAGGGGGACCACTCCTCAAGCTGGTTAGCCAGCATGGGACTGCAACAGTCTGGATGAGGGTGGCCACTTCGTCCCACAAAGGCTCAGTCTCCTACCTGAGCTGTGCCCCTGTGGGTTGCCTCTGTCAGACAGATCCCCTTCTTACTCAGATACTCAGAAAGACACCATGCGAGCTGTGGTGGGAGCTGCCCTCTCACCTTCACAAATGGGAAGGCTGGCCCGGGGCTGAAGGGTTCATTCTCGTGTTCCAGCTGGTAGCGAACGTACTCCTCCACACCCTGCTCTGTGTAGATCCTCTGCTCCTCTTCCATGCGGAACAAGGCTCTGGAGGACACAGCGATGGTGACTGCATTCTGAGGCTTGGGCTGTGGAGGGAAGTAGGACAGACTGTCACTCAGACCCTCCCCGAGGCAGGTGCACATGTGCAAGTCCCTCTGGGAACTGGGAACAGGGCGAAGGCTTTGGCCCAAGCTCTGCTCCAAAGAGGCTCAGCCTTGGACGGAGGAAGACTGGGTTGGATTCCTATCTGGGAGTGTGATCTGAGGGACATGCCCTCAGGGAGTTTGTGATATTGTTGGCCATCTGGCTATCTGGAGAAAAAAATGAATACAATGTATGTGGGCAAAATATGGCTGAGGCTTGAGATGGTTTCCAGATGGCTTCCATTATGAAAAAAAGAGTTACATGCCCTTAGGAAGAAATTGGTGCCCAGAAACATGATCATTACATAAGAACTTTTTATCTCTAGCCTGGATCTGTCTCCTGAACTCCAGACATGCATATCTAACTGCCCCAGTCAACTAACAGACACTCCAACTTATGGTGCTCGGGGCCGGGCCGAAGTCCCCCTATTTTCTCCACCTCAAAACCCAGTGTCCTCCTCTTTTCCTCATCTCAGTGTTCAGCACCACCAACCACTGTCCAGATCTCCACCTCATGAGCAGACAACAGGAACGGAAGCCAGGAAGGAAACCTCAACTCCTTCCTCTTTCTCAACTCTCTTCCCATCAATTAACTAGCTAAGCCAGACATACACCTGGAATCCATCCACGGCTTTCTTCTTCTCTTCCTGACTAGGCCGTCATCACCTTTCGCCCTTTCTAGTCTGCCGTCTACACTGTTGTCAGAGGATTTGAGCACAGCCAACCTCCAGTGGTTGCTGAGTCAAGTGGGAAGCCTTTCCTATAGAACAGGAAGTTCTTCATAACAGACATCCACTTCCTTTCTAACCCCAGCTTCCCCTTCCCCACCTTTGCTCAACCTGACCTTTCTCCCGTCTCACACACCTTCGCCATGGTTCTCTGACTCTTGAATGCGCTGCTCCCTTACCTGAATGTGCTGTTTATTATATCCTCTGTCCAGCTAATTTAACTCTGCCTTCAGGTCTCCTAGATTGTCACCTCTACCAAGTGTGCTCTCACCCTAGGCTCACCTGGCTTTGCTAAGTAAGGGTCTTGGTAGAGAGATATGGCTTCTATCATCAGAATTTACCAGGGAGAAGACAAGTGAACAGAGAACTCAGAGGCAGAGGGATAGGGGTGAGTGACAGAACGAAGGTCTGAACAACTGGGTTTTAGGGAGAGTTGTGAGGGGAGAGCAGGCCTTTGAGCAGAGCCTTGAAGGAAAAGCACCTTAAGAGTCTGTGAGCTTTTACAAGGGTGAACAGAGGCCAGGACATGCAGGGAAGAGCATAGAGGAGCCCAGAAGGATAGGTAGGGGCTTCTGTGGGTCTCCTCACAAAAGGGTTTTAGAACACCTTTCCAAATGCTTCATCTGAAAGTGTCCCATTAAAATCTCATGTTCAACTCTAACCTTGACTTATGGTATTAAGAGAACTTTTGTGAGTGGTTAAGTCTTTTCTTGGAAAAGAACTCAAACAGCTTGCCTGACAATTCTACCATGCAAAGACATGGCTGAATGCACCATCTTTGAATGAAAAAGAGGACCCCAATCCTCTGATACCTTAATCTTGGACATCTAAGCTTCTCAAATTGTGAGAAATCAACTTTTGTTGTAGTTGTTGTTGATTACAGTAAAAGCCACCAGGCCTGTGGCATTTTGTTACAGTAACCAAAATGGACCAAGACACCCACCTTGGATACAATGGGGAGAGGAGCATGCTGCCATGGACAGCGGCTGGACCCTTCCTAATCCTTGGGGAGGATCAGAGTGATGATGAGCAAGGAACTCATAGACATCAAAAGAGTTCTACCACCTCTCTGTGACCTGGACAGTCTTAGGGATATGATTTCTAATTTATCTACGAGGATAGAGGGGCTCAAATGAAGGCCAAGACTTATAAGTGGGCCTAACATCAAGTCCTGTTGATCATGGATTCAACCCACTTCTTTCTAGTGTCAAGTGTAGGTTTCAATTGACAACACCGAGCTGGGGACATGTTAAGAAACAATACAGGTATGATCCCTGACCCATGGAGCTTCTGGTCCATCCCCTAGGCAGAGATTCATGGAATTCTTTAGAAACGTGCTGCTCAGTGGAACTTTCTGTGATAATGGAAATATTCCATAAACTGATATCTGTGTGGTTATGTAGCAACTTTAAATGTGACTAGTGAAACTGAAGATCTGCGTTCTAATCTCATTTAATTAAGAAAAGTTGTGTTTACAGTGTGTGTGTGTGTGTGTGTGTGTGTGTGTGTGTGTGTGTACATGTGTATTAGGGTAGATGTGTATGTGTGGAGGCCAGGCGTTGATGATGGATATCTTCCTCTATCGCTGTCTACCCCTCCTTTTTTTT
>NW_008340934.1:157627-162152 GCF_000622305.1 Nannospalax galili
GGGCTCCAAACTGAGGTCCTCATGTTTGTATAGCAGGCACTTTACCAACTGAGCCGTCTCCCTAGCCCCTAATTTTGATGAACTTGAACAGTTCCTCATGGATAGTGTCCAGTGCAGCCTCAGAACCTCAAACTATGAATGGAAAATTAAAGGTTTCTCCGAAGTTGTATGACTGAACACAGCTTGCATTTGACATTTAACTCCAACCAGGATGGTGTAGGTGGCCAGCAGGGGTCAGTGTAAGGCAATGATGGCACAACAGGTGCCCCTTCTCTGAGGCTCAACCCAATGCCTTTGCCAGTTTCTGACCACCTGTGAGTTTGTATAGCCTTGAGCCTATCAGCACTAGGGGGCCTTCCAGGAAACAGCTAAATTAAAAAAGAAAAAATCAAAACCCTAAAGGTGAGAGATGATGGCCAGGAAGCATAAGAGTAGGATTAGCGGAGGAGGAAGTCTCTACTTTCATGAACCCAGGGAACCTGTAGGCCTGCCTTTGAGCTAGGCTTACTGCCCCAGGGACAGGGTCATCATTCCTACAGAAAGCCAGTTGCCCCTCCATCCACCTCAGTCAGATTCCCAAGGCTGCTCCCTTGAGAATCTAAGGATTACCTATCCCAGGTAACTAGTCAAGGTCTTACTCCTCACTTTCTGTCCCACATCTCCTGCCAGACTGCCGAGTCTTGGGTCTCCTCCAGCTGAGCTACCCAGACCCCATCTCATCTTACTCCTCGCCATTGAAAGAAAAATGTTTTGGTTGCCTCGGCCCCAGGAATCTCTATTTCCCTCTTTTACAGGTGAGGAAATAGGGCCAGAGAGGGTCAGAGTACTACTCTAAGTCACACAGAAAAGTCAAGGCAGAGGCTGGAGAGATGGCGCAGTGGTTTAGAGTACTGGCTGCTCTTGCACAGGGCCCAGATTTACTTCCCTGCACTCATATGGTAGCTAACAACCCTAACCAGGGGATCCAACGTCCTCTTCTGGCCTCTGTGGACATTATATGCACATGGTGTACTTACATATATACAGGCAAAATACTTGTATGCATAACGTAAATAAATTTTTAAAAATTTATTTATTAATACAAAGGCTGGGCCAAGATGAGATCCCAAGTCTCTAGCCTCCATGACTGGGCTCTGTCCACACAGCAGTTTCCCTGATGCGACTCTCCTCAGTAGCTCCTAAAGGACTCCACCTCTGTTACTTCAGCAACTTCCCTGAACACACCTCCTCAGCCTCCCTTCCCATATTTAGGAGAAACGGTGAGAGACACTGTGTCCTCAGACTGTGGTGTTTCAGAGGACGTTACTCTTCCCCTGCAGAATAGAGGTCCCAAAGACACTCTGACACAGCACAAGTGAGGTAGGCCTAGAGGGCCTGAGCCCTCTAGGGCTGTTCGGACTCTAAGTGGGTTTAATAGAGCAGGCGAGAGAGTCTTTCCAGACCTGGGAGAAACTGAGCCCTTACATACAGACCCTCCTGAGTCTGGCCGGGTCTCATAATACCAAGTCCTGTGCTATAATGTGCACCAAAATCGGAAAGCCCAAATCTCAGGCTAGGAGTGGGGTTAGAATAACCCAGGGCTCTACCTGAGATCACTGGTCTGCTGGAAGCCAGGGTCTTGCCAGCTCTCTGAGCACAGGTTGATCACGGTAGCTTGGGGATGAGGGTGGAAGGATAATCGAGGGCAGCCTGGCACCACTGACCTGCCTAGGGAGCTCCAGTTTAGACCAACATGATTCTGCCCATTGCATTCAAGATAGGAACATAGCCAAGGAAGCTGCTATTTCTGGAAGAACTCAGAGAGGAGGGCTGCTGGGGGAGAGAGGGACAGGACAGTTCTGGACGAAGGCCTCTGATCCCACGAGGTGAAGACCTCTGGCAGCCTTCACTAGGTTAAATATTTTACTCAAGCTCCCGAGCTCCCTGGTTCCCTGGTGCTTAGGGAGGAAATGGATTTTTGAGTACCAAAGCTTCCATTCTTCTCCAGCATTATCTCTTCTCCATCCCTCAGGCCACCAGGGATACAGCTTTATTATCTCACTGGCTTGACTGCAGCTAGACCCACCCTTTCCAATCCTCCTGATAAACAACCCCAGAGTGATCTTTCTAGAATAAAAGTGGAACCAATTTCAAACCAATCCCTGCTTTGAAAAAGTTTCTGCAATAACTCTGTGGTAGTTTTCATATTTTTTAAAAGGTAGGTCTTCCTTTAAATCAAATGATTTATTTGGCAGAACCCCAATATGCAATGTGAGCAGGATATTATCACATAGAATTAATTTAACTCTATTTTATAAATTCAGATATAATTATCCGTATATCTACCTATCAATCAATATGAATGTGTTTGTTACAAAGCTAACCAATGAAGACAACAGTTTGGATAACAATCAATGTGAAAGCAGAAGTTAGGATGCACAGATTTAAGCTTCAGTATCCAGTCAACTTATTTCCATGTTTCTGCACAGTACTGAGAAAGTCCTGATTCACACCACTAAGTACTTGCAAATGGGAAGAGTTGTGTTTTTTTCTTGCTTTGTTTTAAATAACAGGCCTGGAAAACTCAAGCTGTTCCACTATTAAACAGATCACAGGAAAAGCTTGAGGTTTGCTAAAATAATAATAATCCCTGCAAACACAAGTTCACATGTTAGTGGTCTCCAAGGTGCTGAAATGCCCCACAAATGCATTTTAATGAATTGGATTTTTACTGTACATTTTCAGTGATTTAAAATAATGTTTTTTTTGCCAGGCTTGGTAGTGCATACCTTTAATCCCAGTACTTGGGAGGCAAAGACAGGCAGATCTCTGTGAGTTCAAGGCCAGCCTACTCTGCATAGTGCGTTCCAGGCCAGCTGGGGCTACGGGGAGACCATGTCTCAAGTTTTTAAGAAGAATAAAAATGAATAGGTTTCACAGGCCTGAAACTCCCTGAAACAAAGGGCTCCACAGAACCTAGTATGAAATCCTCAACCCCACTAAATAATGTTCAGTCTCTTTAACAAGCCTCAGTCAGGGCTGTTAGGGTGGGACCTTCTGTGTCCTTGCAATGCCCAACAAACCTGCATTTTCCCACTCAGCATTGATTCTGATCACTGACCTCAGTTTCACATTCTTTTTCCCTCTGCCCCCACTTACTCAGGCTTTAAGATAAGCTCAAATGCCAACTCCCAAAAGCCTTCCTGGCAACACTACCCCCTCCTCTATGCTCCCACTGCATCATGAGGGATCTTTTACTTGACACCCACCATCTCCAGAGCCTCCATTGACACACTGCAAACTCCTGAGAAAGGGCACAGCTTAATATCTCAGTCACCACTGATGAGCCAAGGCCTGGAAATGACATTGACAGGGTGGGCCTCCCTGGGGAAGGGTCATTGGAATAAAGCAGCTGGATGCTTTAGGGTCAGACTGGAGGTCTTTGTGGAGTGCCTCAGGGCCAGCTTCTATCTTCAGTCCCTTTCCCAAGTTTTGAGGTCTAGGGGCTGGAGTGAGCAAGGACAAAGGCAGACTTAGACATCACGAACTTGTGCAATAGAGGAAGAGGAATTTTTGTCTCTGTGTGAAGTTCCAAAGACCAACACCACCACTCAGGTCCCTGCATGTTAAGACCCACCGCGAAATCAGAAGCAGAGGCGCAAAGCCCAGTTGTTGGGAGCACAGAACCCAGGAGCAGAGCCCTGTGCCTGGAGCAAGTAGCCGGTTGCTTTAAGATGCAGGGAGCTGGACGCTCCAATCCCCTGGGCCTAGGGCTTCAGTCAGAGCCCAAATGCAGAGGCTTGGATCCGGGGGCCAGAGCCAGCCCAGAAGGTGGAGACCCGAGCGCACAGCAAGGTGCCGGATTTCCAGCGTCGGGTTACTGAGCTCGGTCGGGCGCCGCTGCAGGAACAGCAGACCAGCTTTGCCAAGTGTTGTCCGTTCGTCCTGGCTGCCAACGCCGGGAGGGGTGGGCCCCTGATGACAGCATGGGGAAGGGGGATCCTGTCGTGGAACCGGAGCCCCGGAGGAAAAAACCACCACCACCACCACCAGAGCAGAGTTCCCAAAATAAACTCCAGCCGGTGCCAACCGCCGGGTACACTGGGACTGAGGACCTGCGTCCCCTCCAGGAATGAAGCCACGAGTCCCTTCCCAGAGGGCTTGAGACCCCTCCCTGGAAGTGGCCCTTCCCGAGTCCCCCAAACCCAAGCCCTGCCTGTACCGATTTGGGTTTCTTCTTGGGCGCGAGGTTGTCGTAGAAAGTCTTGGCCTCCTCCCAGCGCGGCACCGCGGCGGTCTCTGCCCCTGGCCCGGGTTCGCGGGCTTCCCGGGGCTGCCCCGGCTCCATGCTCCGTCTCCGATCGGATCAGATCCGAACCCGCCGGGCCGGGGCAGGTAGCGGCGGAGACGTGGAGCTCTCGCGCTGGGTTGCCGGAGGGAGGCGCGTCTCCGGAGGGAGCAGCGCCCCAGCAGGGCCGGGAGGGAAGCGAGGGCACCCGCCCCACCCGCGCGGGGTGGGGGACTGCTGGGTCCGACTCTCCGCCGC
>NW_008340935.1:0-4282 GCF_000622305.1 Nannospalax galili
TGTCAATAATGTGAAGGAGTGTGCATGTTCACATACAGTGTTTCTACTCTTGAAATATCATGATGCACATCACAAATTCATATTTCATTTCTCAAAATATATGTTATTATAATTAAAGCATCAACTATCATTATCTAGGGACTCTTTTCACCTTGGGAAATGTGATTGAGAGAATGATGGAAAATTTTTGAACTAACCTAACCCTTTTTCAGGTGTTTTGTACTCTGGGTTTGTGACTGTGTCCTTCCTACAGAAGATTTTATGTAGTGTTTAAGAACTCATAATCTTGCCTCCTGACTCTTTAAAATTATTTATTTATTTATCTATTTATTTATTTATTTTTATGTTATGTGTATGTGCTGGATAGCTTTAGTTTCAAGTTGACACACCTGAGTTCTGGGAGCCTCATTTGGGGAATTGCTTCCATTGGACTGGGCTGTGGCATTGCCTGAGGGGCATCTTCTTGATTATTGAGTGGGAGGCTCCATCCCACTGCAGGTAGCAGCTGGGCCTATGTTGTATAAGAAAGCAGGTTGAGCAGGGGCAATGGGAGCAAGTCAGTAAGCAGTGTTCCTCCATGAACTGTGCTCCATCTCTACCTGCAGGTTCCTGCCTGAGTTCCTAACTTGGTCTCCTTGATGAACTGTGACCCAGGAGATCTAAGATAAAATAACTTTTTCTTCACAAAGTTTGTTTTGGTCAAAGTATTTTGTCACAGAAGTAGAGAAACACATTAGAATGAAATTGGTACCAGAGAATGGGGCATTACCATGACTGTCCTGACCTTGGTGTTTTTAGGATGATGAAAGTGTTCAAATTTGGGCTGGAAAAGCCATTGAATGCTTAGAGTTTGTTGCTGTGGAGCTTGGAACAGTTATCCTGAAAGAGTTGTGAACAATGGAGGCTTAGCTTGTGAAGCTTCCTTGAATTGAGAACTTTTAGTTTCTGTTCAACTGGGACTGAAGAATCATCTGTGACTAAGAGACTGAAATTAAAACTTTCCTTTATGGGGACAATTGATGCTTGTTAGGTGGGGCTGAAAAATCTTCTCTAATTAAAAAGAGACCAGCATCACTTTGGAAAAATCTTCTGAAAGTATTTCCTTATGGTCAGCACAGGAGCTGTGATCCAGAGGGGGTCTGAGACTCCATCTCAAGCTGGAATCAGGACTTGGTAATGTGTAATAGTCTCCTGCATGGTTCTGGTGTTGAAAGCATGAAGGGATCACAGAGAGTAGCTGAGATTTGACACCTGAAAGTTTGTACTGTCTTATATTGTGATATTAATTTTAACAGCATATCTTTGAGACAAGAAACCAAAAGGTTGTGGTTTAATAATGATGTATTTGTGTGTCAAGTTGACAAGGGTCAGTTGAGCTGGATAGCTTCAGTGTCAACTTGATATCTCTGGGTTGAGGGAGCCTCAACTGGAAAATTTCCACCATTGGACTTGCCTGTGACCATGTCTGTGGGCATTGTCTTGATGATTGAGTTATGTGGGAGGGTCCAGTCCATTCAGGGTACTGCCATCCCTGGGCAGGTGAGCCTATATTGTATACGAAAGTAGGTTGAGCAGACACCAGGGGAGCAATGAGTGATGTGGGAGGGCCCAGCCCACTATGGATGGTGCCACCCCTGGGCAGGTGGGCCTGTGTTGCATAGGAAAGCAGGCTGAGCAGTGACCAGGGGAGCAAGCCAGTAAGCAGCATTCCTCCATGCCTGTGCTCCAGCTCCTGTCTCCAGGTTCCTGCTCTGAGTTCCTACCTTGGACTCCCTGATGAGCTGTGACTTTGGAGATGTTAGCTAAATAAACCATTCCCCCTCAAGTTGGTTTTGGTCAGAGTATTTTATCACAGCCATTGAGAAACAAACTACAATAGTGTATGAGGGTGATGCTTGCATATATGTAAGTGCTTCCGTATCCTGCACTGCCCATGGAGGTCAGAAGAGGCTTTGGAATCCACTGGAAGTGAAACTGTCATTAAGGACATTGTTACCCACCACCTGAGTGTTGGGAACCGAACCTGGGTGCTCTGTAACAGTAGCCAGTATCTGAACCACTGAACCATGTCTGCAGGCCCCTCTTGTCTTTCTTTATGTTGCTGAATCAATCAGTCCTGTCAGTCAGTGACTCAGTAATGACAGTTCTAATGATGTCATTAAATATACTGTCTTCTTTCCTCATATTCACTCTGTAAATGAATTAGTGTTTGCCAAAGGGGGGAAAAGTTTGTTCAAATGTATTCAACCATTTCAGGAACTCAAGTGGAATAGTAAAGTCACAGGGTTTTCTTTTAATTGAACACTTCTTTTTCCTTTTAAATTAAAAAAGGTATATTTTTTTATAATTTTCTTAGAAAAATTTCCATGCAGTTAATTACACTGATACTAATGTTACCAACCAATGAGTTTTTAAAGGCTGTTCAGTTATTCATTGTGAGTCATTGTTAAGACAAGAAATTGACAGCTATGTTGGTGCATGCCTTTATTCCCAGCACTAGGGAAACAGAGGCAGACAGATCTATGTGAAATCAAGGACAACCTATGTAGATGGTTCCAGGCCAGATGGGGCTACAGAGAGAGTCTGTCTCAAAAAGATCAGAAAAATATAAAGAATGCACAGGACACTGTAAATGTCCCATATTACTCTTCCCATTGAATACACTGAAATAATTTTACACATCGTATTTTATCTCAGGTGCCACTTCTGAGAGCCTATAGCAGACAATTCAATATATTCAGTGTTTTTCTTTTAAAATATTACCATTATTTCTCTTTATCCCCAAGGTTCCTTGTATAACCCTCCCTTCCCCCTCCCATTTAAATAACTCCATTTTTACCCATATCCCCCTTAGTAACACCTGTTTCCTACTGCTCTTCTCTCTCAGGTTCTTTCTTTTCCTTTACCTCCCTGGTTACTTTTCAATATACTGGTTCCTGTAGTTATATCCATATCTCCTTTAGTAACACTGGTTTCCTACTGTTCTCATTCTTAGGTTCTTCATTTTCCTTTACCTCCCTGGTCCCCCTCCCATTTAAATAACTCCATTTTTACCCATATCCCCCTTAGTAACACCTGTTTCCTACTGCTCTTCTCTCTCAGGTTCTTTCTTTTCCTTTACCTCCCTGGTTACTTTTCAATATACTGGTTCCTGTAGTTATATCCATATCTCCTTTAGTAACACTGGTTTCCTACTGTTCTCATTCTTAGGTTCTTCATTTTCCTTTACCTCCCTGGTTTCTCTTCAATATCCTCGTCCCTGCAGTTATGTCTGGATACATACTCACTTATAAGGATTTGGTGATAGGATCCACATATGAGGGAGACCATACATCATTTGTTTTTCTGAGTCTGTGTTATTTCACTTAGTATAACAGTTTCTAGGTCCATCCATTTACTTGCACATTTCATTATTTCATCTTTCTTCACTGCTGAATAGAACTCCATTGTGTAAATATACTGCATTTTTATTAACCACTCGTCAGTTGAGGGGCAGTTAGGTTGCTTCCATCTCTTAGGTCTTGTGAAAAGAGCAGCAACAAACACGGTTGTACAAGTGTCTCTACAATAGGATGAGTCCTTTGGGTATATGCCAAGGAGTGGTATAACCAGATCATATGGTAGGTTCATTTGTAGTTTTTTAAGCGGTCTCCACACTGTTTTCCACAGAGTTTGCACAAGTTTGCAAATCCCACCAGCAGTGAATGAGTGTTCCCCTTTCTCCACATCCCTGCCAGCATTTGGTATCATTTGTTCTCTTGATCCTAGCCAGTCTGACTGGGGTAAGGTGATACCTTAGGCTGGTTTTACTTTGCATTTCCCTAATTACTAATGATGTTGAACACTTTTTGAGATGTTTCTTAACCATCTTTATATCTTCCTTTGAGAACTCTCTGTATAGATCTTTAGCCCATCTTTTAATTGAGTCATTTGGTTTCTCAATTCTTTGGTTTTTGAGTTCTTTATATATTGTGGATGTTAAACCTTTGTCAGATGTGTCATTGGTGAAGATTTTTTCCCATTCTGTGGGTTTTCTCTCCGCTTTTTTGTTTCTTTTGCTGTACAGAAGCTTTTTAGTTTAATGAGGTCCCACTTGTTGATTCCTGACTTTAATTCCTGAGCAACTTCTGTCCAATTTAGAAAATCATTTCCTACACCTATATCTTGTAAGTTACTGCCAATATTTTCTTCTAATAGTTTCAGGGTATCCATTGAAGTCTTTGATCCATTTGGAGTTGATATTTATGCATGGAAAAAGATAAGGATCTAGTTTCATTCTTCT
>NW_008340935.1:4323-6047 GCF_000622305.1 Nannospalax galili
GCCCATCTTTCAATTGGGTTGCTTCTTGTTTTGGGTCTCTGTTTTTTAAGTTTGTTATGTATTTTGGTAATTAAACCTCTATCAGATGTATTGCTGGTGAAGATTTTCTCCCATTCTGTGGGTTTTCTGTTTGTTTCCTTGGTTGTCTCCTTTGATGTACAGAAGCTTTTTAGTTTAATGAGGTCCCACTTGTTAATTCTTGCCCTTGTTTCCTGGGCTATTGGTGTCCGGTTTAGAAAGTCCTTTCCTACACCTATATCTTGTAGGTTTTTCCCAATGTTTTCTTCTAAGTGTTTCAGAGTTTCAGACTTTACATTGAGGTCTTTGAGCCATTTGGAATTGACTTTTGTGCAGGGTGAAAGGTAGGGGTTTAGTTTCTTTCTTCTACAGGTGGAGATCCAGTTTTGCCATGACCATTTGCTGAAAATTATGTCTTTCCTCCAATGAATGTTCTTGACCCTTTTGTCAAATATCAGATGACTAAAATTGCCTGCAGTCGAATATACTTGGGTCTTTAATTTTATTCCATTTATCTACATGTCTATTTTTGTGCCAGTACCATGCTTTTTTATGGCAATGCTTTTTTTTATGGCTATGCCTCTGTAATACAGTTTAAAATCTGTAATAGTAATCCCCCAGCATTGCTTTTAGTGCTCAGGTTTTCTTTGGCTATCCGCCATCTTTTGTGCTTCCATTTGAATCTTAAAATTATTTTTTTTCCAATTCTGTGAAGAATGCCATGGGGATTTTGATTGCCGATGCATTGAGTCTGTAAATGCCTTTTGGCAGGATCCTCATTTTCACTATATTAATTATTCCAATCTATGAGCATGGGAGGTCCTTCCATCTACCGGTGTCATCCTCAATCTCTTTCTTTAAAGATTAAAAATTTTCATTGTAGAGGTTTAAGGTCTTTAGTCAGGTTCATTTTAAGATATTTATTATTATTATTATTATTATTATTATTATTATTATTGAGGCTATTGTGAAAAGGAGTGTTTCCATGTACTGTTTCTCTGATTCCTTGTTATTGGCATATAGAAAGCCTACAGATGTTCATAGATTAATTTTGTATCCTGCCACATTACTGAAAGTGTTAGTCATTTCTAGAAGATTTCTGGTGGATTTTTTGGCGTTTCAGATATAATATCATATCGTCTGCAAAAGGGGATAATTTGATCTCTTTGTTTCCAATTGTTACTCCTTTAACTTCCTTCTCTTGTCTTGCTGCTCTTCCAAGAGTTTCAAGCACTATGTTAAAAAGGAGTGGAGATAGTGGACAGCCTTGTCTGGTTTCTGATTTTAATGGGAATGCATCCAGGTTTACTCCAGTTAGAGTGATGTTGGCTGAGGTTTTTTGTATATAGCTTTAGTTATGTTTAAGTATGTTCCCTCCAGTCCAATTTCCTCTAGGAGTATTCTCTCCATCTATTGAGATGACCATGTAGTTCTTGTCTTTGAGTCCATTTATATGATTTATGATGTTTATTGACTTATGTATATTGATCCATCTCTGCATCTCTGGAATAAAGCTGACTTGATGATGGTAAATGATGTTTTGGATATATGTCCCTATGTGGTTTGCAGGTATTTTGTTGAGAATTTTTGCATTTATGTTCATTAAGGATATTGGTCTATAGCTTTCTTTTTTGGTTGTATATTTTACCTAGTGATGCTGGCTTCATAGAAACAATTTGGAAATTCTCCCTCCATTTCTATTTTTT
>NW_008340935.1:7098-8769 GCF_000622305.1 Nannospalax galili
CATGTTTTTTTCTAAGTATCATTTGCTTGGAATATTTTTTCCATCTTTTCACCTTAAAGAAGTGCCTGTCCTTGAAAGTGAGATGGGTTTCTTGCACACAACAAAAAGATGAATTTTGCCTCCTTATCCATTCAAGTAATTGGTGTGTTTTCACTGGTCCAGTCTATTTGGTGTTCTATGTGCTTCTTATATTTGTAACTGCATGCCTTTCTTTAATTTGGGGAAATTTTCTTCAACACTCCTGTAAAGTTTTGGTCCATACCATTATCCTGAGATTCTTCTCCATCCTCTATGCCTATGATGAGTAAGTTTGAACTTTTATGGTGTCATGCAATCCCTGTGTATTTCATTCTTGTGTTTTCTTAAATTTTTCATAATCTTTCCTGGAGTGGTCTTATTCACCCACTTTATATTCTAATCTTGATATTCTCATTTCCATTTCATTCATCCTCTTGGTGAGGCTTTCTCCTGTCATTTCTAACTGGCTTATTGAGTGTTTCACTTCTGTCTTCATTTCAGCCTGAGTATTCTTCAATATTTCTGACTCTTCTAAATTTAATCAGAAGTTTGTTCCTATCTTCCTTCAGTTCTTTAATTTCTTTGTTTGTGTGTTCTGTAAATTCATTGAATTTTTTTAACATGTGTATTATTCTTCTGTTGAATTCCATGACCTGTGTTATTTCTAGAGCATTCTCAGTGTACTCCTGACAGGATCGTTGGTACTTGGTGCAGATATATCATTTGGGTTTTTTATGTGACTTTTTTTTTCACTGTAACTTTGACATGTGGATTTCTTTTGTAGTCTCTTATTCTTGTGTAAGACTCAAGCCTTCCTTTGTTGGATTTAGGTCTGTCTGCTCAACAAAGTTGGGACCATAGGAGAAGGGTATTATCAAGGGAGAAATGGGGAAAATGGGGGCACTTTAAATGGGGAAACCATGGTGGAAGTGTTAGGCAATGAGAGAGATAAATAATGCATAGTTGGTTTTAAAAAGCCAGAGAGAACCATATTATTCCAACAACCTACTGACAAATTATACATACAACTAGTTCAAGGAACAAAATAAATATCTAGTTATGATTTATCTATGAACGTTTGGGTTTTGCCCAAGCTTTTCCTGCATAGCACATGGTAGAAGTAAGCTCATTGGATATTTAACAGCCGTACTTTGAGTCCTATACTCATAGACATGGAGAGGTTGGTAAGAAGCACCAGTGATACCTGAGGAAGTATTGACCACCATAGGCTTCAAAGAGAGGGAAAGAAGATACTTTGAATCTTATACTATCTGGTCAGAGGTACTTAAAGGACAGTTTTTCCTCCTTGACCCCATGGTCACCTAAGTTCCAAGGGACTATGGAGCATCTCTCCAAATGTCCTGTATCTGTGCTGAGTCACCTGTCCTCTTGTTCAGGGAGGCCATGGAAACCCCACAGGATGGTCTTCAACCAGTGTCCACTCTCCAAAGAGGAGGGTCAACACGGAGGAAATATTTCATCCATGGTTCCAAGTGAAGCCAGCCCTGATTGAGCAGGACCTTTGACTTATCTTCACATAGATGCAAGTGGTAAAAGAAAAGAGCCAGTGTCTTCACCCAAGCCCATGTGACCCCTGAGGAACTGATCTTCAAACACCCTTAAAATAAATTGGTTTATTTGGGCCAACTCTAT
>NW_008340935.1:10820-11436 GCF_000622305.1 Nannospalax galili
GGAGGGGCCCTGTACATTATCTCAAAGGGGGTTAGACCATGCACATAGGGGGAGTTCTGAACATGGAAAATGGCCAAGGGGAGGAGGGTCACACAGTCTCTGCCAGTCCCAATTTCTAATTTAGAAAGGGTCTCCTTTAATGTCAGATTCATTCTTTCTACCTGCCCAGAGCTTTGTGGGTTATAGGCACAATATAACTTCCAGTCCATCCCCAAAGCCTGGGATGGTCTCTGTAGGACTTTATTAATGAAAGCTGGGCCATTATCAGAACCTATAGCCTCAGGGATCCCATATCTGGGGACTATCTCCTCTATTAATTTCTTTGCCACCATCTGGATAGTTTCATGTTTAGTTGGAAAAGCCTCCACCCATCCTGAAAAAGTATCCACCATGAACAGCAAATACTTGTACCCATACTTTCCTGGCCTTACCTCCGTGAAGTCTATCTCTCAACTTCTTCCTGGGGCCCTCCCCTCCCAACTTCGGCCCTCCCCCTCTCCCAGGTACCTGTCGGGTGGAGCCTCTTTGGGGCTGGTCTTAGCTTTGCACAGCTCTCACATCCCCTAGTGATCTGATGCGTGGCCTCATCCTGGTATGGAAATACGAAATACCAACT
>NW_008340935.1:15912-29411 GCF_000622305.1 Nannospalax galili
CATTCGTGTGGACCTGTCCTTCTTTCACTCAGATGCGCGCTGCACTCACCACTCTCACTTTCAGGATCCCCGAGACTTCTCGTGATTCTCCCAAATGGCATCCACTGGGACTGCCTCAAAATGACCAGCTCGATTTTTTCCTCCTCGGGTTGGATCACATTCGTGCGGACCTGTCCTTCTTTCACTCAGATGCGCGCTGCACTCACCACTCTCACTTTCAGGATCCCCGAGACTTCTCGTGATTCTCCCAAATGGCATCCACTGGGACTGCCTCAAAATGACCAGCTCGATTTTTTCCTCCTCGGGCTCCAGATTTGATGGCAGGCTTCCTTCCTAGGACCAAGACACTCGGACGCTAGGGCCAGGGCTGGTTACCTGGACTTTCACTTAGGTGCCAGGACTTGAACCCAGACTTCCTCAGTCAGGATTACTAACCCGAGACCAGACACGAGATGGCGACTCTCACTTTATTCTGGATTTTACAGACACAAGGAGGCGACCCTCGAATTACACTGCCCTGTCCAGAGAAAAGAAACTCTGCCTCCGTTCATCCTTTGTTCCCCCAGAAGCCCCCACCCCGAATCCAGAACGAGCCCCCAAAATGTTAGGGTCTGTGACTCAGTGGGTCTCTTCAGGAGAACAAATGCACGAGTATGGAGATGCAAAAATCAAGCAGAGTTTTATTAGGCCAGCTAGCTGGGGCCGACCATCCTTCCAAGACACACAGGTCTGGTTGGAGCGATCGACCCCGAGGCAATTTCAGGTAAAGAATATATAGGCTCCCAAAACCGTTACACAAAAGCCCACACCCATACAACCAGTAGTTTCAAAGCAAGCATTTCACAAACCAATAACTTTAAAACAAGAAAAAAATGTTACAACTCCCTTTAGGTGTCTCAATCACGGAGGGATGGGTGGTATGTGCCTGGTGCAACCCTTCCCTGTTATCTTGTGTAAGCAGATATGCCTATGTGACACGACACAGATCAGAGAGGTCAGGCTCCGGGGGCTGCAGCACTTGCCCCTATCTCCGGATGCCTGTGTCTCCAGTTGAGTTAATTGGTTACAAGCAGTAAATTCAACCAAGCCATAAATTCCTCTTTCCCTAACAGTATGAGAAACTAGCAATATAATTGCTGTGAGAAAGCCTTTTATTTCCCATCCAATGTTGTTGATTATCACAGAATCTTTACTGCAGTTAAAACCTGTAGTTAAAGACAACATGTAAGACACCATTTACAAATGGCTCCTGTCTTAGGAAACTTCAGAGATTTCTTAGTGAACAGGAACCTCACAACATTCAAAGACTAGCACCTCATTTCTGTTAAAGAATACATTATGTGAATAAAGCAGTGTGCTGGATAGCTTTAGTGTCAACTTGACACACCTGGAACAGGAAGCCTCAATTGGGAAATTGCCTTCATTTAGCTTGTGGCCTCATCTGTGGGGTAATTTTTTTGATTGTTGAGTTCTGTGGGAGGCCCAGCCCACTGTGGGTGGAGGCATTCCAGGGCATGTGGTCCTGTATTATATAAGAAAGCAGTGTGAGCAGGACCCAGGGGAGGAAGCTATTAAGCAGCATTCCTGCATTCCTTCATGGCCAGAGCTCCAGCCTCTGCCTCCAGGGTCCTGCTCTGAGTTCCTTCCTTGGCCTCCCTGATAAACCCCAGGAGATGTAAGGCAAATAAACCCTTTCCTTTTCACTTTGGTATTGGTAAGGTTGTTTTGTCAGCAATGGAGAAACAAACTAGAACCAGAACCTAGGTATCATTGAGTTGCCACAAATTCTCTAAATATCACAGGGATATATGAAAATGTTAATATGTATAAGCAACTTGGAAAATCCTAAAGTGCATGACGTCCTTGTATCTTAATTTGCATACAAAGGGGGAATAGATTTATGCTAATATATTTTTAAAGGTAGAAATTCCATAATAAAAAGGCCAGGATAGAGTACAGTCCCTATGATATGACAACCTAAAATACTATAGAAAAACTCTTACAAATTTGTGTCAATTATTTCTTTATTTTCATAAAATAGTATATGATATTTTGATAGACATAACTGTTTTATGTTTACCCTACCCTTCTTTGACCTTTAACTAAATTCGTATTTTCACTGCATGGTCACTCATGCCTATAATCCCAATACTAGGAGGCAGAGGCAGGCAGATCTCTGTGAGTTCAATGCCAGGCTGGTATTCCTAGTGAGTTGAGATCACCTGGAGCTACAGGGAGATCCTGTCTCAGAAAAGACCTCCTAAAATTAATATTTTCTAATTTATAAACAATGTTATGAAAATTTATAGCAATTCTTGACTCAGAGTTGAAAGGATATGTGTTTGTTCAATGCATTAGCAATGATTCATTAGTGCCAATTGTTCTGTGAATAGTTCATCAACAAGGAGAATTCCTCTCAGTATATGTATTTCTTTTTGATGAGTGAGAATGCATTTTAGTGTGATGTATGTTTGATATATTTCTGCCAAAGGAAAAGGAGAATCCTGAGTATTCGAAAGCAAGAATTTCCAATGACTCACAGGTGAGAATAATCTGCAAAGTATATTAATTTAGTGATGAATAACACAATAGAATGGTTAGATATTTTCACTATTACTTAATGTAGTAAAAATCATGAAAGGAAAATAAAAACTTATTTCCCCAGATTTGTGATTTTAACATTTTACTATCCTATTACATTTTAGCCTAGTCTTTGAAAATTGCAGGTAATGATAAAAATTGAAGACAGGACAGCTGGGACTACAGGGGGACCCTGTCTCAAAAAAAAAAATTGAAAATATTTTTATCATGTGTTTAATGATTTAACAAAGAAATTCTATGAAAAAATACTGTCTTCCTTCCAAATAGAACCTCTCACATCTTTTCAGCAGTCGATAAGCAAAAGCTGATACGAGGATAATCTTTCAAATTTGGGTATATCTGTGGATTGGTTTTTGTCAGGGATCTGTTTCTTTGGGACTTACTCTCAAATAATCTGATATTTTAGCCTAGTCTTTGAAAATTGCAGATAATGATAAAAATCGAAGACATTGTCCCCTTTAGTCCCAGTTCTAATTTATGACTACTGACGTATTTAAAAATTGTCACTATTTTTCTTTGCATCTACCCCCAACCTCTTTGTGGGACAACCGAACACATGGATTTGGATTTTCCTTTACATTGAAAGGTGTAAACATGTGAGACTCTGGATAATGTTCTTTTAAGACTAAGACAATATAAAAGAGTGCTTACATTTATGTGCACCTTCTATAATATGTAATGAAACAGATGACTACAGACAGAAATTTACAATGGTTCTGTGTGAGTAAAATTCCTCTACTGTGACAAAAGACCTGAAATATGAAGCAAATTCAAAAGGTTTGTTTTAAACACTGTTACACAGTTTTTGATACATACTTGTTTGTTTCTATTGATATTGCTTACAGAGAAACAAAATGTAGGAGTCTGGTAACCATGTGGCAGGGGGCCAGTTCTTATCCTGAAGGAAGGAGAGACATGGGGGAAGAAAGGTTGAAATAGAGATGGAGAAGGTCTTTCCTAGGCCAGAGGCAAAATATGTGCTTCAGTGTTGAACATCAGTGGCCTAATCTCTTCCAATCATGGCTGAATCAAGGAACAGGTATGAAGTCATGGTCATGATCCAATCACCTTTCCATAAATCTTTTTCTGAATCCAGATGTCCAGAGCCCAAATATATAACACCTGAAACTGGGGGTTGGTTTTGTAAGCATAATGAAATGTTCATGACTTACTAGCCAACAAAAAAGTGGAAATCATGAAAGGTAGCTTATTTGCTCTGGTATACATGTGGCACCTTCTCAAATGTTCCATACCTCATGCTGTGATTTTAGGCAATGTTGGATGCCTAAGATAAGGGGCTCTGAGTTTCATTCAGCACAGTACTCAAAAGGTCACATATCTCAAGAATCCTAAATCTCCCTATGCAAATGTATGTGATTTACTTGCATATTATACATGTGAGAACTAGTACATAGCTTATATTAGAAAATTATGTATTTCCGTGAAAATATCCATGATTTTGAATGATTTCCTCCTCTTTGTGGGACAACTGAACACATGGATTTGGATTTTCCTTTACATTGACAGAAAGGCATAAACATGTGAGACTCTGGGTAGTTTAAGACTTAGACAATATAAAGGAGTGCTTACATGTATGTGTGCTTTCTACAATATGTAATGAAACAGATAACTACAGACAGAAATTCACAATTGTTATGTGTGAATGAAATTCCTCTGCTGAGACAAAAACAAAGCAAATATGAAGTAAAGTGAAAAGACTTTTTTAAATATCACTGGCACAAAGTTTTTGATACACATTTATTTGTTTCTATTGATATGGCTTTCAGAGAAAGAAAATGTAGGAGTCTGGTAGTCATGTGTCAGAAGGGACAATTTTCATCCTGAAGGAAGGAGAGAGGTCGGAACAAAGATTGAAATAGAGGTAGAGAAGGTCTTTCTGAGGTCAGAGGCAAAATATGTGCTTAAATGTTGTACATCAGTGGCCCACTCTCTTCCAATCATGGCTACAGAGGCATCATGCCACTCTTCTTTCTTTGCATTTATTTGTTTAGGTTACAGCCATTTATAGTCGCAGTTGCTCTTGAGTTCTTGGGAGTGTCCACTCACATTTTATGAATTCCATACTCTGAACATGTCCCTGACATATCTTGAATCAGATTCAATGTTCTAGTCAATTAAGGAAGTTAGATCCTTAGAAAAATGCCAATATATAACATCTGGTCACAGCACTTTTCCTAAACACATATTGTATTAAACTCTGGGGACTGTATTTACCTTGAGAGGACATAGTGGGAATTGAATTCTCATTAATATGCAGTTATCCTGGGAAATATAGGGAATTTCAAGGGAAGAGTGTGATACAGACAAAAGTGGTGCTTCGAGACTGTCTTCATTTCCTGAAGCTCTGAGAAATGAAGCTCTGACAGTGAATCTCAGTTTTCACTAGGCAGTAGTACTGAGCATGCCCAACTGGAAGACTTAGGTTGTATTTTCCTACTACTATTAGTCAGAAGACAAGATTCCTGTTTGTCATGTTAGCAGAATACATGTAGAGATTTTTAAAAAGGCTGTAAGAGACTGTCTTCACAAGATCAACCAAGCCTGTGCTGTGATCTCACACAAACACATAGTGCTATGAGCTGAACACAATGTATGCCTGAATTAGCTTTGGTGTGCTATAGATAGTAAAACCCACGGTGACAGGGAGCTCTCTCCCTCCAATCTTCCCAATGGACACCTGTCCACAGCTGACAAGAGTTCTGTGACTTCTGGGACCACCTGAACAGTGTAATTCTGGCTCTGTAGTGGAACTTGAGGAGGTGCTAAAGTAACAGTTGGTCTCAGACAAATACGTCAAATAAAAATCCCAGCAAGATTTTAATTTAGAAGTCTTGTCATGTCAGTACATGGAAATTTAACAGCCCTTACTAGCCCTTTCCTGAGACTTCAGGGATACCAAATATAGTTTTTTCATTTCATCTAACTGACACACGTCTAAGATCAGATATTGTTCTCCAATTCAATATCTCTGATACTAATATGTATGGCAGAATACATGAGACTTGGGGTCCATGAAAGGGGGAGGAGGGTCTTAATTTGATTAAGAACCATTGTATGAAATGTACAAAAGCTTGATAAAAATCTCAGTAAACGTTTCTTAAATGAAATAGCTTTTGAATACTTCAGATTACTTATCTACTTCAGAACTTTTTTTTATTAATTATCTCTTCTTTTCCTAGGGTCCAGTACCCTGTTCAAAGGCACATGGTTAAATAGTCATTTTTCATTTTATCATCCATTGACATTCAATTATATGTCCATGGACTTCTCCCAAACGGAGTGGAAATACCTAGACTCTGCTCAGAGGGTTTTGTCTAAGGAAGTGATGTTGGAGAACTAGAGAGATCTTGTGTTTGTAGGTGAGGAGATTTTTCTTGAAGAATTTTTAAATATTCTGACACATAAAAGTCTACTTTGTACATGTTAGATATGTTGAATAAGTCTTGCATTCTTATAAAAGTATTGTATTGTGTATGTATGGGTTTCATGAAGAGCATGTTTATATTTTTATTTTCTTTCTATTTCTACATGTATGGATATATCTTCATTATGTTTGGTGTTAATTTCAGCCACCCATTAGTACATAATAATGTAGACAAAAATCTTAAAATTGCATTACAGTAGCTGCATTTTGAATCAGTGACAGAATTCAGCATATAAAAACTGACAAACAGTTCTTGTGTA
Source organism: Nannospalax galili (assembly GCF_000622305.1). Classification (NCBI taxonomy): domain Eukaryota; kingdom Metazoa; phylum Chordata; class Mammalia; order Rodentia; family Spalacidae; genus Nannospalax; species Nannospalax galili. The sequence continues at coordinate 22,219 of NW_008340935.1, forward strand.
CTTTAATGAGTCTGTGAGAAAAATAAAAATTTGAAAATTATTTGGAGAGTCATCTCTTTTTCTCTATATTATCAGTTGAGCACAGTGCTCTGTTAGAAATCTGGTACTTTCTAAAGAATCCAGCAAGACTGGGCATGGTGGTGCACACCTTTAATCCCAACACTCTGGAGGTAGAGGCAGGCAAATCTTTGGGAGTTCAAGGCCAGCTGGGTGTACGTAGTGAGTTCCAGACAAGCTGGGACTACAGGGAGACCCTGTCTCAAAAAGACCAAAGGGAAAAAAAAAGAATCCAGAAAGCTAATGTGCCTCTTTCTCATGCAGAAATCTTGCTGTGTATATGCCTATTTTGGACTCCTGTCTATATCAAAGCAAAGTGCCACAGAGTGTGAAGAGAGGGGAGACTATAGCCAATCATGTAGCTTTGAGTGGATGAAGGTGGGGCCCAGGTTAGAGGACCTAAGTAAAAAGGGATAAAGACATGAAAATGGTTTTGTCACCCACTTTGAATAGCCCCATTAGGTGTAGGTGCTGTTGTTTCTGCAATGTTTATTTTTAGCCTCTTTGTCAAAAACCATATGGCTATATGTGCATGGAGTTAGTGTTCCAGTCATCATTTTTGTTCCACAGTCCACAGGTTCATGTGTCTCTTTTCATACTGGTACTATGCTGTATTTATCAAAAGATATCTGTTGTATAAATTGAAATGTCATGTGTCTCTTTTCATGCTGGTACTATGCTGTATTTATCAAAAGATATCTGTTGTATAAATTGAAATGAAGGATGAAGGTACCAGAAACGTTTTTTTATGTACTTGATTATTCTGATAATCCTGGGTCCATTGTGGTTCATCATGAACTTTAAATTTTTGTCTATAATTGTGTTGGGAGTTTGATAGTTGTTTCATTGAATTTGTAGATTGCTTTTTGGAGGATGGCCATCTCCAAAATATTAATCCTACAAATTCATGAGCATGAGAGGGCTTTCAATCTTTTGGTATCCAGTTTAAATATTTTCTTCCATGTCTTAAAGATTCCATTACACAAGATTCACTTTCAATTCCTCCATTTGACTTTATTAATGCAAGTCTAATTTGTATTATCTCTTTGATTTCCTTCTTGGTATGTTTGTCAAGTTGTATATAAAAGCAGGTGATCATTTGGACCTCATGAATATAGAAAGCTTTAGTCCAGCAAAGGACATATGGGGCAGCCTAGAGAATGGTAAAAAACATCTTTACCACATGTCTATCTGACAGAAGCTTATTATCTGGAATATGCAAGGAACTCAAAAATTATTAAGAATCTGAAGTGACCAGTTTAAAAAAATGGGTTGTGGAACTAAAGTGACAACTCTCAAAAGATGAGGACATTTTAGTCTGTGAAATGACAAAAAGATGAAGGAAATTAATGAATGCTGAAGGAGAAAGAATGAGCTTTCTCTAGGGACTAGCTCCCTAAGAAGTTACTTAATAGCAAGTGGGCAGTCCTAAACACAGGTACACATGAACACCTATACATGGACTTAGTGCAATAATATAGCAATATATATCAATAATATTTAAAGAAGAGGACAAGAAATTGAGAGGGAATGGGGAGCATGGGAAGAGTTGCTGGTGGGCTCGAGGGGATGGAAGTAATGCAAAGAAAATACTACTGTAAGAAATGCTTTAAAAATAAACAGAATCTTAAGCTCTCAGGGAAATGGAAAGTAAAACTATACTGAGATTTCATCTTAAGGCAGTGAGAATGATGAAGATAAAAAGAAACAAAACTTCATATGCTGGTATTGGAGTCATAAAAGATACAAGAGTGAGGTGTTCATGATTTTTTAAATTACCATCAGATCTGCTGTAGCAGGAGAGTCCCTGCATGAAGAAGGACCAATCAGGACTAGAGACCCTGAGAGATCATTGTGTGAAGCTGTGAAAGTTATGTCTTGGGTATGTGGAACCCCATGATGGCAGTGATTCTAGAGCCATGATGCATCTGCCAAGGAGACCTGCAATGCCTCCCTTTGAGACTAATGTGCTAGACATTGAGTACGGTGTTATATTTTTTTCTTTTTTCTTTCTTTTTTTTTTTCTGTGTGTGTGTTTTCCCTACTATTTTGGTACTAATTAGTTTTAATTTTTTCCTCACTATATTTGCATTCCTCCCTTTTGGAATGGTAATGCATATTCTGTGCCGTTGTATGCTTGAAGTATATAATTTGTCTTTTCTGATTTTATAGGGAATAACAGTAAAGAGATTGCCTGAGTCTCATAGTACTTTTTGGAAAGTTGAACAGTGTTGAGATTGTTAATGATTTTGGAGTCTGTTTAAGTTGGACTAAATACACTTAGCATTATGATGTGGTCACAATCCTGTGGGTGCCAAGCAGGGAATGTGATGGTTTGAATGAGGAAGGTTCCCCTTAGGATCTTGTATTTAAAAACTCAGTCCCTCATTGATGGTGCTCTTTTTCACTGGGGTTATGATTTGAGAGTCTCTACCCTTTCCCCAACATGAACTTTTCTCTCTCTGCATGTGACAGAGATGTGATCTTTCCACTCTTGGCTTTTGGCAGCGTACCTGTCTGATTATCTTCCCTTCCTTGCCATTGTTAACTTTGTCTTTGGAACCATAAACAAACAAACAAAAAAAACTTTTCATCCTTGGATTTGTCATGGTAGTTTATCACAGTAAAAGAAAAGTAACTAAAACAGATTTGGAATCAGAGCATTAGGTGTTGCTGTGAAGATCCTGACCATATTTTCTGGAGCAGTGTGGAAGATGGAACTTTGATGTTGGTTGATTTATGTTACCACAGGAGAGGGAAAGTAACTGGTACACATTCACAGTGAGATACTGCTGACCAAGAACAAAATCTCATCTTTTCTTTCACTTTTGCATATTTCAATTGAATATTCATTTTTTATGGTTCACTTGGCATACATAGAGGTCTGTAAATTTGTAAGGGGCCAGCAGGGATAGCAGCTTTTAAAAAAGGAAAAATGCAACACAGAGGTATAAAGGTTCAAATGGAAACAATAGAGCTGGAAGGTCTGAACGTGATGAAGCATGAGGGAATGTGGCCAGGAGAACTAAAAATAAAGATCTTTTGTAAAAGTTGTATGGAAACCTACTACATAAAACAGATATATCCTAAAATATATACAGGCACATATATCAAAGGGTTTCAATGGAGTTACCCTCCAACAGGGAGACAATACCCCCACATTGACACCATGATTAACAAACAGAAAGCCAAGTTACAGGAATGGTGGCCTCTTTTGTAGTTGTTTGCCAACTTCGTTAGACCAGCAAACATTGTAAGCTATTGTCAGTGCTCTTGGTTACCCTCCAGATCTTAGTGGTAAGACCCTATTGCTGAAGAAAATACAAATTTGACTCACAGAAAATAAATGAGAAATCAAGCTGGTCTTTCCTAGAAGCTCTTCCCTACAGGCTGCATTACAAAGTACTGCAAGATGCTATGCATGGCATTGGAGGAGAAAAATAATCATTAATTATTTGGTCCTTGTAAGATACAGTGGTGACTGGTCCAGGAAGATTGTGGCATGAATGTTGTGGAAGAAAAAAACCATTTCCTGATTGGTTTTAAGGCCTGCTTCACTAGAGAAAAGTCCTATCTGGCACCATTATTTAGACCAAGGACCTATGGCTACCTAGTTCATAGGCCTCAGTCAACCTCCTATTATTCTGATAAGTACATGTGCTATTAAAATTAATCCTTGTGACTTCCCATTTATATCAACAGATTAGTTAATCTCTCAACCCTCATTAGAGATTATTTTTTTGTAGACGATGCTTAACATAGAGACACACAACTTGACCACAAGCTAATAATAAGAGTCTGTGGAGTACTTAGCTCAAGATGGGACCTCTGTATCACAGCCTTTCTCCCCAAGTCCATGGCTTGTTGCATAAGTAGAAAGACTTGCATTCAGAGGCTGTGATTAACTACAAGGAAAATGTTTTCTGGGAGTACCAGGGCAACTGCATGTATGAAATCACAGTGGTTGTAGTATCACATGTAATTTCTGCAGAAGCTCAAACTAGATAAAATTCGAAAATGGAAAGTGGCAGGTGGGCACAAATTCCACCCCTTGGCCAGGCACTACTGGCAATCAAAAGTCACTGATTTTCATGGGTGTAGCCCAGTTCTATCAGAGTCTCTGGGTGAACGTTTAAGTGTGTATGTTTGGTGAAGATTTTATCTTTTCATTGAAAAATAAACAAAAAGAAACAAAGGACAAAATGTTGAGTGGGTAGGGAAAGGGATGAATTTGCCTCCAGTACAGGGAGGCATGGGAAATATGATCAAAATGCATTACTTGAAATTCCCATAGAATAATAAAAAGTGTGGGAAGAAACAAAAAAATGTACATCACATACCCTTACGAGTCCTCTTTAAGTGCTCACAACTTCTAACTTAAATATGGATATATGGGTAATAGCTGACTTTGTTTGTGGCTGTATATTTTATTTTTTTGTTGACCAAATACAGAGTTAAGTGGCTAAGAAAATATTTATGAGATATCTGTTATGGATCCATTTAGACTTGGGCTGTCATTCCTTGGAGACATTGAAATGTTGCTTCAGTTTCTTTCTTTTACATTTAATGTTGACAGATTAAATGTCGTTAGGGATTTATGCATGTCTTCTCAAGCCATTTCTTCTGGCTTTTTGAACGTGTCATCAGTTATTCTTTAATGACACTTTGTATTTCATTGATGTTCTTCCTTTACTAGTAGTAATATTGGCCTCATTTTGTCTTCTGTGTTGCTAAGGGTGGATTTCTTCTAGGACATTGTGTGTTCATCAGTTCTTCTTTACATTTGTATTCTGACATCTGTTCCATGAAAGATAAGTGTCTTTCTCCTCTGTGTATCCTGTTTGCTTCCATAAAATCACAAGTCATCTCTTTCTTTTCTTGAATTGATGCAATTCTTCACATACACTTCTTTGTCAACTTTACGAGATAGGTAAATTTTCTCCATGTGATTTTAGTTAATATATTCACTTATGGTTCTTTACATGTACTTTTACATTATTTCATGCTGTTCTGGCTCTGGTGCTTAATAACAAGTGATCTGTTTTTATGGAAAATTATCTGCCTTTGTAATTAGTTGCTATTTTGACCTAACAGGATTATTGATTTTTTGCTTATTATTTTTCTAATGCTTCCTATGATTTGGAAAGCAGAATTCTGTTAATATTTATTTTGGCTTGCTAAATGAAGTTCTTGTGATTGTATATCCATGCATTTCTCTATTCGTATATTCTCTACTTTATTTTATTGAATAAATTTTCTCAATTTAGATTTTATTTCAGGTCCTTATTTGGCTCCATAGATTTTTATTTTTGTTCACATGAATGTTTCTCAATAATGTCAGAAATTTTATTCATGGTAATTACACATTCTTTATATATGTACAGATGTGTGATTGTCTCAACCATTTAAGTAAACATCAAGACTTAGAGTACATCAGTGAAAACATACCAGAGAGAAACTCTGCAAATGTGAAAAATGTGAGAACTCCTTTACATGGTTGTCAAGTTTTCATTTACATCAGCGAACTCATACGGGTGAGAAACCCTACAGTTATGAAACTTGTGACAATGCCTTTAGGCAAATATCAACATTAAGATTACATCAGTGAAATCATATGGGGAAGAACCCTACAAATATAAACAATGTGACAAGACATTTAAGAGAATATGAAGACTTAGATTACATCAGCGAATACATATGTGAGAGAACCCTTACAAATATGAAGAAAGTAACAGGGACTATACTTCTGTGTCAAATTTAAAATCACAGCAGTGAATTCATACTGGAGAGAACCCTTACAAATGTGAAGAATGTGACAAGTTCTTTACTGACAGCTCAACACTTAGGAAACATTACAGAATTCATACTGCAGAAAAACCCTACAAATGTGCAGTATGTGACAAGTCCTTTAATCAAAAATCCAGTCTTATAGTACATCAACAAATACATACTGGAGAGAAACCCTACAATATGAAAAATGTGACAAGTTCTTTACTCATATGTGAACACTTATGTTATATCAGCTAATGCATATGGGATAGAATCCCTAGAAATATGATGAATGTGCCAGGTCCATTACTGAGGGCTCAACACTTAAGAAATATAATAGAATTCATGCCATGAGAGAAACCTTACTGATATGAAGGATGTGACATTTCTTCTACTGCAAGCTCAGCACATGGGGAACATCAGAGAATTCATATTGGAGAGAAACGCTACAAATGAAAGGGTGTGAGAAGTCCTTTATTCGTCTAGCAACTCTGAGCGACATTAATGAATTTATAATAAAAGGAGTCATATATATAATACAAATATGTATGATTTGGAAATTCTTTTAATTATATGTGAAATGGTAGCCGTTATCAAATATTCCTAATGCAAAGGCAACTAATATATATAGAATGTGGTAAACCCTTTACTCTGTTATCAATCCTTAGAAAACAAACAATCTGTCCTAGAGGGATATGTTTAAAAGTATGGGAAATGATGACACATTTAGATTTATATATTACAAAACTCCATAATATACTGAAGAAAAACAGGATTAAATACAAAATTTTGAAATCTCTAATAAAAATTTATTCTAATTTAATAGAACAGTTCACAGTTGGGATAAGCTAGAAACAAAAATGTAAGAACGTCTTTGCTTTTCCATCCAATCTTGTGGAATATCACAGAATCCTCATTTTAGAGAAACCATAATGCTTAAAAAAATGTCAGTCACCAGTAAGAAATGACGCCTGTCTTAGGAAGCATCAGAAATTTCATAGTGAACAGGAGCATCCCAAAATTCCTTGATCAATATCTCTTTATTTACTACCAAAGAACACAAAGGGTGAATAAAACAAGTAAATATCAAGGAGTTGCCACATACTCTGTAAATAACAGGTGAATATGTGAAAATGTTCGTGCGTATATGCAGCTTGAAAAATCCTAAAATGTATGAAGTAGAAGTTTCTCAATTTACATAAAAAAGGGGAACAATATCCAAGTATCAAACTTTTTTAACCATGGAAAATATGTTCTAAAAAGTCCAGGACACAGTACAGTGTTAGAAATATGCTAGAGTAGCATAAAAGTGAATAGCAATTATTTCTATAATTAAGTGTAATTTAATTTATTTAATGTAATTAAAT
>NW_008340935.1:30115-43203 GCF_000622305.1 Nannospalax galili
ATCCTAGGTCTTTGAAAGTGGCAGATAATGATAAAGATTGAAAACGCAAATATTACAACCAACGTATTAATGATGAAAAAGAAATGAGCTACTATATAAGAGATTATTATGCATTATTATATTTACTCAAAAATGTATATATGGGTAGGTCGAATCATATCTTCATGAAACTTAGTAGTATTCCCAGTACTGTGTCTTTCTGAAGACTACAGTATTTGTTAGTTTAATATGGAAATAAATTCAATCTATTTTGCTTTGAAGGTATCACATGATATTTGGTTGTAATATTTGCTTCAAGAGAGTTGATGAATTCATGGTACGCTCTCAAGGCATCATTAGTATTAGTTGCACAATGAATTATTAATGCCTCATCCCAAATTCATGGGTGACATCAAATGGTTATTTAGCTTTTTTTACTGAGTAGCACTAAGACTGTCCTTCAGTGTAAAGTAAGATTGCTGGTCTTCATTCCTCTGCTAAGTCAAGACACTCAATCCTGAATACCTGAGATGAAGTAGATTTTGAGTTGATCAGTAATGAGGTGAATACATGGCAAGTTCATTGAGTTGTCAATAAATATTTTAGTAGGTATTGTTGCAGTTGATTAATACAATTTATGTGCAAAAACTAAATGAAGACAGAAAATGGAAAAATAATTTGCAAAATGTTATAAATACATTTGCATGTTCATCATCAGTACAGTAAAATTTTAGTGTTGCTCTGTGGAAATGGTGTGTAATGGCATCCAAGTTGCCTATTAATTTGAACAAATCCTGTTTCTATAGTTCTTTTATTCTGCATTTTGATATGGCTGCATTGAATTCATTTTAAAACAATTTCAAAACCACATAAAAGTTGATTTTGTTTTAATAAGTAAAGCATATGTTTAATGATGTAATATGGAAATTGTATGAAAAATATTATCTTCTCCAAATAAAAACTCTCATACCTTATTTCAGCTGATGATAAGCGAAGGCTAATACAAGGATATTGTTTCAAATTTGGATAAATCAATGGACTTTTTTTCTTTTCCAGGGATCTGTTCTTTGGGGATTTATTTTCAAGTAATTTGCATGATCTATTTATTAGAGATTTACATTGTATTAAAAACAATAATAAATATAATGCAAATTACCTGGCAATATCATTGTAATCCTAATTTATGACTACTGATATGCTTAAAATTAGTAACTTGTTTTCTTTACATCTACTCCATCACCACAACTGACCACATGGATTTGGATTTTCCTTTACATTGAAAGAAAGGAGCAAACATGGGAGACTCTGGATAAAGTTTAGGAATCAGATAACATAAATGCGTGCTTGCTTGTATACGTGCCTCCTAAAATGTAATGAAACAGATCATCACAGACGTGAATTCACAAAGATTTTGTGTGGCCGAAATTCTTCTGCTAGGACAAAATGCCAGAAATATGAAGTAAAGTGAAGAGGCTCTTTTTCTCACTGTTCCAAAGTTTTTGATCTGAATATATTTGTTTCTATCTGATATGGATTATGGAGAAATAAATGTGAGGTTCTAGTAATGATGTTGTAGATGGGAGAGGCCTCATCCTGAAGCAAAGAGAGAGAGGGAAGAACAAGATTGAGATAGAGATAAAGAAGGTCTTTCCTAGGGCAGAAACAAATTATGTGCTTCAATGTCATACATCAGTGACCCACTTCCTCCAATAATGGCTGAATGGAGGAACAGCCATGAAGTCATGGCTCCATCCCTTATGATCCAATCATCTTTCCATAAATCCTTTTCTGAATCCTGATGTCCACATCACAAACTGAAGCCATGAGACTCTGGGAGTCCTTTTTGTACCCATGCCCGAAGATTCATGTCTTACTAGACAACAAAAACATTGGAAATGATGAAAAGTGAATTGTTTGGTCTACTATCCATGGAATACCATCTCAAATGTCCCATATCTCAGGATCTGATTTTAGGTTAGATGTCTAGATTTCTAGGCCCTTATATTGATTCTGCCCAGTACCTAAAATGTCACATATCTCAATGTTTCTGAATCCCCCTATGCAGTTCTTATGTAGTTTACTTGTGTATTACACATGTGAGAAACAGTACATATTTTCATTAGAAAATTATGTAGCTCTTTTACAATATCTGTGATTTTAAATGACTTTGTGTAGTGGAACAGTACTTAGGATTGAAGTTGAAAATGTGAACCACTGTATAGGGAACACACTAATATAAACATTCTTTAAAAGACACTCTCAGTATTCTCACCCTTAGCTCCTTGGGCATTATGCCATCATATACCATCTCTGCATTTATATGAGGCTTTCAGCTATGTATGATTGAAGTTTCTCTTGAGTGCTTTGGAGTGTCCATTCATGTTTTATGAATTCACCACTCTGACCATGTCACTGACATACATTGATTCAGATGCTGACAATGTCACTGACATACATTGATTCAGATTCAGGGTTCTAGTAAATTAAGTCAGAATGTTGGATCTTTAGAAAATTGCCAATATATCCCACTGGGTCACAGTGCCTTTCCTAAGCACCCATTGTATTCAACTGTGAGGACCGTATTTATAATGTGAGGAGAAAACAGGAATTGAATTCTTGTTAACCATATACAGTTATTCTGGGAAATATAGAGAGATTCATATAAGGGTAAATGTGATACAAATTAAAGTGGTGTTTTGAGACTGTCTTCATTTCCCAAAGCCCTGAGAAATAAAAGTCTGTCAGAGAAACTCAGTTATCCCTAGGCAGTGGTGCAGAACGGGCCTAGTTGGAAGACATATTGTATTTTTCTATTACTTTTAGAAGATAAGGTACTTGTTTGAGACATTCATAAGATCACAGCACTAGATGTTATCTCAGCAGAATACATGTAGAAGTTTTTAAAGAAGAGACTGGCTTCAAAAGGTCAAGCCTATGCTGTGTTCTAATGCAATCACAGTCCTATGAGCTGAATACAAACCACTCCTGAATTATGTTTGATGTGCTATAGATAGTTAGGACCCATGGGTCACAGGGAGCTCTCTCCTTCTTGCTCTTCCCCTTGGACACATGTCCACAGGAGACAGGAGATCTCACTCCCCTCCTTATCCTATTGGCTGCCTGAATCCTGCTATTTTATTTCTGCAGTAGAAATTTCAAAGGTACTAAAAAACAAACAAACAAACAAAAAACATAGCTTGTCCCAGACATATATGTTTGACTAGTTGTTCCACCCAGATTTTAATTTGGAAACCTTGATCATATCAATACATGAGTAATTCAACTGTCCTTACTAGCCCTTTAGTAATACTTCAGGGATCCGCAAATACATTTTCTCAGTTGTAGCAAGTGATTCACTTTTAAGAGCAGATTTTGCTCTCAGATGCAATATTGTTGACACTGAAATATAGCATGCATCTCATGTGTAGGTATTCAGTTTCACTGTGAGTATGTAGGAGCACAGAGTTACTAGAGTCATATGTCTATCAGAGTATTTTCCATTCCAGTTCCTTATATCACTGCATTTAGTTTTCATCATCTCTATGTAAAAAATCAGGACGTACAAAATTTTTATTTTAATTCCTTCTTCATATACACCCAAATATTGTGATCATCACATTTCATATATATGTATATAATATATATTATATATGCCGTATATATTTAACTGTACTTTCCTATTTGCACCATCACACTCCTTTGTCTCACATTACTCCAGATACTACCATTGTCCCCATTTTTGCTAATAACATATGTATGTTCATATATAGGCATACATGGTTAAAAATGCATACACAGATGAGATTTGCCAAAGCAAACCAAGGAAATGAAGATGCCTTATCAGTGACAGAAGCTGATATGTGAAAAGAAAAAAATAAAAACTGGCAGATCAGTGGAGCTAAAATTCCTGAAACAGATCAATGAACACGAGAACCTGCTGAGGCTGATATAACAGTAGACTGGATTATGCTCTCAGGCCTAGAGTCTGGAAAGTACTAGATAAAGTCAGCAACAAATTCCCTGTCTTTTGAGTTTCCTGGTACTTATATTTTCAGTTCACACATGGCTGAAATGGCAAGGACATGCTTTCCAATTCCCTTAAAAATGGCTAACTACATTCGTGATTTTAGAACCTCCTGACTTATATCACATAATGCCACACATACTGATAACATGATATTAAGGATGAATTTTCGACAAAAGAATTAAGGTTATTTGGCTAGAAAAATTCATACCTTAGCAAAATAACTTGAGGGCATTTAATATTTTGGTATCATTATTTATCTTGTGGAATATTCATTTTATAAAAATAAAAATATGAGGACATTTTTGTACCTTTTACTCAAAATATACCAAGCAGTTATACATGACAGATAATGACGTATGATAACATAATATTAAGGATCAATTTTCAACAAAAGAATTAAGGTTATTTGGCCAGAAATATTCATACCTTAGCAAAATAACTTGAGGGCCTTTGATTATTTAGATATCAGTATTTATCCTGTGGAATATTCATTTTATAAAGATAAAAATATGAGGGAATTTTTTGTACCTTTTACTCAAAATATGCCAAGAAGTTATACGTGACAGATAATGACGTGAAAGTTGACAAGGCTGTCGGTGATAGTCCTGCACCCCAGAACGTTTGGGGACTATGAATCAGACTCAAAAGGCCTTCAAAAAACAGTAATAATAGGGTCTGGAGATGTGGCTCAGTGGTTAAGTGCACTGGTTTTACTTGCAGAAGACATGGGTTCAAATCCCAGCACCCACACTTGCCCGAAAAACCTACTTTGTAGAAATGCTGACTGTTTAAATTTCCTATAATAACCTAAGGGGCACCTATACTTTGGTGCTAGAAGGCTGAAATCCACCAGAAGATTACTGCCAATGATTGATATAAGAAATCCTATAATAAACTGTGTTTCTGGTCAGTGCCTCAGTATTTCTGGAACAGGGTAGCCAGGGTGTAGCCAAGGGTAAACTTCCTCCACTTCTTGAGCATCTTTTTATTTTTAATCCCCTGTCCAGGTAGTCTCAGGGTAATTATCACAGCAATATGTTTTGAATTCCTTGTTCATGTTTATGTGTTCTTTTTGAAAACAGTACCTTAGAGGCCAATTTACTCTCTTAGGGAACATTGCTTTTAAATGGTGTTTTTCTTGGGGTGGGGATCATATTTTCTTGGTTTTTCATATTTTTACTTTTTGGGGAATAGGCTCTGGGCATTTGTATTTAGTCTGTTTTTTTGTTTTTTTTTTTTCTTTTCCTGAGATTTCTTAGTACAGGAGGATGAAATCCCAAGATGAGGTTTCAGGATGAGTTTCTTTGGGGTATCTCAAGAGGGCAGAACCAGGCTGGGGCTAGGTAGGAGTGAAGGCTGTCTTATTAGGTCCAGGTGTGGTCTAAGCCCACAGCAACTCTGTAAAGAGGCTGTGTACTTAGTCCAGGGCTAGAATGACAGCTGGAGCCACTTGGTTGGGCTCTAGAGGTGTGTGCAAGGTGTGTGATCTGAGTGTGTCAGGGACAGTCACCTGGGTCAGAGGAGTGACCCAAAGAATGGAGGTGGGGCAAATTCAAAGTGATTTGAGAAGGGGTGTGGCATGGGCAAGGTTGGAAGTGTGAGGCAACAGGAACCTGAAGCAGAGTGGGTGGCACCAGAGCGGAAGTGCAGATGGCCAAAGTCTGGCCGGATCCTTGAGACTTTGGGGCCTGGAAAACTCCACTGAGACCTAGAGAGACCTGGTCTAGGCGGCATGCGAAATTTCATCGAAATCATAGGAACAACGCAGAGCTGTTGGTACAGAATGGATGAGAGGCGAATCTGGGAGAGACCCTCAGGGTGGAGGACAGTGTGGACAGAACCTTAGGCCTTAGGAAAGACTCCTGGTCACATGATCGCAGTGGTCCGGGACACTTTGAAGTCAGATTTTGGGGCTTGGAGCAGAGACAGGTTCCTGAAACTCACGTGGGAGTTAAATATAATTTACGCTTACTCTACAGCAACGATCACAGTTTTCAAAACTCGGTTGCAAATTTTTGGGTATGTTGACCTGTGCATCCTCTTAGATTTAGATTATTAAAGGAAAATGTAAGACCATATGAACTAAGACAAATCCTGATTTTTATCAGCAATTTTATGGTTTCCAAAATATTATTAAAAATTCATGTACACTATTTTAATTAATTAGCAAATATGGCAGAGTGATCTCAAGTGTGCAGGAATTACTTCAAATCAATTGTTCCTCCCCCTGCTCTTGTGGAAAAAACAAAGCTCTTCCAATGTAAATTCATTCCTGCGTTCTGACTGGCTGTTTTACTTTTCTGTGTCTAAGTGAGTGGCTATGGACATGGGGGTATGGAGAGCTTGTTAGAATTAGTCACACAAGGAATGATTTCATATTGTATTGAATCAGAACACATGTTTTAGAGGACATTCACAGTTATTGCTGAAAGCATTAACACTTAAAAAATAGTTTCAATTCACCATTAATGTTCCATACATAATTTATGATATAAATCCAGCATTAAAATGGGTATTGTTCTGCTAAGGTCTTAATTTTCGATCCTGTAGTCCATAACAGCATAGTATGAGCCAAGCATAGGGACACACACCTTTAACCTTTAATCTAGATTTCTGTGAGTTCAAGGCCAGCCAGGCCTACTTAGTGTGGTCCAGGGCAGCTGAGGCTACAGAAAGAAACTATGTAAAGAAAACCTAAAAAACAGATAAACAAACAAACAAAAAAAACCCAAATCAAAAACAAAACAAATTTTAGGATACCATGCCCTGGTATTTCCACAGTTCCACTGTTCAAAAATGTATTAGAAGCATCTTCAGAACAATTGTGATCACTCCCTACATCAGAGAATGCCTCTTAATCTCCTAATTTCTTTGGTTTCCTTGACTCAAGGAAATCAATCTGCCTGTGGACATGTGGTCAAACACGTGGTTTATTCATTTCAGGGTGTGTTGACATTCAGTGACATGGCTGTGGACTTGTAACAGGAGGAGAGGGAATTCCTAGATCCTGATCAGAGGGCTTTACACAGAGACCTGATGCTGGAGAATTACAGCTGTTTTGTTTTTGTTGGTGAGAATATTTTTCTTACAGAATTTCTTGCTCATACGTAGAGTTCCTTGGGGAACTGCAATGTTTGTGTGTGTTAACTTTGTGTGAATGAGTCTCACATCTCATAAAGTGAAATTATCAGAGGAGAAAACAACACTGTAATGTAATTTTGTGCTCATGTAACATAATTCTGTGCTCATGTTTGTCTTTTGGGAGGGGTTACGCTTCTTTCATTTTTGTTCCATGATAAATTCATAAAGTTCCATTTCCAACCTGGAATTTGTGCAGAGCTGTAATTAGAGGTGGAACCCTAGTTATGCAACCTGAAAACTCTGTAAATATCAGTGTTCTGACAGAATATTGCAATTGAAAAGACACTTGTAGAATTCCCTGTTGTGTTCTATCTTTATATATTGAGTGCACTGCTGTTTAGAAAATCAGGTACGTTCTAAAGACTCAAATCATAAACCATCCAGTATAGGCATAAAAAGGTACAAGAGCACTTGGTGTCTTGTGCACTAAGCTGTGATCACCTGGGGTCCTGGGGGTGATGGTGATGTCCTGGAACACAATTTATGGGCAGGTGGTCCTGAGGGAAAAACCACTGCACACTTTGTTCATGTGGAAACAAATTATCATGAATTATAAATTACGTTTGTAAGACATGGAGTCAAACATGTAAATTAAAAGACAATATTATCTGATTCTACTTCTTAATATTAATTTTTAAGAAATGTTTTATTATCATTTATATTTTATAGGTATGAGTGTATTGCCCACATTTATATAAGTGTACGCATGTCTGCAGTGCCCACTGAGGTCAGAAGAGGGATTTGGATCCCCTGGAACTCAAATTACAGATAGCTATTAGCTTCCATGTGGGTGCTGGAAATCAAACCCAGGTCCATTGCAAGAGGGGCCCATGCTCTTAACCTCTGAGTCATCTTTCCTTCTCCTTAATATTAACTTCTGGGCTTTTTTTTTTTTTAACTTTTGCAAAAATTTATTGAGAATTTCATACATGCATATAAATTTTTTATCAAATCCATGCCCACTCCCTCCCCTGCAACATTGCCCCATCTAAGAGGTAACCCTAAAATCTGATAAGGATTAGATACAAGCTCCCAAATAATTTTGATATTTTTAGCCTTTGGAACAGAGTATGTTGTTAACAGGCCCAAGGATATGTTGACTTTTAGCTCAAAAACTGGCTACATTTCTTTGGAGTCTTTTTAGTTTAACTGTCTAGCCAATTCCTACCTCCTATTCATATTATGCCATCCTCTGAAGGGGTTACCCAAATTGCCAATAGGGAATAGGGATGCAGACTACTCTGGCTTCTTCCATACTGAACAGGGAAGCAGGGGGAGGCAATTGGAGTACTCCTTAAGTTGTCTATTTAAAAGACTCCCAAATTGAATAACTCTTGTCTCTAAGGGGAAAAGGGAGTCCTTGAATCATGAATAAGAGATGTAAAGGAGAAGTAAAGGCAAGGGTAATTAGCCTTACAAGTTCTAGTCAGGAAACTAAAAAGAACGGCAGAACAGGGCAATTTGCAAATGTTCATATGAGAGTCCATTGGAGTTTCTTGACAAGGGCTTTCAAAAGTATCCCTCTATTGCGTTCTTCCCCATTTTTCTTTTGTCTTCCAAGGCTGGACTAGTTTAGTGGGAAGAGTAGATGGATACTCAGGTGAGGGTCCAGTGACCATGCTTGGCACTCCTTTAATGAATGAGAACAACCATCAACAAGCCCAATTGTGACTATGTTTAGGGATCAGGTTCAGCCGAAGTCATGATGATGGTAGTGATTTCATGCAGAAGGTCCTGCTGTATAGCATCCTCTTACTAAAGGACCTGGAATTTAAAAGAATCTGGTGCTAGGAGCTACATATGAGGGAGAACATTTGTCATTTGTTTTTCTGAGTCTGTGTTACTTCACTTCGAATAATAGTATAACAGGTTCTAAATCCATCCATTTACCTGAAAATTTCATTATTTCATCTCTCTTCACTGCTGAATAGAACTCCATTGTGTAAATATACCACCTTTTTGTTAACCACTCGTCAGCTGAGGGACACGTAGGTTGCTCCTAACTCTTAGCTATTGTGAAAAGAGCAGCAACAAAAATGGTTGTGCAAGTGTCTCTACAATAGGACAAGTCCATTGGGTATATGCCAAGGAGTGGTATAACTGGGTCATAACTGGGTCATATGGTACATTCTTTTTTTTTTTTTGTCTTTTTGAGACAGGGTCTCCCTGTAGCCCCAGCTGTCCTTGAACTCACTATGTAGAACAGGCTCACCTCAAACTCACAAAGGCCCACCTGTCTCTGCCTTCTAAGTGCTGGGATTAAAGGCATTCTCCACCATGCCCAGCTGGTAGGTTCTTTTTTAAGAGTTCTCCACACTGCTTTCCATAGAGGCTGCATGAGTTTGCAATCCCACCAGCAGTGAATGAGCATTCCCGTTTCTCCACTTAGAGCTATAAACTTTGCTCTGAGGACTGATTTTAATGCGGCCCAGAGGTTGTATTGTGTTGTATTTTCCTTTTCTTTGAATTCCAGAAATTCTTTTATTTCATTCTTAATTTCTCCTTTGACATACTCATTGTTCAGGAGTGTGTTGCTCAATCGCCACAAGTTCATGTAATGACTGTGGCTTCATCCACTGTTGATTTTGAGCTTTATTGCTTTGTGGGCCAATAGAATGCATGTAATTATTTCAATATTTTTGTATTTGTTGAGGTTTGTTTTGTGACCCAGTATGTGGTCAATTTTTGAAAAAGTTCCATGAGGTGCTGAGTAAAAAGTGTATTCTCTGTGTTTGGGTGAACTAACTGAAAGATGTCTTTTAGGTCCATTTCATGTATGATATCATTTAATTCAGACATCTCTCTGTTTTTTCTTTGTCCACTTGACCTGTCTAATGGAGACAGTGGGATGTTGAAGACATCTACTCTTACTGACTTGGGGTTAATCTGTGTTGTAAAGTCCTGTAGTGTTGTTTGTATGAATTTGGGTGCACCAGAATTTGGTGCATATATGTTAAGGATTGTAATATCTTCTTGAATAACTGTTCCTTTGGTCAGAATGAAGTGACCCTCCTTATCTCTTCTGATTAGTTTTACTTTGAAGTCTATTTTGTCAGATATGCAAACCCTACTTGTTTCTAGTGCCATTTGCATGGAATACTGTTTTCCATCCTTTTGCCTTAAGGTAGTGCCTGTCCTTGAAGGTGAGATGGGTTTCTTGCAGGCAGGAAAGAGATGTATTTTGTTTCTTAATCCATTCACTTAGATAGTGTCTTTTAACTGGGGAGTTCAGTCCATTGATGTTTAAGATTATAATTGAAAGGTTGTATTCACTGCTGTATTCATTTTGATTGCTCTTTATGTTCTCTGTGTAATTCTGTGTTTCTTAGATTACATCTTTGTTTATTATTTTTGGTTTCCCCTAGGGTATAGTTGTTTCTCTCTCTGTTCTCTGTATTGCTTCAAGTATTCTTTGAAGTGCTATTTTGTGGACACATTCTGGCTATTCATGTCTTGGAAGAGTTTCCCCCTTCCCCAACTATAATAGACATTTTTACTGCGAATAGTATTCTGGGCTGACATCTATTGTCATGTAGAACTGGAAATGCCTTGGTCCAGGTTGTTCTGGCTTTCATAGTTTGCATTGATAAGTCAGCTATAATTCTGATGGGCTTTCCTTTGTATGTGTCTTGTTTTTCTTTTGCTGCTTACAGTATTCTCTCTTAGTTCTGTACATTTAGTGTTTTTACTATGATTTATTCAGGGGAGTTTCTTTTCTGATTCTATCTATTTGGTGTTCTATGTGCTTCCTGTATTTGTATGGGGATGTCTTTCCCTAATTTTGTGAAATTCTCTTCTGCAATCCTGTTTAAGATCTGGTCAACAACATTAACCTGAAATTCGTTTCCTTCCTCTATTCCTATGTTCTGTAGATTTGGTCTTTTCATGGTATCCCACATCTCTTGTATATTCCATTCCCGTGTTTTTTTAAATTTTCCATACTCTTTGCTTGAGTGGTCCAATTCTTCAACTTTATCCTCCAGTGTTGATATTCTGTTTTCCAGTTCTTTCATTCTAGAGGCTTCTAGAGGTGAGGCTTTCCCCTTTTGTTTCGAGTTGGCTTATTGCATTTTACAATTCCTTTTTCATTTCTGCCTGAGTTTTCTTCAATGTTTCTATCTCTTTTGTAAATTCATTCAGAAGTTTATCCCTATCTTCGTTTAGCTCTTTGATTTGTTTGTGTGTTCTTTAAATTCGTTGAATTCTTTGATCATTTTTATGATTATTCTTTTAAAGTCAGTGTCCTGGGTTATTTCTAGGGGGTTCTCCTTGTAGAACTCTTCTACAGGATTGGTGGTGTTTGGTGGAGACATAGTGTTTTGGCTTTCTATTTTATTATTCTTTCATTGTGTTTTTGACATGTGAATTTCTTTTGTTGTTTATGATTCTGATATGAGAATTAAGTTGAAGTATGCTTCTCTTTGTATTATCCAGGTACCTAGATCCTTCCTTTACTGGCTGTGTAAAGGTAGTTGGTACAGGGTTCAGGTTCTCTCAGGTTCATTTTGGAGGGAACTGATAAGCTGTTCAGGGGTACCCACAGAAGCCCAATTCAGGATCCAGTCAGGTACACTCAGGCTTCCTTCACCACGTGGAGACAGGATCCAGGCTCTCTCAGGCAGTCCCATGCATTGTCAACCCTATTCTAGAGGGAGGCCAGAGGAGGGCCAAAATTCGGCACTCTCTGGAGGTCTGCTGAAATCCCAGTCACTACACCAATGGAGGTCCAAAGCCACCCTCTCAGGCTGTCTGCTAGGATCTCAGCCTTAGCCTACCAAAGCCATATCTGCCCTGGGGCCTTGGGAGGGGCCACACAAAATCCCAGATAGGGGGATGGTATGGTGCAATTAGGGGAAGCTCACCACGAGGTGGAGGCAGGATCTGAGGGTTATGAGGCAGTCCCCTGGGTTCTCAGTCCCTCTGGTAGTTGGAGGCCAGAGGGAGGCCAAAACCCTGCACTCTCTGGCAGTCTGCTGAACTCTAGGCTGCTACCCCAATGGAGGTCCAAACCCATCCTCTCCAACATTAATTTTTAAAAAGAAAGAACTATATGTATTTAGGAGGTGCAGTGTGATATTTTGTTCTCTACATACATTTTTGAAATTGACTATTAAATTAACATAATTACCACTTCATGAATTTTCCTATTAAAATACATATACTCGAAATAATGTCACAATGTATTTTTGAGACTGAAAAGTGGCTTGTAAATGCAATTTTTATAAAGTGACTCCTCCTTCAATATGGGCAGTGAAATTTCAAGAATTTGAGAGCCTTAATTTCAATCAAAGTCCTCCCAAGTCATCAGAAGAGAAACATTTAATGTCTCAGGTAAGTATATAATAAACTAGAATTCAAGAAAAATCTTTCTATTGTATTCTCTTTGAAATTCATTTGCACAATCTAAATGTCCCTCAGTCTATTAGTGGATCCTGTACATTTCTTACATTTACACTGGAATTCTACTTTGTGGTAAAGGAAAAGGAAATCAAATCATTTGTAGGTCAATGGATGGAAGTAGACATGGCTATACTAAGTGAGCCTCAGGTGTTCTCCCAGGTAAAGAAGTTGAAACGCAAGCACTACATGATTTGTCATCAGAGAAGTAGAAAAAGAAGAGATAGATATAGATAGTGAGGGTACAATAGGAGTTTACAGTGAATAGGGAGGATGTGTGGTAAATAACAGAAACAGTGTCATGGCTTCATGGCTTAACTAAGTTCTTCTGTTCTATGCAACAACAAGGTAAGTAAAATAATCCAAGTTGCATTTTGTATATTAAAATTGTTAAAAAATATAAATTTGGTTATACTCACCATAGGAGAGGATAAAATTTTACATATGGCTACATTAAAGACTGACTAGATCAATGTCCAGTGTGTGTGTGTGTGTGTGTGTGTGTGTGTGTGTGTATATAACAAAATATAAATGATATGTCATA
>NW_008340935.1:43341-48851 GCF_000622305.1 Nannospalax galili
CCATTGGAAACGATAAAATTTTACATGTGGATATACTAATGACTGACTAGATCAATATCAAGTGTATATGTAAAACAAAATATCAAGGTAATGTCACAAATATGTAAAATGTGATGTCATCAAAGAAAAATTTTTATTTTTATTAAGTTATTATTTATTTATTTATTTTGTTTTCATATGCAAGAGCGTTGTGCTTCTGTATACGTAAGTGCAACCATGGGAGCAATGTCTGTGGAGGCAGGCAGACAGTGTGGGAACCCCCAGTACAGGTGTTCAGTACAGTTGTTAGCACCATGTGGGTACTGCAAGTTGAAACAAAGTCCTATGCAAGAGCAGCCAGTATTCTTTACCTCTGAACCATCTCTCAAGCCCCAAGAATAAAAACTCACAATGAACTACTCCTGAACTTCAGCCTTTAAAAGAAAAACTTATTTATGCTTCCCTCCGGCCTCCCAGATTCTGTCCATGAAGCTATGTGGAAGTATCAGTGCCGTTTCAATGAACAGTTGCAAGCAGAAGAGAGTGAGGCTGGGGGTCAGGTACTAGTGCTTCTGAAAGACAGCTTAGTTTAGTCTCTATTCCAATGGATGAAAACCATCTTACTCTGCTTTCTTTAGGTAAGTAGGTGAGGCAGCTACAGTCCGATGATTGTAATAGAAATTCTTGATCTTGTTGGCAGGGCGGGCCACTTGAAGGAAGAAAAGCAGAAACTTCTATGGGGTCTCCATGTTGAGCTTTCTTCCTGTGCTTCTACTGTGACAGCAGACAGTATAACGGCCTATTTTGTTTTCTGAGGTGCTACTTCCTCTTGTTATATTGGAAGGTGAAGTGAATTTTCAGTGAACTGAAAGGAAGTTTCTTGAAAGAGAGAGAAGAGTGTTTATGTATTGCCTGGAAAGAAACTCCCAGAAGGAGAGATGGCTTCTTTTCAGGTAAATACATCCAAGGCCTGGACCACGTACACTTATTTTCCCTAATGTTTGGTAGATTAAACTTGTAATCTTTACTCATCCAAAAACCAGCTATGTAGACCAGGCTAACCTGGATCTCACAGAGACCCTTGTCCCCCTTCTTCTGGAGTCCTGGGGGTAAAGGCCCACACACCATGCCCAGGGAACACAATATGTATCACCTATGTAGCATATCCACCTCTCCATTTTGTCCTCCAGTGCTTATGTTTTTCAGACTAATCCATTGAATTCATGACCAGCCATCTCAAAAGTGTTACTGAGATGATTGGTGAAAATTCAAATATGTCCATCTGCAGTTCCTAAGGAGGATGAACTTGAGTCCTAATATGCCACTGTATTGTTGTTTGAACTATACATAAAACTGATATTTTTGTTTTATGTTATATGGACATTGTATTACTTTGCTCAACATTTAATCCCACCAACATCACAGGGCTGATGGAATGTGCCGCTGGGTTTGTTGACACCTGTATTCTTTTGTCTCCTGGGAGTTGATTCCCTTGGTTAAAGTGCTCTGCACCAAACACCAGACCTTGACATCATTGATTTTAACTTGTTAGGAATAAGTTTTCTTCTGGTAGTATACAGAATGAAGCACACGAAATATGACATTTAATGCAGAATCTCTCCTTTCATCACTATTAGTTTTCTTCCGTTCTTTGGTGAAAGAAACCTTTCTCATTTCTTTGCTAAATGCTGAGTGTCCAAGTGTAGATTCTGAAGCAGACATCTTTCTCACTGTTGGCTCAATCACAGCAATACCTCATTTACTGGTTATTTCATCCTCAGAAAAGAGCTCTCTTTATCAACTTTTACACACATGTAGTTTTCTGATTTTGGAAGCATTTGTGTATGCAGCGTCAACATTGTTCAGCTGGCACTGGATCATGTTTTCATGTTTTTGTTACTCTTTGGTGAGGAGCCCTGTTCTCAAATCCTCTTGTTGTGAGCATAAGTCAGCCAGTGTGTTCCTTCTAGGTACACATTAATGTTTTCATGTTTTTGTTACTCTTTGGTGAGGAGCCCTGTTCTCAAATCCTCTTGTTGTGAGCATAAGTCAGCCAGTGTGTTCCTTCTAGGTAAACATTAGGTACATAAATGACAATAGATGAAATCACTATAAAAGTATTGTTAGAATAATGATGCCCTGATGTTTCTGTAATATCTATATTACATGAAGGTGTAGGATTTTCTGTACAAGGATTGTGTCTTTTTGCTGTGGAGGAGAACACATACAGTTCTTTATTTCTTGCAATGTTCTAATCAGTGCTGTTGGAGAACATGTCTTTTGCACCTGAGGCATTGGCCTCACAACAAAGGATTAAGGAAAGGGTTAAGTCAGGTCCAGCTTCAAAAACTCTGTGTTTCAGCTAGGACTAAAGTGCATGGTTATAAACATTTGAATTTATGAAGCAGACTCATAATAAGTGTAACTTTACATCAGATAAATATATACAACTGGCCTTGTATGCTACTAATATAGGAGTGAAATGCAATTCCTATGTTGGTGGATTAATTTATGTGCTATGCTCCTTACAAGCATAATATTCACAAAATTTGGAGGGTCTGATGCTATTCTTTTTTTCACAGAGTTTCTGAATAGATTATAGATAGTTACTCCAGTACAAAATATCCTTTTTATTAATTCAGATTTCTCATTAAATTCAGAAATCATTTACTAATTATCTTTTTCTTTCTTGGGTCCAGTATCCTGTTTAAGTGCATATGTTATAATTGTCATTTTTCATTTTAGCATCCATTGACATTCAAGGATGTGTCCATAGAATTCTCTCAGGAAGAGTGGGAATGCCTAGATTCTGCTCAGAGGGCTTTATACAGGGAATTGATGTTGGAGAACTACAGCAATCTGGTGTCTATAGGTGAGGAGATTTTTCTTGGAGAAGTTTTACTATCCTGCATCCTTGGACAGAGTATAGCTTACTTTGTGCATATGTTAGTTTTGTTAATGAAGTCTTGGATTCCTTAAAAATTAGTTCATGGGAATGTCTGGGCATCCTACAGCAATTTGGTGTCTATAGGTGAGGAGATTTTTCTTGAAGTTTTTACTATCCTGCATCCTTGGACAGATTATAGCTTACTTTGTGCATATGTTAGTTTTGCTAATGAAGTCTTGGATTCCTTAAAAATTAGTTCATGGGAATGTCTGGGCATCGTGAAGAATATGTTTATGTTTTATCATTTCTTTCCATTTCCACTTGTTAGAGGAATTATCCATTTTTATTATTTTTGGTCTTAATTTCAGCCATGCATTGGCACATGATACTTTAGCCCTGTAGCCAAAATCTCATTTTTAAACATATATTTTATTTTTATTTTATGTGTGTAAGTGTACTGCCTACATGTATATGAGTGCACCAGCATCAGATTTCCCCTGGAACTGGAGTCAAGAATGGTTTGTAGCTGTTATGTGGGTGCTGGCAATCGAACCCGGATCCTCTGCAAGAGTAGTCAGTGTCCTTAACTGCTGAGCCATCTCTCCAGCCCCTGTAGCCAGAAACTTAAAGTTCTATCGCCATAGCCAAATTGTGAATCAGCGATAGAACTCACCATA
Organism: Nannospalax galili; assembly: GCF_000622305.1. Taxonomy (NCBI): domain Eukaryota; kingdom Metazoa; phylum Chordata; class Mammalia; order Rodentia; family Spalacidae; genus Nannospalax; species Nannospalax galili. The sequence goes on from NW_008340935.1 coordinate 46,885, forward strand.
TGAAAACTTAAAAAATTCCTATGGATTCTAATGAGACTGTAAGAAAATAAAAATTATGAAATTATTTGGAGATTCTGTTGTTTTTCTGAATATTATCAATGGAGCATAGTGCTGTGTTACAAATCTGGTACTTTCTAAAGAGTCCAGTAAGCGTCTTGTGCCTCTTTCCCATACACAGGTCTTGCTGTACATAAGCCTGTTCTGGTCTCCTGCCTGGAGCAAAGTGAAGAGCCCTGGAATGTGAAGAGAGGGGAGACGGTAGCCAACAAGGTAAGTTTAAGTGGATGAATAAAGGGCCCAGGTGAGAGGACCTTAGTAAAGAAGGATAAAGACCTGAAAATGGGTTTGCCGCAGTCTATTTCATGAGAAAGAGATTCTGATATCCATGAGATAAGATTTCTTGCAGCATGACTTTCCAACTCATGGTTCAGTATTGTCATTATCTGTTAGTCTCTGAGCCCCATGGATACTAGACTGAAACCTCTAAATATGGAGCCAAAGTTTAATGTTAATCTGCTGAATAATTTTTCTCAACTGTAGATCAGATGAAAGCAATACACAATGGACTGTGTGGTAATATGAGAGAAAATAGATAAAATTCTATTTCAAATTTGAAATAAGCTAATAATATAGAGATTACCTTAGTTGCCAAGCATGGTGGTACATACCTTTAATCTCAGCACTTGAGAGGAAAAGGCAGGTTGATCTCTGTAAGCCAGCCTCATCTCACTAATGAGTTCCAGGACAGCTGGGGCTACAGGGAGACCCTATCTCAAAAAGTTAAAAAAAAAGATTACCTTAGTTATCACTATACATTATCCTTGGAAAATAAGAGAATGGATATAATATGCTCTGATCAAAGAATTCTAATAATGTGAAGGAGGGTGCATGTTCACTACAGCGCATAAGTCATGTACAGTGTGTTCTTCACACATCATGATGTGCATCACAAATTCATAGCACATTTCACAAAATAAATAAATTATCATAATCAAAGTGTGAATTGTCTTTACCTATAAGATCTTTTCACCTTGAGAAATGTGACATGAGAGTGATGGAAAAATTTTGAACTAATCTAACCTTTCCTCAGGTATTTGCTACTCTAGGTTTGTGACTATAGAAAAAGATTTTATGTACTAATGTTTGAGAAGTCATAATCTTGCCTCCTAATTCTTTTTAAAATTGCTTGCTATTTATTCATTTTTAGGTTATGTGTATCTGCTGGATAGCTTTACTGTACAGTTGACAGCCTGGGATGTGGGAGCTTCAATTGCTGAATTTCGTCCTTTGGTCTGGGCTGTGGCTTTATTTGTAGAGCACCATCTTCATTAGTTAGTGATGTGGGAGGGTTCCAGGTCCCACCCACTGAAGGTTGTGCCACCCCTGGGCAGGTGAGCTTATGTTGTATAAGAATACAGGTTCTTCAGAGGTCAGGGGAGTAACCCAGTAAGCAGTCTTCCTCCCTGGTCTGTGCCTCATCTCTACCTCCAGTTTCCTGTCTGAGTTCCTGCCTTGGGCTCCCTGATGAACTGTGACCCAGAATTAAGATAAAATAAATGTTTTTCTCCCCAATTTTGTATTAATCAAAGTATTTTGTCACAGAATTGGAGAAACAAAGTAGAACGAAATTGGTACCAGAGCATTGGGCATTGCTTTGACAGTCTCTAAGGGCAGTTTGTGTGATTTCTTGAATTGAGAACCTTTGGTTTCTGTTCATCTGGCACTGAAGAATCAGCTGTGATTAAGAGACTGAAGTTAAACCTTTGCTTTATGGGGACAATTGATGCTGGTTAGCTGGGGCTGAAAAATCAGCTGCAATTAATATGAGACCAGCATCACTTTGGCAAAATCTTCTGGAAAGTATTTCCTCAGGGTCAGCACAGGACCTGGGATCCAGAGGGGGTATGGGACCCCCATCTCCAGCTGGAAGCAGGACTTGGTAATGTGTAAGAGTCTTCTGCATGGTT
>NW_008340935.1:49472-49934 GCF_000622305.1 Nannospalax galili
TTATTTTGCCGAATCAATCAGTCCTGTCACTCAGTGACTCAGTAATGAGAGTTCTAAAGATGTCATTCAAAATTGTCTTCTTTCCTCATATTCACCCTGTAAATGAAATAGTGTTTGCTGAAGGGGGAGAAAAACATTTCTTCAAATGTATTCAACCATTTCAGGCACTCAGGTCGATTACAGATGTTATAGGGTTTTCCTTTAATTCAACAGTTCTTTTTCCATTTAACTTTAAAAAGCTATATTTTTTTATAATTTTCTTAGAAAATTTTCCATATAGTTGATTACACTGCTATTAATGTTACCAACCAATGAACGTTTTTGTTTTGTTTTGTTTTGTTTTTCTTTTTGGTCTTTTTGAGACAGGGTCTCCCTGTAGCCCCAGCTGTCCAGGAACTCACTATGTAGACCAGGCTGGCCTCGAACTCACAAAGATCTGCCTGCCTCTGCCTCCCAAATGCT
>NW_008340935.1:50308-51070 GCF_000622305.1 Nannospalax galili
AAAAAAAAGGGAATACACAGGACACTAAATGTCCTGCATGACTCTTCCCATTCAATACTTGACCCATCTCTCTGTTTCTGCCATTCAGCTATTCAGCATGCTTTGGAAAAGTGGGTATCTCCATATTATTTCCTGTATTGTTCCTATAGAGTTTCAGAATGATTATAGGTTTTTTTGGTTTATTTTTGTATTTTTATTCCATCTTTTTCAGACAGTGTCTCTCTGTAGCCTAAGCTGGCCTGGAACTCTCTATGTAGACCTATAGACCAACCTGGCCTTGACCTCATAGAAATCTGCCTGCCTCTGCCTCCTGAATGCTGGGATTAAAGGTCTGACCCAACATGCTGAGCTTATTATAGGTATATTTTTTAATTTTACCACTGAAATATTTTTACACATATTTATGTGTAATTTTACATATATTTTATGTCATGTGCCACTTCTGAGTGTCTGCAGCAGATGCTCCAATATATTCAGTGTTTTTCTTTTAAAAATATTACAATTATTTCCCTTTATCCCCAAGGTTCCTTGTCCCCCTCCCATTTAAATAATTTCGTTTTTATCCATATCTCCTTTAGTAACACCTGTTTCCTACTGTTCTCATTCTTAGGTTCTTCATTTGCCTTTACCTCCCTGGTTTCTCTTCAATATCTTGGTTCCTGTCTTTATATCTGGATACACACTCACTTATAAGGATTTGGTGCTAGGATCCACATATGAGGGAGAACATACATCATTTGTTTTTCTGAGTCTGTGTTACTT
>NW_008340935.1:51180-59767 GCF_000622305.1 Nannospalax galili
TACTCAGAAGTTGAAGGACACTTAGGTTGCTTCCATCTCTTAGCTATTGTGAGAGGAGCAGCAACAAACATGGATGTACAAGTGTCTCTGCAATAGGACAAGTTCTTTGTGTATATGCCAAGGAGTGGTATAACTGGGTCAAATAGGTTCATTTTTAGTTTTTAAGCATTTTCCACACTGCTTTCCATAGGGGTTGAACAAGTTTGCAATCCAAAGAGCAGTGGATGAGTGGTCCCCTTTCCCCACATCCTCTCCATCATTTCTTATCATTTGCTCTCTTGAGCGCTGCCTGTCTGACTTAGGGAAGATGAAATTTTAAAGTGTTTTTAGTTTTCATTTTCCTAATTACTAATAATGTTGAACACCTTTTAAGATGCTCTTAGCCATCTTTATTTCTTCTTTTGAGAACTCTCTGTTGAGCTTCTTAGCCAATCTTTAAATTGGGTTACTTCCTTTCTTGATTCTTTGTTTTTTGAGTTCTTTATATATTCTGGATGATAAAACCCTGTCAGAAATGTTACTGATGAAGATTTTTTCCTACTTTGTGGATTTTCTCTTCATTTCCTTGGTTACATCTTTTGATGTACAGAAGCTTTTTAGTTTAATGACTTCCCATTTGTTCATTCTTGACCTTATTTCCTGAGCAATTGATGTCCAGTTGAAAAAATCCTTTCTTACACCTATGTCTAGTAGATCATTACCAATGTTTTCTTTAACAGTTTTGTGTTTCAGGCTTTCAGGCTTCACGTTGAGATCGTTGATCAATTTGGAGTTGACTTTTGTGGAATGTGAAAGATACGGGTTTAGTTTCATTCTGATTTTTTAATTTAGGAACTTAGAGCTATAAACTTCCCTCTAAGGACTGCTTTCAATGTGTCCCAGACGTTTTTTTGTGTTCTATTGTTGATTTCATTGAGTTCCAGGACTACTTTTATTTCTTCCTTAATTTCTCCTTTGACCCATTCATCATTTTGGAATGTGTTGTTTTATCTCCAAGTGTTCATGTAGTTACCAAAGTTTCTTCCAGTGTTGATTTTAAGCTTTATTGCATTGTGGTCGGATAGAATGCATGGAATGTTTTCAATCTTTTTGTGTTTATTGGGTCTTGTTTCTTGCCCCTCTATGTGACCAATTTGGGAGAAAGATCCATGTGCCACTGAATGGAAAGTATATTCTTTGGTCCTTCGGTGGAGTATTCTGTAGATGTCTATTAGGTCCATTTGATGTATGGTATAGTTTAATTCAGGTGTCTCTCTTTTAATTCTCTGTCCTGTTGACCTATCTAATGGAGACAATGGCGTATTGAAGTCCCCTACTTTTAATGAGTTGGGATTCATCTGGTTCCTAAAGTCCTCTATCTTTATGAAGTTGGGTGCACCAGAGTTTGGTAAGAATATTAGGATTGCAACTCATGCTTTTTGCTTAGTACCATTCACTTGGAATATTTTTTTTCCATCCTTTCGACCTTAAGGTAGTGCCTGTCCTTAAAAGTGAGATGGGTTCTTTGCATCCCGTCCTTTCGACCTTAAGGTAGTGCCTGTCCTTGAAAATGAGATGTGTTTCTTGCAGACAACAAAAAGATGGGTTTGTTTCTTTATCCATTCAATTAATCTGTGTCTTTTGACTGGGGAGTTCAGTCCATTGATATAGAATGTTATTAATGAAAAATGTGTATTGAGTCCACTTGTTTTGATTTTTGTTCACGTTCTTGGTGTAACAGTACATTTCACTGTTATACCTTCATTAAATTTCTTTCTGTTACCCCGTGAGTACAGCTGTTCCTTTCTTCAGCTCTTTGCTTCAACAACTCTCTGAAGGGCTGGTTTTGTGGAAATGAATTCTTTCAGCCTATTCAGATCGTGGAAGATTTTTCTTTCCCCTTTGTCTATAATATACATTTTGCCTGGGTAAATTAATCTGGGTTGGCATCTGTGGTCATTTAGAACCAGGAAAACTTTGGTCCAGGCTCTTCTTGCTTTCACAGTTTGAACTAAAAAGTCAGCTGTAATTCTGATAAGCATTCTTTAATATGTGACTTATTTTTTTTATATTTCAGTTTTCATTATTCTCTCTTTGTTCTGTACGTTTAGTGTTTCTATGATGATGTGCTGTGGAGAGTTTCTCTTTTGGTCCTGTCTATTTGGTGTTCTATATGCTGCTTGTATTTGTATCTGCTTTTCTTTCTTTAATTTTGGGATATTTTCTTCTACAATCCTGTAAAGATCTGGTCCATCCCATTACCCTGAGGTTCTTCTCCTTCCTCTATGCCTATGATGTGTAAATTTTTTATGGTGTCACACAATTCTTGCATATTCCAGTCTTCTGTTTTCTTAAATTTTTCATAAACTTTTCTGGAGTCATGTAATTTGCCCACTTTCTCTTCTAGTCTTGATATTCTGTTTTCTATTTGATTCATCCACTGGTGAGGCTTTCTCATGGCATTTCTAATTGGTTTATTGAGTGTTTCACCTCCTTTTCAGCCTGAGTATTCTTCAATATTTCTAACTATTTTCTGAATTTATTCAGAAGTTTATTCCTATCTTCTTTCAGTTCTTTGATTTCTTTGTGTGTCTGTAAGTTCACTGAATTCTCATGTGTATAATTGTTCTTTTGAATTCCGTGACCTGTGTTATGTCTAGTGGGTTCTCAATGTACTCCTCTACAGGATCACTGGTACTTGGTGGGGGCATATCATTTGGGTTTTTCATATTATGTTTTTGCTGTGACTTTGACATGTGGATTTCTTTTGTAGTTTCTAATTCTTTTGTGAAACTCAAGGCTTCCTTTGTTGAGTTTAGGTCTCCTCAAGAGAGGTGGGACCTTAGGAGAGGGTATTATCAAGGGAGAAATGGGGAAAATGAGGGCATTTTAAATAGGGAAACCATGGTGGAAGTGTAACATGGTGACAGATAAATAATGCATAGATACTTTTAAAAAGCCAGAGGGAACAATAATACTCGAACAACGTACAAACTATACACACAACTAGTTCAAGGAACAAAATATATGACTAGTCAGGGTTTATTTGAGGTTTTGTTTTTGCCCAAGCTTTACCTACATAGCACATGGTAATGAAAAGAATCAAACTGGTGCAACTAACCTTCTTGGATGTTGAACAGGCACACTTTGAGTCCTATACTAATCTGGCCAAGGGACTTAAAAGGCAGTTTTTTCACCTTGCCCTCCATGGTTGACTAAGTTCCATGGGACTATGGAGCATCTCTCAAAATGTCCTGTAACCATGGTGAGTCACCTGTCCTCTTGTTCAGGGAGTCCGTGGAAACCCCACCAGGTGGATTTGAACCAGTGTCCAGTTTACAAAGAGGAAGGTAAACTCAGAGGAAATATTTCCTCCAAGCTTCCAAGTGAAGCCAATCATGGTCCAGGAGGGCCTATGACTTATCTTCATATATATGGAACTGTTGAAAGAAAGGAACCAGGGTCTCCTTCCAACCCCATGTGACCCCTGAGGAACAGCTCCTCAAAAGACTTAAAGGTAAAAATATATTGGGTTATTTGGGCCAACTCTATGGTCTTAAGCACCCAAAAGGAATGTATAACCAAAGATTAAATTGATCAGTACATTTTTTTAAGAATGTATGTGTATAGCAAAAGGCTACATAAGAGGTAACAGTGACAGACAGGAGATACTTTCCTTTGAGTTGTTGGCCAGGGTAGTCAAAGAGACTCCCAACATTATTCAGGCTTTTGTCTCGGCCCTTGATGGCCTCCCAGAACTTGAAGGTAAGACCCTATTGCCAAAGACAGAACATTCATCAAAAATAGGATTTGGAGAAATAGATAGGCAACTGACTTGAAATCTACTTCCCCTGAAGGCGAGCTCTCATAGCTTTGGAGAACGCTATGAAAGTGCCAAGGGAAAATATCAATGGATGATCCAGAACCAGCTTCAAGACCAAATAACTATATCAATGGCCACCACAGCATACTCCATTGGCACAGTAATGTCACTTTTTTCTTGGGGGCAATTAACAACTACCTGATTTGACTAAATTCCCACTCAAAGGGAGGAAGCTCAAGTGTGGTACTGTAACATAACCTAGTACACATGGCCTGCATGGTCATAGATCTTAGAGAGAACCACAAAACTCTAACATCACTAGACTAATGTGATTTCTTACTATGTGCAAAGTATATATCCTTATATTTACAGGCAAATATTCCAGTCACCACTCATCAAAGAAGCTCATTTTGCAGCAGTCAGAGACTAATACAAAGTACCACAACTGGTTACCCATAGACATTGTCTATTAATTGCCGAGGCCTAAGAGACCTATCTGCAATACAACCTGTACACCTGAGGCTCATGGAACATAGAACAGGGATAAAGAAGAGGACACTAAGGAATCAGTTCTCAATAATGAAGTTCCTTCATGCAGTGGAGGGCCAGGAACAGACAGTCACAAATGGCCAAAGTATAGAGATCAAGAGCCTACTACATAATGGTCATTGGACAAGACCCCTTTATTAAACTTCATCCACCCAAGGTTCAGGGACCATAGTGGAAGAGGGAGCAGAGAGCTTGTAAGAGCCTGGGAGCATGGGCATAACCCTTTGGAAACAGGGTTCCCAAGAGCTCCTGGGAACCTGCTTAAATGATTCTATGGCAAAGATGTCAGCATACACAAGTCCGAGCATCGAACAGACAGTAACCCAGTATAGAACTAGGAAAATGAAGAACAGACTCCAATCCAAAGGACTGTTGGCAACTGACTGCTGCTAGATCAGCTGCTGGAGCTGATATTCCTAAAACAAGTGACTCTAGATAGGGTGATTAAACTCACTATATGGGCTTGCACTGGGAACTGGCTAAGGGCACTAACACAGTGGGCAGTAACAGGGATGACAGAGTATATGGGTTCCAGTTGGGGCAGGAGCTATGGTAAGGTACCATTTGGAATGTCGGTATAAAGATGAATAAGATTGGGACATTCTATGTGAAATACACACACACACACACACACACACACACAAATAATAAAAAATATAACCATGGGGCTTGAGAGATGGCTTAGGAGTTAAGAGCACAGACTACTCTTGCAGAGGACCTGGGTTCGATTCCAAGCACCCATATGGTTACTATGAACCATCCGTAACTCCAGTTACAGGTGAACTTGAGGCTCTCTTCTGATCTCCACAGCATTGCATGATATGTGTGAACTCATGTACATGCTGGCAATATACTCATACACATAAAATAAAAATAATAAATTAAAAAAATTTTTAATTACCATTTTATTAAACATTTGAATATTTTGTGAGCAACCAGTGTATCTTTTCACAATATAGTAAATTTTGTTTCATGTGCTTAATATTCTCAAGTTCAATTTATTTTCAATTTTAATTAAATTAAAAAATACTAAAAAATATGTCAAGCTGGGCGTTGTGGCCCATTCCTTTAATCCCAGCATCCAGGAGGCAGAGGCAGGTGGATCTCTATGAGTTCAAGGCAGCCTTGTCTACATAGTGAGTTCCAGGAGAGCTGGGACTACAAAGGGACCCTGTCTCAAAAAGACCAAAAAAAAAATTCATATAGTATATGTTGATTGTATTTACTCTCCCCTTTCTGTTCTCAATTTACTACCCTACCCAATTTCATGTTCTCTCCGTCTCTCCCTCTCTTTCTTTCTCCATATATATATATTCAGACATTCACTGGATCTTAGTGAACTTATGAAGCTTTTCCATCCATGAAAGAGAAACTTTCTCCTCTCCCTGAAGCCTGTCATGGCCAATACTTCCTCAAGTATCATTGGTGTTTCTTACCAACCTCTCCATGTCAATGCTGAGAATTTGCCTGTCTTGAACTTATATGGGACTCGTACATGCTGTGACCTATGCTGTGATTTCATGAGTTACTTCCCAATTGTCTATAAATCTCTATTTATTTGTGTTTTCCACCATTTGTGACTCTTAAAATATTTCTGTTTACTTTTCTGCAGCCATCCCTGTGGCCTCAGAGGCAGAATTTTGGTATAGGTATCTACTTGGGGATAGGTACTATGTAGTCTAATTTTCTGCACATTAGTCACTTGTGGATATTTGTATGATTCACCATGTGCTGCATACAGAAGCTTTATTACTGACAGTTTTGTTGTAACTCACAAGATTCACATCTGGCTAAGCTGATGACCAATTTTCTCTATGGTAGCATACAAAGCACCTTCCAGCACTATGAAGACTAGTCAATAGAGATGACGCTTTGAAGTCAGTACCAGCTTGATTTCTCCTTTTTTCTTCTGTAGCTGCATCTTGTCATCAAATTCTGGTGGTAAGAGAGGATTAGTTTCTAGAATGTAATATAAATTCAAAATACTAAACATCAAAAATTTTACAACTCATTGTATGTGATGCAATGAGCTGGACAGGATGATCTCCAAGAACAGAACAGAAATGTCTAAGACCATCTTTTAAAATGTTGTACATTAGTAGTCATAAGGGAAGTGTAATTTAAACCACTTTGTGATTTATTAATCCATTCACCATGGGTAACATCCAAAAACCAAACAACAAGCTGGGTGTGGTGGCACACGCCTTTAATCCCAGAATGGAGAGTGGGAGCTGGGCAAAAATTCCACCTCTTGGTCAGGAGCTATTGGTAATTGATAGGTGCTATGTCAGTGTTCTTCAAGGGTGTGGCCCCAGGTATGTCACCCTCTCTACATGGATGGCCCCATATTCAAGTGCTTATGTTCAGTTCAGTGAAAATTTTATATTTGGGTTAAAAAAAATCTGAGAAAAAAATATTGGATAGGTCGTGAAGGGATGCTCTTGCAAGGACTTCTAGGAGTGAAGGGCAATTTCATAAAAATTCTTTGAAATTCTCATAGAACTAATAAAAAGTGTGGGGAAAATTTTAAAAAAATGTACATCACATGCCATTATCAGTCCTCCCCTATTTGAATCCTCACAAATATAATATACAAATTAAAACATAAGTATTGATACATGGGCAATGCCTGACTTTGTATGTAGCTGTATTTTTTATTCATTTGTTTTCCAAATATACTGTTAAGTAAATGAAAAAAAAAATATGAGGTAACAGTATTGATCCCATCTAGTCTTGGGCTGTTATTCCTTGGAGATAATGAATTGCTGCTTCATTTTTGTTCTTTTGCACTTAATATTGATAGGTCAAATTCTTTAGGAATTCATGCATGCTGCACTAAGTGGGAGAGGATGGGAGCTTTAAAAGGTTAAGTCCCAAAGGTAAAGTCCTTGAAAAAATTTACTCAAAGACAGGCAGTCACATATTTGTTCTTGTAGGTGGGCAAGCAAGCAGTTAAATCAATTTTTAAACCACTTGTTTTAGATGATGCTGGCTTTGCAGCCCATAATGTGGTCTTTAATAGAGTAATATGAAATTTTTTCATTCTTACTTCATCCAACAGTCATTGAAATCTCATTTTTCCTATGAAATAATTCAGATATTGAGGATTTTGTCCCCCTAAGTTTGGGAAAACATACTATAGTTTAAGGTGGTGGACTGACATTGCCAATTGTTATATCAGAATCAATTTTCAAGTTTTTTCTACTTGATTTTTTATTATAAAATTAAGAATCATAATATTACATACAAAAAATTTACAACTGTTCTCTATAAAATTTTATTTCTACTAATGTGTATTGATCATTTTATCTCTTCTACCTATATTTGCTTACAGTACATTTTATGATCTATGGGAATTGATATTCCTGTTAATATATGCTTTTAGCTGTTCATTTGTTTGCCATAATTAGCTCTAAGTTTCTGAATGTCATTGTCAGTAAAGTGTTTCTTGGACAGAAGGGATACTTGAATCTTACTTTGAACCCACTCTTCTTGAATCTAACTTTTAATTGGTGACCTGAGGGAATTTTCATGTTATATTATTGTGGGAGAATTTTTTAAATTCAAGATGATTGTGCTGGTGTTCTGGCTGTTAGAATCATTGATTAGTATTAATCTTTATTAACATTAATATTGAGTTCTACTTTGTTTTCTGTGTGACTAATGGTGGGTTCCTTCTGGAACATGGTCATTCATGACTTCCTCTTTACATTTGAATTCTGACTTCTGTTCCCATGAATGAGAGTGTCTTTTTCCTCTGTGTATTTTGTTTGCTTCCATAAATTCTGAAGTGATGGTTTTCCTGCCTTGAATTAGTAAATTTCTTCAGAAGTTCTTCCTCCATCAATGTTTTTAATGAAAAGCAGCTGAATTTTTTATTATTCCAGTGCCATTTGATGAAAATGGAATCCTGTGGTTCAGAGAATAAAAAAGAAAGCTTAATGCAATTTACATTTTGAATTGTACGCATTTTGCTTAAGCTAGAATAATGTTTTAATAGTAAAAAGCAAATTCAAATGCATGGGAGCTTTTGGCCAATCCATGAGAAATTTGGCCAATCTAGAACACACCATCCTTGGTGGCTGTCTAGTTTTTGCTTCATGATGGAGCTCAGTTAATACTTATTTCAACTTTCTAAATGACTCTCGTGATTGGATATGTATGTAGTACTGTATTTTTCATATATTTTCCAATTTATTTTTATTGAATGAATATTGTCACTTAGTTTTGATTTCA
>NW_008340935.1:61304-62224 GCF_000622305.1 Nannospalax galili
TTAGATTACATCACATCTTAGAGCACATCAGCAAATACATACTGGAGAGAAACCCTACAGATGTGAAGAATGTGGCAAGTCCTTTAATCACATTTTAAGTCTTAGAGCACATCGGCAAACACATTCGGGAGAGAAACCCTACAGATGTGAAGAATGTGGCAAGTCCTTTAGTCACATGTCAAGTCTTAGATATCATCGGCAAACACATTCGGAAGAGAGACCCTGCAAATGTGAAGAATGTGGAAAGTCCTTTAGATTTAAGTCTGGTCTTAGAACACATCAGTGAATACATACTGGAGAGAAACCCTACAGATGTGAAGAATGTGGCAAGTCCTTTAGACTTACATCACATCTTAGAGCACATCAGCAAATATATACTGGAGAGAAACCCTACAGATGTGAAGAATGTGGCACGTCCTTTAGACTTATGTCATATCTTAGAGCTCATCAGCCAATACATACTGGAGAGAAACACTACGGAGGTGAAGAATGTGGCAAGTCACTGAACTTATAAGAAACATAAGAGAATTCCTATTAGAGAAAATCCCAAGAAATGTGAGAAATATAAAAAGTCCTGTAAAAAGATGTGTTAAGCATGCCTTTAATCCCAGCACTAGGGAGGCAGAGGCGTGCAGATCTCTGTGAGTACAAAGCCAGCCTGGTCTACATAGTGGGTTCCAGTCCAGCTGGGGCTACAGGGAGACCCTGTCTGAAGAAGAGCAAAAAAAAAAAAAAAGATGTGTTAGATTAGAGCACATCATGTAATTCATACTTGAGAGAAACCCTATAAATGTGAAGCATGTGACATCTTTTTGTCATAATTAATGTTTAATCAGAGAATTCATACTGGAAAGTAACCATTCTGATAAGAAGAATGTGAAAAACCGAGAGCTTAGCACATAGAAAACATGAGAGATTTA
>NW_008340935.1:63333-64089 GCF_000622305.1 Nannospalax galili
TGGGCTTATAAGGCAACCTTGTCTCAAAAAAACAAAAAAAAGAACAAAAAAGAGAAGACATTTTATTGCAAGTCAGAATATTGATGGAAAAAAAGATATTATGTAAGATATGATTATAAACTTTTATATTGACACAAAAATATGAATACAAAAAAATACATATTTATACATGTGTAGATAGAATCATATCTACAGGAAATGTACTTGTGTTCCCAGTACTGTGGCTTTCTGAAGACAGCACACTATTTGTTACTTTAATCCGGAAATAAATTCAATCTCTCTTGCTTTCTAAGGATTATGTGATAATTTGTTTCAATAGTTGCTGCATGAGAACTGCTGAATCCATAGTGCATTATCAAGGCATTATTAATATTAGTTGCACTGTGAAGGAATAATGCCACATGCAAAATTCATGAATGACATCGAAAAGTTGATTTGCTTTATTTATTGAGTACACTAAGAATGAATTTTAGTGTAAAGTAGCAGTGCTGGGCGTCAGTCCTCTGGTAATTCAAAACAGCCAATCCTGAATATTTGAAATGAAGTATATTTTGATTAATAAGATGATTACATGAAAGTCTAGTGAATTACTAATATTTTATTAAATGACAATTTTAAATATTTTTGTAGGTATTGTTGAATGATATTAATAAAATTTTTCTGTAAAGCTAAATAATGAGATGAGTGAAAATAATCATTAAAAAGTATAAGTATATTTATATGTTCATTCAAGACCATAATAAATTTTAGTGTTAC
>NW_008340935.1:64176-64326 GCF_000622305.1 Nannospalax galili
TGCATTTTGAATAAAATGCATTGAATTTATTTTGATACTTTTAAAGCTGTATACAAGTTGATATTTTAATAAACCAATCATGTGTTTAATGATTTAACAAAGAAATTCTTTGAAAAAATACTATCTTCTTTACAAATAGAAGCTCTCACA
>NW_008340935.1:64555-89128 GCF_000622305.1 Nannospalax galili
TTCCAAATAGAAACTCTCACCTCCTTCAACATATGATAAGAGAAGGCTAATACAAGGATAATCTATCAAATTTGGGTAAATCTGTGGATTGGATTTTCCCAGAGATCTGTTTCTTTGAGACTTACTCTCAAGTAAGTTGCATGATCTATTTATTAGAGATAATATAATATATTAGAGACATTATGATAAATATAATGAAGATTACCTGGCCTTGTCATTTTAATACCAATTTATGACTACTGATGTATTTAAAAATTGTCACTATTTTTAATTTGCATCTACCCCCATCCCGTTGTGGAACACAATGGATTTGGACACATGGATTTGGATTTGGATTTTCCTTTACAGTGAAAGAAATGTGTAAACCTGTGAGATTCTGAGTAAAGTTCTTTTCAGACTAAGACAACATAACGGGGTGCTTACATGTATATGCACCTTCTAGAATATGTAGAGAAACAGATGACTACAGACAGAAATTCATAATGGTTATGTGTGATTGAAATTTCTTTGCTGTGACAAAAGACCTGAAATATGAAGTAAAGTGAATAGTTTTTTTTTTAACAGTTACACAGTTTTTGATACATATCTGTTTGTTTCTATTGATATGGGTTACAGAGAAACAAAATGTAGGAGTTTGGTAACCATGTGGCAGAGGGGACAGTTCTCATCCGGAAGGAAGGAGAGACACAGAGGAACAAAGATTGAGGTAGAGATAGAGAAGTTCTCTCCAAGGGCAGAGGCAAAATATGTGCTTCAATGTTGTACATCAGTGGCCTACTCTCTTCCAATCATGGCTGAATCGAGGAGCAGCTATGAAGTCATGGTCATGATCCAATTGCCTTTCCATAAATCTTTTTCTGAATCTTGATGTCCATAGCCCAAATATTTAACACCTGAGACTCTGGGAGTTGATTTTGTAAGTGTAATGAAATGTTCATTTCTTACTAGCCAACAAAAGAGTGGAAATCATGAAAGGTAGCTTATTTGCTCTGCTATACATGCAGCAGCTTCTCAAATGCTCCATACATCACACTGTGATTTCAGGTAGTGCTAGATGCTTAGGATAAGTGGCTCAACTCTGAGTTTGATTCAGCACAGCATTGAAAAGGTCACATATCTCATGGATCCTGAATCTCCCTATGTAATTTATGTGATTTACTTGCATATTATACATGAAATAGTACATAGCTTAAATTAGAAAATTATATATTTCTGTGAAAATATATGTGATGTTGGATTATTTCATGCAGCACAATAGTGCTTAGCAGTGCTTAGGATTGAACTTGAAAATACAAACTAGAATCTGTTAATGTGTACGTGCGTTAAAAGTTGCTCAGTATCCCTTTTTTTTTTTTTTTGGTCGTTTTTAGATGGGTCTCTCTGTATCCCCAGCTGAGCTGCTGTCCAGGAACTCACTATGTAGCCCAGGCTGGTCTTGAACTCTGTATTTTTATAAGTGAAAAAAAACAATTTTTTTCTTTAGTTTTTGTTTTTAAGTGATATCATGAAAATGTTTGATTTATAAAATACATTTGAGTAATGATCCTTTCAATTCCCAACTTTCTGTGGGTTTTCTTTCTTCTTTTTCTCCACTAGCTACAAAGGCATCATGGTACTATTCTTTCTCTGCATTTATTTGTTCAGATTTATACATATTTATCATCTCAGTTGCTCTTGAATACTTTGGAGTGTCTACACACATCTTATGAATTCCACACTCTGAACATGTCACTAACATATTTTGTATCAGATTCAATATAACAGTCAACTACAGAAATTATGTCCTTAGAAAAATGGCAGTATACAACCCCTGGTCACAGGGGTTTTCCCAACACATATTGTAATAAACTCTGAGGACTGTATTTGCATTGAGAGGAGATATAGGAATTGAATTCTCATTAATATGCAGTTATTCTGGAAAAATATAGATAATTTCTAGAGAAGGGTAAATGTGATACAGATAAAAGTGATGTTTCGAGGCTGTCTTCAGTTCCTGAAGCTCTGAGAAATGAAACTCTGATGGCAAAACTGAGTTACCACTATGCAGTAGTACTGATCAGGCCTAGTTGAATGACTTAGGTTGTATTTTTCTGTTACTATTAGGCAGAGACAAGATTCTTGTTTGAGGAGTACATACAGTCATGGCACTAGATGTCATCTTAGCCAAATAGATATTTTTTCAAAAGGCTCTGAGAGAATGTCTTCACAAGATCAAGCAAGCCTGTGCTGTGATCTCACACAAACAGATAGTCTTATGAGCAGAATACATTGCATGCCTGAATTAGCTTTGGTGTGCTATAGATAGTAAAACCCATGGTGACAGGGAGCTCTCTCTTCTACTCTTCCTAATCCACAAATGTCCACAGTTGGTAAGAGTTGTCTGACTTCTGAGGCCACCTGAACAGCATCATCCCGGCTGTATAGTGAAACTTGAGGAGATGCTAAGGTAACAGTTTGTCCCACACAAATATGTTTGAGTAAATATTCCACCCAGTTTTTAATTTAGAAGTCTTCTCATGTCAGCACATGGAAATTTAACAGCCCTTACTAGCCCTTTACTGCAGACTTCAGGGATACCAAATATAATTTTTTCAGTTGCATTAACTGACACATCTAATATTAGCTATTTCTCTCCAATTCCACATTTGTGACACTAAAATATAACACCTATCTCATGTGCAAATAGTGAGTTTCATTCTGATGCAAGAGACATGTATGATATAAAATCAAAGTATGCTTGTGTCTGGGCTGTATTCACTAGGAGTCCATAGGAGCACTGAGCTTGCTAGAATCATTTGCCAACCAGGGTATTTCCATTTCTCCTTACAGGGATTATTACCTTTATTTTCACTTTATCTGTGTTTCAAAAATCAGGGCATAAAGAAATTTTAGTTGACTCACTTTTACTAACAACCCAAGCTATTGTGAAACTCATATTTTATGTATGTACATCACTGTACTTTCTGTTTGCTACCATCACATATCCTTGTCCTATATCTTGCAATACAGTGCCATTATTACCCCTTTGTGCTCTGGATATGTCTGCGTGTGTGTGTGTGTGTGTGTGTGTGTGTATTTCTTTATTTGTATATTCATTCATATACTTAATGTATAATATACACATATATTTAAAAATAATAGCTGCAAATGTGAGACCATGCATTGATTTTAGAATACTTAATATTGATAAAATTAAAATTTTAATATTTTCTTATACAGATATGAGGAAATAGAGCTGTATATTGAACAAATTTTATATACATGTATACAAATGAGATTTCCCAAGGTAAAACAAACAAATTCGAATGGCTTGTCTTATGAGACAGGTTGATTGGTGAAAAGAAACTGGTTGTTAACAGGAGCTGAAATTCCAGAGAAACAGAGACTTCCAGAAGTCCAAGGAGTAAATACAGTTCTTTCCTCTCAACTACAGTCTCTGCTTATCCATCAGGACACAGTCAGCTCGGTTCCTACTCCACTGTGTAATAGGACTCAGCACAAGAGGGGAAAGTGACAGCAGCATAGAATGGAAGTTTGCCCAATGCCCTGGCACTAAATGAAGAGAATGGAAACCAGGAAGCAGGACAGCCTTCAGGTGCTATTCCTATACCATGGAGTGGTTGGGAAGTCAGGGTCTTTCTGCAGGAGTAGAAAAGTGTTGGGTGTAAAGTCCATCACCCTGGGAAGATCTATAAGAAAGCTAAATCTGTGGGGTCTCTCCCTTCCCTCATATGTCATTGGGTATCGGTACACAAGGACAAAGGGACCAGAAGTGACAAACGGGATCAGGATGGCCAGTGAGCACTGATGGATGAAAGCCCTTCTGGGGAGGCAGGTTCAGTGATACAAACAGGTCCAGACTCAGTGAAACAGCTCCCTTTATTCAGTGGGGGTTAGGGAAAATATAGTGTGGAGGCAGTAGCCAATGTTTCAGCTGATAGGTGCTCATAGTATGCTTTATTTACATGTGGCAATAGGCTCCTATCATCTGACTATCGGGCAATGCCTAATTACCATATAGAAAAAACCTGGGGGTAGTTTTTACTCCAGGTAACTATGCCAAAGGTCATGTTCCAAATAAGGCCAGGCATCTGTGCTTGGTGGCACTTTCCAGGTAAGTCAGGCAGAGAGCAGGAGGCCCCCGCTGAGAACTGGAGTCCTTCCATATAGCGCCGAGCCCCTTAGAGCTATGCAGACATGGAGGACTACAGCCCTAGCAGCAGGGTTCCCCAACATCTCCCCCTGTTTTCTTTTACAATGGAGAATTGTCATCACAAGCTTTAAGAGCCAACTCATCTATCTTGGGAGAATCCAAAGTTTGATAATTGACCATGACCTGCTTGGTAGTAATTTTTGCAATGGTAGTAATTTGTCGGTGAAGAACTTGTATGAAACATGGAGCAAGCATCAAAGTGATACACAGTATGGTCGGGGGCTAACAAAGGGTAGGAGCCATGAAAACAAGGGGTTACTAAACCAACCTATTTCTTCGGTGGGTTGAAATCTTAAAAATAGATCATTACGAAGTTTTTTGAGAGTAATAACATTGGTCTCAACAACATTTGATTCATTCACGAAAAAACAGCATTCCTCTCCCAATACTACACACATCCCCCACCCTGCCATGTTCAGCAGTTATTAAGTCCAGTGCTCTTCTGTTTTGGAGCCCAACCCCAGCAAGACACTTTGTTTGTCAATGGAGAGACTCGAGGCTGTCAGTCGTGGATGCCATTGCCTGGTCCAGCTTGTCTTGAAAGTCTCCTGCCAGGTGATGGGTTTGTATAATAGCAGCAGTGGTAGTGCCTCTGTCACCCAGGGAGAGGGCAAGTCTGAGTCCCACTAGCAAAGGGATAAAGATTTCTCTCCGCTGGTGGGTGTGAAGGAGGGCAGCCTCTTCTTCCTTGAATAGGTACACCTGAGGTGTAATCATTACGGGCAAACAAAAGGTGGACAAAGAGGAGTTAACACAGTGTTGGACTTCTCCTTTGCACCATAGAAAAAGAGGAGGGGAGACACATGCTGTCCTGGAGAGAGTAATGTCAGTGAGGCATTTGTAATGAGTAGGCTTACTATTGCTGGAAATGCAAATTGGATAGTTAGCCAGTTGTTCGAATAAGGGAATATCCATCAGATGATAGTTGGTGAAATCTTTTTTTGTTTTGGTAAAGAAGGGTGCTATTAACTGGTACTGCTGTCAGTAAAGGTCTATTGCTGGATGTACAAAAGAAACAGAGGCATTACGGTGGGTGGTGAAGTGAAGAAAGTTAACAACACACTGAATGTATTTGCTCCAGGACATGGTTGATCTTATCTGGTCCTCTGTTTTTCCTGCCGAATAATATTATGATGAGTTAGCACAGGCTTAGCTGCAGGTACAAGCTGTTGAGAGATATGAAAGTCAGCTGTAGGGTAGCTAGAGAATGCACCTGGGTAGAACTTTCCCATTACTCCAACACGCCTCGATCGTCCCATGTATCTGCAACATATGTTAGGGAATAGTCATGGTTCCCATAGAGATACTTATTATCCTTTAGGTAGATGGGTCTTTCCTGTCCTGTTATACCCTGATATCCCCCAGTTAATCCTAGTTCCAACCTGCAGGGATTGAAATAGCGGCAGCCCCCATAGATATCAACTTCCTTGAGGCATGATGGATCTGTCAGAAAGGAAAGGAAACATATTCGATAGTTTTGTATCTGCTAGCATTTGGGTATATTATGATTTCTATGGGTCTTTGACAGACCACTAAGGGGCAGCCTGCAGTTCCCATTATTTGGTTTTTTTTTCCTTGAAATGTTTCCCTGACATAAAATCTCCAGAACATAATATTGAGGGGTGGTGGGGCTGGCTGAAGCTTTGGTGTTAAGCAGGGTAAAAATGGCCATGAGAATGACAAAGAAGCTGGGGGCGGGGCATCTGCCATGAGCAGTCTCCACCAGACCATGGATTTGTTTCCACGTGAGCCAGTGTGGTTCCAGGTGTCGTTTCCTCCTCTTCCTTTTCTTTGTCTCTGACAGGGTCATGTAAGACATTTTTTTTTTTGTGGCCGGGGAGGTGCCGAACATTTTTTGCTAGAGCCCAGATAGGCTTTGGTTGATCCTGTGGAAAAACACAAGCAAATACCCTCCCTGTCGTCAGCAATGGATCTGGTCCTTTCCAGATTCCATCAAGAAGGTCCCTCTATCTAACCATGATGGGTGGTATGGGGTGTGTCTGGGCCCAGTGTTGGGTCATGGGGTGGGGCCTCAGACCCTTGATATACATTAAGCACATTAAGGGTAAACAAGGCTAATGTTAATTGAATATTGGGAGAATATGTTGTTTGAGCCCGTCTTTTTAGTTGGTCTTTTAAGGTTTTATGTGACCTTTCCACAATGGCTTGTCCTTTTGGGGTATATGGGATGCCAGTGTGATGGGTGATTTTCCACGATTCACAAAAGTTTTTAAATGGTTAGTTGGTAAATGCTGGGCCATTATCCGTCTTTGGTTGTGCAGGGAGGCCCATGATGGCAAAGGATGAGAGCATGTGATTTATTAGATTTTTTGAACTTTTACCAGTTTGGGCAGTAGCCCAAAGGAAGTGGGAGTTAGTGTCTACAGTTATAAATATTTATTTTTGTATGCCAAATTGGGGGACATGGGTTACATCAAGTTGCCAGAGGGCATTAGATTTTAGCCCCTGAGGATTGGTGCCCATTTGTTGTATAGCAGGGGTATGTATCATTAATGCACAGGAAGAGCAGGTTTTAACAATGTGTTTAAGTTTTCTGAGGGGAATGTGGGGGAATCTGAGATGGAGCCCTCGTAAATTAATATGGGTGGCATGGTGGAGGTTCTGGGTATATGTTACACTGGCAGAGAATGTCCCAGCAGTGGCTACCTCCTCTGTTATAGCATTTCCTTCAGTAAGAGGACCTGGGAGAGAGAAGTGAGACCTGATATGCTGGACAAATAATGGAGCTACCCGTTTTTGTAACAGTGTAGAAATTTTAATAAGCAGGGGTGAGGGGGGTTGCCATCTATTTTGACAAAGGAACAACCGAGCCATGTGAGCAAATTAACAGCATAAATGATGTCAGAATAAAGGTTGAAGGGTTTATCAGTCTTATCAAGAGCCATATAGATGGCAAAAAGCTCTTTAAATTGTGGAGATTTATCAGATAGAGGTTGAAAATATATCACAGGGGGGTCATTAGGGGACTCATATATGACCAATGTTGCCCCCTTTTTCTCCCATCTGTAAGGCTGTTATAGTATTTTTTATGGGTTTGTGGCAGAAGAGCTGAGGTGGGAGCCAGCGAAGTACGGGAATAGCTGACATCCATTTATCTTTGGGATAGTGATTATCAATTTGTCCTGGGAAGCCTATTAAGCTAATTGAAAAAGAGGAATGATGTTTTAAGAGCCATTGCACATCTGATAACGGGAAGGGGATAATGAGGGTATCATATCAGGTTTTTTCCCTATAATCTGTAGGGTTTTTTTTTCTTTCTTGGCGAATCATAGATGTAAGAGTGTCTACTTTTGTAAGAAAACGAGCAGCACCCCCTACTGGTGTGTGAAGCCATTCTAGTACTCCATGTGGCTAATGAATTGCTTCCACCATGGTGGGGGGAGGAGTTAAAAATTAAGAGTTGAAGCAGCAGCTTGGGGTCATATTTGGCTAGTGATGCCTTTTGGAAGTGGTTGTTAATTATTTGGAGAGCCTTTTTGGCATCTGGGTTTAGATACCGTCTAGAGGCTGGGTTTTTGTCTCCCTTTAAGAGATCAAAGAGTGGCTGTAATTGATTTGTGGGGATGGGAAGCTAGGGCCTTAGCCAATTAATGTTATCTAAAAAGCTCTGAAGGGAATTAAGGGTAAGGGCATGGGGGATATCCAGGATAGGTTTAAGGGGCCTAACAGTAATAGGCATTATTTTAGTCCCCAGGAAGGTAATGGGGGGAACTGATTATATCTTATTTGTGGCTATCATAAAACATCTTGTCTCTAGGGTGTTTGTCATAGCATCTCTCAGGTCCTCTCGAGAGGAATCCTCATCTTGCCAGACTAAGAGGCCATCCATGTAATGATAAACATGTAGGCCCTTTTTAAAAAGGGGTGCCAGTGCATTTGCAACAGCCTCCTGGCATATTGTAGGGCTATTTGCCTTACCCTATAGCAGAACTCGCCATTCATATCGATCAACTGGCCCAGAACTGTTAATTTTTGGAACTGAGAAGGCAACATGTTGGCAATCATTATTGTGTAAACGGATGGAGAAGAAGCAGTCTTTGATATCTAGGACTAACAGAAGAGTATTAAGGGGGATGGCAGAGATCATGGGCAGGCCTCTTTGGGGGATCCCCATATTTTTATGGTTTTGTTTATGGCTCTGAGGTCTTGTAGCAGTCACTATGCCCCTGTCTTTTTTTTAATTATTATTATTATAAAAATCGGGGTGTTCCATGGCCTCCTAGAGGGCCTAATGTGACCCAGCTGTAACTTTTTTTTACAAGTTGTTGTAAAATGAGTAATTTTTCCCTGGGTAATGCCCACTGTTCCACCCAGACTGGTTTCTTGGTGATCCAGTCGAGGCAGGGAGTCTGGTAATCAACAATGGCCATTAGGATTGGTTTTTTGTTGTTGTTGTTTTAGGAACCTCGTATGATCATCTACTTGAGGGCATTTTCCTTCAGATCCACTGGGAAGAACTACATTGAGGTATTTTAGGATATCTCATCCTATGAGATTTGTGGCTATATCTGCAATCAGGGGTCTTATCGTGCCCCTGCAATAAGGAGTTTTATCAGCCCCGGTGTCAAGGAGGCATTTGAAAGGTTTATTGTTTATTTTTATGGTTAATTTTTGGATGGGCATTTTTTGTAATACTGGTTACCAATAATGTTTGTGGCTTTCCTCTTGTTAGCAGGGCTGAGGGTTGCCCTGGAAGGAATTTGAAGGTGGCAAAAGTTTGCCATCTCTGTCATATTTATATTTACAATCTCTTTTTTAGTGAAAGCCTCTTTTACAGTGAGGACAGAGGGTTTTAGAGGGTCAAATGGCAGCCGAACCGTTTTTTGGGCAATTTTCTTTCCAGTGTCTTGTTTTTTCACATTTAAAGCATTTTGAGTTGGATTGGGTTGTAACTACAAAGGCTTGGGCAAGGGAGGAGGCCTGGTATTTGGCAGTCCCAATGTCATGGGTGGCCACAATACATTTGTCGTAATGTTTATTTTTTAGTCCCTGGCATGCTTGTCTGTGCTCAGGGGTCTTCCCTTTCCAGACAAGGTTGTTTAAAAGAATTGCTTTGTCTGTAGGGTCTGTTATTTTTTTTTTATCAAAACTGGTCTGTACTCTTAGTATAAAGTCTGTGAGGGTTTTAATTGGTTTCTGTTTTAGGAAGGTTAATGAGGAGGTCTCTCCAGGCCCAGTGGACAAGGGGGTTAAGCAGTCCCAGGCCTGTACTCCACATAAGTGGACCTGTTTAAAACAGCCAGCGGAAATCACCGCCTGCTGGACTTCTGTGGAAAAATTGCCCTGGCCAAAAAGCTGGTCATAATTCCAATCTGTGAATCCAGGTGGTGGATCTTGCCCTTGTTGCTGTCTCAGCTGTTGATTACATATGTCATTTCTTTTAAACTGCATTAGGCATTCATCTCTAAATAAAGCTTCCCATTGTACAAATAATGGACTGGGGAGGGTGGATCTACAGATATCTCTCTAGTCCTTGGGGGTTCGGAGTGCAGTATTAAAGGTTTGTAGTATAGATTTTGTCCATGGAGCATGGATCCCCTCCTCACAGACAGCTTGGCGTATTTTTTTTAAGTCTGTTGTCAGGAGAGGGTACCAAGCCAATGGATGTTGCCTTGTTATTTGTAGGTTAATGGGGAAAGCTCCTACCGATGGGGTGTTTGGGTCCTGAGGCCATTGTGTCTGGAGATTCTGGGGGCAATAACTCCCATTATCCCTGAGGTTACAGAGCTGTTTAATGGCTGTGGGGCGTGGTGCCACAGGTGGCCCAGCGGCGGTGAAGGGGGAGGGGGATTTATCTGGGAACCTTTGGGAGTTTTTGAAGTCTGGGTTTTAACATCCGGGTTTGTTAAATCAGTTCATGAGGATTTGTGGGGGGAAAAGGGGGGGTAAACGTTATTTTTGTTGATGGGTGGTTTTTGTCTGACTTGGTCAATTTTTATTTTCTGGGCTGTTGAATCTGTTACAGGGCAATCTTCAGGAATTTTTTCTTTATTTTTTAGGGCTTTCGAATCTGCTGCTGGGCAATCTTTAGAGTCTTTTTCATTATTTTTTAGGGCTGTTGAATCTTCTGTTGGGCAATCTTTAGGGTCTTTTTCAATGTTTGAACCCTCCCCTTTATTATCCCTTGGTGCTAGTAAATTTTCCTCAGCCTTAGGTGGGTTTCCTAAACATTGTTGGATGGCAGCTATTATGGGGAGGAAGGAAAGGGGCAAATGGTGCCTTTTCTGGATTTCCTATTTATGAGCCAGATAGGCAACATTGGTCCAGATATCTGGGTCAGAAATGTCTGCCGACAGGATCCAGGGTGTAAATTGAAATACTTCATTCCAAAATCTTGAGCTTTTCTTTTGGGAAATCTTAAGTCCTCTTGATTTAAGTAGGACCCTAAGGGAGCGAATTTGGAGGGTTTTTTGGCATGATGCTGAATTACCCATTATAAAAAAGAAAGGAAGTGTTGTCAGTGGTGTCAACCTGTCCGAGGCAGACTGCCACAGGGGATTGAGATGCTTTGACAAACACAAGCCTAGCCACAGATTTAAAAGACTGGCAACTGTCCTTGTGACTTTTAACTGGTTGTGGTGTTAAAATATTTTTAGGATAGTTGTAAAGGTTATTGCCTACACCCAGTCGGGCTGTTGGTGTCCAGAAAGAGGGCAGGGGGCCATCGGCCAATATCGGTAGTTGCTCTGACCAAGAGGCTTCAGTTGCCCGCAAACCGTATCCAGACCCTTGCGAAGGCAATAACCGAGATAAAGCAAAGAGAGAGAGATGGGGTGGTCCTCTGATAAGCCCCTTCCCCATTAAAAGGTATATGGGAAAAAATTGCTTTTTAAAATCTTTTTTTCCATTTGTATGGCACAAGCCACCTTAAATTCTTTAAGTGCTCCACGGCCACCTGTGGTTTAAATCCTCTGTTTTTATTTATGGGGCACTTGAAGCTGGAGTGCCCTTTTGTCCAGAGGCTAGTTAATTTAAATTCTCACCTAAGTGGTTTAGCTTGGGCATGAGCACCCCGGGGGCAAGATAACAAAACAGATTAGGAAGTTTGTTATTTTAGAAGTTGAATTCAAAGCTTGTATAAAAATCCCATAGAAATTTGGGGATTTTATTTCTAGGGGTGTTGTTCAAGATAGAAAAGGAAAGGGGGGTGAAACGCTGATTCCTAGAGGAACATGCCTGGGATCAAACCTCCTGGGATTCCAAGGAGTCCACAGCACAAGCCTGCCTGCAAATTTAAGAGATCTGGTGACCACTCTAAAAGCAATTAACTGGTCCTTGCATTACCGGGTTTTTGCATTAGAAAGGTGTATAGTTAGGGGGTCTTGTCTACACCCATGTGGGCAGTTGGGGTCTGTTAAGAGGGCTAAGAGCCTTTGGCTAACATTGGGAGTAGCCCTGATCAGAAAGCCTCAATTTCTCCTTCAACTTTAACAGTCCCACGCAAAGACAGACTGAAAATAAAAGGAGGAAAAAGAGGAGAGACTGCCGATCCTCAAGGGTGGGATGGCTTAAGGCAAAGCTGCTGCTACCCTCTTGGGGAAAGGGGATAGTTACAAACTCTGTGCATTCCAGGAGCCCCACTTTGGGCACCAGCTGTGGGGTCTCTCATTTCCCTCATGGGTCATTGGCCACAGGTCCACGAAGACAAATGGAGAAGAAGCGACAAACGGGGTCAGGATGGCCAGTGAGCACAGACGGAAGAAAGCTCTCCCAGGGAGGCAGGTTCAGTGATACAAACAGGTCCAGACTCAGTGAAAAATCTCCCTTTATTTGGTGGGGGTTAGGGAAAATATAGTGTGGAGGCAGTAGCCCATGTGTCAGCTGATAGGTGCTCATAGTATGCTTTATTTACATGTGGCAGTAGTCTCCTATCATCTGACTATTGGGTAATGCCTAATTATCATATAGAAAAAACCTGGGGGTAGTTTTTACTCCAGGTAACTATGCCAAAGGTCATGTTCCAAAGGTCAGGCATCTGTGCTTGGTGGCACTTTCCAGGTAAGTCAGGCAGACAGCAGGAGACCCCCACTGAGAAGGGGAGTCCTTCCATATAGCGCCGAGCCCCTTGGAGCTATCCGGACATTGAGGACTACAACCTTAGCAGCAGGTTTCCCCAACATAAATCCATTTCCAAACGTCTTGATTGGAGGGGTAGGACTAATATGTGGAAGAGATGTCTCCACCTGCTGCAGAGCTTGCTAGATATATCCTGGATCATTTGTATTGAGAAGCCAAGTAGTGAGCCTGGGTTTTCTCCTCATGGAGAGTCCCTGCACAAGATCCTAGGCTACATTCATGGAATAAGCTACTTTCCAGGTCCATTCAGTGATGGTGCTGCTGATCTATCTCCCGTGTGTCCTCAGTGTCCAGAGTTCCTGCAACCTCCTGTGTACCTCCCACCTCCTGTGTTCCTCATGGTGCAGGGTCCTCTGGCATCCCAATGGCAGCCCTGGAACATGAAACATCATGGGTTGATCCACACCTGCTTCCTGCCATAGTCCCTGAAGCCCCTAACTACCAGCAGCCATGCTCAGTCTCTTGCGACTAACCAGATCCTCAATGAAGACCCTCGCTGGACCAGAATCTTGAATCTTTTAACTCTTGGCTCACTTTTCCACTTACTATAAGAACTAAGGAAAAAAAATTCCATAAAAAGACCAATGGACACAGAGTCTGCTGAGGCTGATATAACAGACCTTAGATTCAGTTATGCTCAGAGCCCTAGACACTGAAAAGTACTAGATGCTATCCCCAGAAAATTACCTGAATACTGTGTCGAATGATATGTGACACGGAGTCTTATATGTGACAAGGAGTCTTATTTATTCCATTCCCACATGGCTGAAGGGTTAATGACACACCCCCAACTTCTCTTGAAAAGGACTAAGAACGTTATTGATTTGGAAACCCTCCAGACTTACTCATATTCCATAAAGCTGCAATTACTGATAACAGGATATTAGGAAGCAGTTTTTAACAGAAGAATTGAGGTTATTTGGCCAAAATATTCATACCTTATCCACACATATTTAGGATATGAAATTATTTTGGTCTTCTTGTTTGTCTTTTGGAAAATTGATATTATAAAGAAAATATGAGATTTTCCTTTTGGTGACATTTACTTAAAAACTCTAAACAAGAATACAAGAAGAAAAATTCTGGGCCTGTTGTCAAGGCTGAAAGGAGAGACCCACACTGGAGAACATTTGGGGAACACAAATTACACTTTGTATGCCTTCCAAAAATAGTAGTAATGATGTAAGATATGATGTCAAACTTGGTGGTAGTAGGGAGGGGTCTACAATGGGATAGGCATTTAAATATAATCAAAATACCTTGCTTGAAATTTTAAAATAATAAAAAATCAAAGAAATAAACCCCAGGGTTGGAGAATGGCTCAGTGGTTAAGAGCACTGGCTGATTTTGCAGAGGACCAAAGTATGGTTCCCAGCACCCACATCGATGCTAACAACCATCTGTAACTCCAGTTGCATGGGATCTGAGACCCTCTATTGCCTTTCTATGGCATAGCATGGCATGGGTGTACCCACCTTCATGCAGGCAATATGCATATACACATGAAAAAATAGTGAGTAAACAAATGTTTGTAAAAATCAGGAGAAGGTGCTGTATGTAGTGATGAACACCTTCAATCCCAGCACTTGAGAGAAAGAATCAGGTGGATCTCTATGAGTTTAAGGCCAGCCTGGTCTACATAGTGAGATCCAGGACAGCTGTGGATATAGAGAGACCCTGCCTCAAAAAACCAAAAAGACCAGAAATAAAACAAAACAAAACAAACAAAAAACAAAACCACAAAACAAACAAAACTCAGAAGGAGGAATAAGAAAGATGCAATCACCATCTTAAACAATTGCAGCTGTACATTATAAACATCATAATATCAGTTAAATATCAAGTACAATACAGCGCCTGTGAGGGGTGGAGGTTACTTCTTCCAGTAATTATACTTGATGAAATTTAACTTTTTAAATTTTGGCTTCAATAAGCTCTGTCATTGTAAAATCAGTGAGCACTCAAGTTACACCTACAAATTAGCATAGTGTGTGTGTGTTTTTTTAACATTTTATTATTTTTATTTTAAGTGTATGCATGTATTGCCTGCATGTATGTAAGTGCACCTCTGCTGTGCAGTGCCCATGGAGGTCAGCAAACGATATCAGAGTCCTTGGAACTGCACTTATGGACAGTTGCTAGCTGCTATGTGGATCCGGGATTTGAACCCAGGTCTTCTGCAAGAACAGCCAGTGCTCTTAAACATTGAGGCATCTCTCCAGCCCCCATAGTGTATTTTTATGTATCATCCTACAGCATCAAGCATTATTCCATTTCTCTTTCTCAACTCTAACTACAACCTTTAAGTTTGACAAGTGTACATAGGGAAAAGTAGACACTCAGGCTTTTGTCACTTTTGTTGTACTGTCTTTGAATAGAAACTGTTTATATCTGAGTCCAGACGGGCTTGTTCACCTTCAGTTAATGCCAATGCATGTGAAGTTGAAGTCATCAATGGAGTTACACCGAAATCTGACTCAGGTTAACAATGTGTGCCTAAATTCACCCTGTAGCTATTCCAGAGTCCATAATTTGCCTAAATCTCCTTAGAATTTGGCATAATCCTCACATTGGTTCCATGTGTCACACCATCTCTGATGAAGCCCATGTGAGATCCTCCGTGGGTTGAGGCTGGAACTTCGAGGAAGGTTGCCTCTTGGAATTGGTTGTGATAAGAAACATGCAGTGTACTTTATTAAAATCTTTAAATTATCCTAGTATATAGGAAAAGTTCTCAGGAACTCTATCACAAAAGACGATTTTGCCTTCAGACGCATCACTATTAATGAAAGCTATTTTAAATGCAACAAGAAGTAGTCAAGCAGAATTAATGCTGGAAAGTCCGGGGAATAACAGAATTTTAGAAGAGAGACATAGATGAGTAAATATAGATAAAAGAAGGGTTTCTTGGTATTCATTACAATTCATGGATAAATTGGCAAGATTAAGACCACTTGGAGTCTTTTGATAAAAGATCAACAAGAGAGCATTAAAAGGCAACTACAGACAGTAGTTAAAGATTAGAAAAATAGCTGGGAAAGATGGCTTCATAAGTCCCTAACATGAAATGATTTTTTAGGATCTAAGGGGTTAAAGAATGACTTGGAAGCCCGGTGGCCCACTACAAATAAGCAAGGAATGTTATCAAATAGTTAAAAATGAAATATCATGCACAGTTGATATTGAAAGTACTTGGTGGTTTAAGGTCGTTTTGACCTGAAAAACACAAAACTAAGCAGAGTTCTGAGTACGTAATAAAAACTGGTAGTAGAAACCATAGTATCATAAAGCAGGAGTTTGCTGACTAGTACCAGGTTGATAAGATAGAGAAATGTGTTTTGGCTATATATGAAGGTTGGAAAAATTGTTTTACTTTTACTGAAAATCTTAGAAGGTGACTAATTACAGAACAGTCACGCTGATGATGAACTTTCGCAATCTTTGCTGTATATATTTCAAACCTTGCAGCTGCAAAAATACACTCAGACTTTCATCAAGCTCCTTTGTGTCTGTTTGTCATTCGCCGACTCCTTGTCCACCCTCTCGACGACCCTGTTCCCATCGGACTGAACTGCCCCGGTCTGGGCTGGTCCGTCGCAGGTGGCGCCTGAACAGGGACCCGGAGGGTAAGCTATCTCTCCCCTTTTCTCTCTTTTTAATAATTTCAGGCAAGGATAGGACCTCGTCAGGGCACTGCAGGCCCACTGGTAAAGGATCACCAGGTTAAGAAGACCAGTAGGTAAAGTATCATGAGGTATTCTCAGTCAAAGAATAAGGGCCTTTTCTTATCAATTTTGAGTATTAGTATACCAAAAACAGTATTGGAAGAAATTTCTAGATTGGTAGCAGCAGCCTGGAGAAAACTTCCAGGAGCAGGTGGTCTTTTTGTTTTTGTTTTTTGGGGTTTTTTTTGTTGTTGTTCATTTGGTTATTTAAGGCAGGGTCTCCCTGTATCCCAGGCTGGCCTGGAACTTGCTATGTATATCAGGAAGGCCTCAAAATCACAAAGATCCACTTGTCACTGACTCCCCAGTGCTGGCACTAAAGATATGTGACACTAATCCAGGCAGGATGGAAACTTTTGCTCGCTTTGGAAGTTATTTTGGGTTTGACATTCTTGATCTGGTTTGTATTCCTTTCGGACCTCTAAAGACTTGAAAATGGTTTAAGAAAATTAAACTGTTGGTTATAGGTTTGATCTAATATGTTAACTCATCTTCATTGCTGGAAATAACTTCTGGGACTGATCTTCCTATCTCATCCTTTTGGCCTTGTCCTTTTCCCTCTGTTTCCCACAGCACTGCTCAGCGTGCAGGCAGATATGGTCTGTTTGGGGAGGGACACTTTTCATCCTTGGAAACTCTGCTGGCTCAGATATGACTCTGTGCTCTTCTCCCTTGGAACAAGAAAAATCAGTCTTGGTTTTAAAACTGGTTTGTCATAACATTATGTCTAACCATAGTATTTATTATATGAGACCATTATAAATGTATAGACATGTTTAATACTAAGAGAACTATTATTAAATAATTTACTAGATATCAAATTCTAAGTAAAACAT
The DNA here is from genome assembly GCF_000622305.1 of Nannospalax galili. Classification (NCBI taxonomy): domain Eukaryota; kingdom Metazoa; phylum Chordata; class Mammalia; order Rodentia; family Spalacidae; genus Nannospalax; species Nannospalax galili. The sequence continues at coordinate 81,427 of NW_008340935.1, forward strand.
CTCTAAACTTTTAAAGGAGACTTGGTTGTTTAAAACCTGCTTCAAGGCTTACAAGGGCATCTCAAAGTTTATACAGTATAATAATATAATATTTAGATAATTATTCATATATATGAACAATTGAATTAAAGGAGATATAGGCAGGGTCATTGGACCCTTACCTGAGTATCCAGCTGCTCTTCCCAGCCAACTGTATGTAATTTGGCCCTAGTCACATATGGTCTCCTGGGTTTGGGAAAGGATTAAGTATATTATCTGGGAAAGGCTAGGAAAGGCTTTCCAATGTAAGCACTCTCAGGTCACCTATACGCCTCAGGAACTCCTCAGTCATCTCTGTAAGTAAGCTCAGTAAATTCATTGGTTCCCCAGGAAAGCCTTAGTCAAACATTGGGTTGACACTGGAACCTTAGAAAGGAATATACATTGCTTGAGGTCAGAGGGAATTCTCACAACAGATGGAATGTTTATTTGTTGATGATATTGTGTCTCATGGTTATTAAAAAAATACAAAGTTAAAAGATATTAGAAGGATATGGGAATGGAGATATTTTACTAAGAAGGATTTATGAATGAAGATTATGATGGCTGGATATTTCCAGAATTAACAAAAAAAAAAAAAAGAGAGAGAGAGAAAGCCTAAGCAAGTACTAAAGGTCTGTGTAGGTTTAAAGATGTTATTAAGGAGGATTTATGTATAGGATAAATAAAAAAGCCTAAGCAAGTGATAAAGGTCTGTATAGGTTTGTTATGATTTATCAATGATGGAACAGGGATAATATACAAACAATCTTGAGGGCATAACTCAGTCAATTAGTTTAAGGATGTCTAGTAAAGATTTATTTAAGAATATTGCCATATCATGCAGTGCCTGCAGAGTTCAGAAGAGGGTCTTGTAGTCCCTGAAACTGGAGTTACACACTGACATTAGCTGCCATGTGAATGCTGGGAATCGAACCTGGTCATTTGCAAGTGAAGGCAGTGCACTAATCTCCCTACCCTCTCACACTTTTTTTTATCTTTTTGAGATAGTGTTGCTCAGTAGCCCCATCTGGCATGAATCTTACTTTGTTGACCAGGCTGGCCTCAAAATCACAGGGATCTCCCTTCCTCTTTCTTTCAAGTGCTGGGATTAAAGGTGTGAGCCACCACTCTCAGCAGAGAGTTCTTCAGCCTGGCCGGATTTACAGTCTCCCTCTGCTTCTGGTGCCTGCTTGAAGATGTAAGTGCTTATCCCTGTAATCCTTCTCTGGCTCCTCACTATGCCTGTCTTCCATGTTGAACTCTAATCACTCTGAAATCTGGAAAGTTAAGTTCAAATAAGCTCTTGTTCCTATAAGTTCCCTTGGTCACAGTGTTTTATCACAGCAACAAGAATACAACTAATACAGAATTTGGGCTGCTTGCTCTGAAGACCCTGTTTTATCACAGCAACAAGAATATAACTAATACAGACTGTGTGCTGCTTGCTCTGAAGACTCTGACCATCTGTGTATTTGGAGGAATGTGGAAGACTGCAAATTTGGGCTAGAAAATCTATCTATTGCTGTAAGCAAATGTTACAGAGTTGAACAAAAGTGAGAAAAGACTAGTCACACTCAAAATAGGTCCAAATTAGCCAAATCTATTTGCTGGCCAGTGACTCTACTCTCTGAACCAATTTAGAGAATGTCACACTAACTGGGAGGAGATGTGCCATGCAGGTTTGAATTCCAAGTGGAGCGAAGTAACTTTTTAGTCTGTTTCTGTCTCATTTCTGAAGCAGAGTGGTGCAGTTAATTCTTCACAGTGACCATAATATCAAGCAGTGTTCATGGTCATTCATTTCTCTTGGAAAGAGAAATTCACAGAACTGTGACTGTTTACTGATTCATGAGCTAAACCAGTGGTTTGGCTGCACATTCAGATATTTGAAAAAGCATACCTGAAATTTTGATTAGAAAGATATTTGGTGTAAAGACAAGTGGATAGATCACTCCAACTCAACAAAAGATGTGAAGATAATTGTGTCCCATGTAAATGCTCATCAAAAACTGACCTCAGCAGAGTAAGGTTTCATTAAACCAGTAAATAAAACTACTGTTTTATTTTTCTGTTTTTTTTTTGTTTTTGTTTTTTGTGGGTTTTTTTTTGTTTTTTTGTTTTTTGTTCATTTGGTTATTTAAGGCAGGGTCTCCCTGTATCCCAGGCTGGCATGGAACTTGCTATGTATATCAGGCAGGCCTCAAAATCACAAAGATCCACTTGTCACTGACTCCCCAGTGCTGGCACTAAAGATATGCAACACCAATCCAGGCAGGATGGAAACTTTGTAATGATTGCCAACATTATAACCGACTACTGCCAATTTAGACTGCAAGTAAAATTGTTAAGTCAGGGTTAAGAGGCCATCTGACCCATATAGACACAGACACACACAGACACACACAGATACACCACACACACACATACACACACACACACATCATCTACCCTCAAGTGGATGATTCACCAACATTGGTAACCAGGGGAGCATGAAGACATTACTCTGTATTTTACAGTTAGAAGCAGCTGTTAAAATGTGGAATAGCACACAGCACCCACAATTCCTCTCTGGGAGCAGTTCAGAATCCAGATGGAACATGGAGGATGACAAGAGAGGAGTTAGCAATTTTACTCCACCCATGATAGCTCCAGTGCATTCCATCATGGACTTCATGATGAGGTATCTCTGGTATTTGGTCTATATCATTATGTAGTAGACCTAGCAAAGGTTTATTTACACATTATCTTTAAAGAATTAACACCAGCTCAATTCCCATGGGAAATGACAGTGAATATGTGTCATTTTGCCCCAGAGGAATTTGCATTGCTTGACCATTTGTCATTATTTTGCGGCTCAGATTTCACCATCTTTGAAAAGGTCCAAAATAGTTTCATTATATCATAATATTGACAATATCAAGCTAAAATCTGACTCCTAGATTTGGAATCAGCAGCTGTGAGTCTGAGAGGTGCCCTGGGATCATGCGAACAAGCAGTGGACAAATCCAAAATACAAGGACCTGGATTGTCTGTGAAATTCTTGGGGTCAGTCTGATTGAGTGAGACCAAAGCCAACGTAGAAGCTATAGTTGTCAGACTCCAGCATATCCTTGACCATTGATAGTCAAACAATTGCAAGTCTTTGTGATGATCTTGGTTTACTAGAGAGTATCCCTCACCAGTGCCACACATTATGTCCCTTTTACACCTTATGGAAAAATGCAGCAACATGGACCAAGCATGGTGTCATGTATTTTGAGTCCTAGCACTTGGAAGGCAGAGGAAGGTAGATATGTGACCTTTGAGGCCAGTTTGGTCTTCGTAGAGAGCTCCAGTCTGGCTAGCATTACACAGTATAACCTGGCCACAATCCAACAAAGAAAAAGAGTCGTTCAGACAGGACTGAAGCAGCTGAATGAATGATTATAGCTTCCAAGAAGGCCATCAACAGAGCACAGATGCATAGGACAATTGATTAGACCCAACCACTTGCACTGAATGCAACCAGTGACATAACAGGTTTTGGATGGGTCCTTTGGCAGTATATGGAGGTGAGGCAATTAACCATGGGATTTTTGGTCACAAATGTGGAAGGGAGCTGAGGCCTACTATTCAGGTTGGATTAACCGTTGAGCAGTTAGGAGCAGTGTATGCAGTCTTGGAGGTTTGTGAGTCTATCACTTGGAAAGGCCAAGTCCTAGAGTCCACTGTGTACCTCCACTGTGTACCTCGTGTTTTATCCACTCCAAAGTTATCAGTGGCTCAAACTCACAGTTTCTCTCAATGGAGGACAGGAAAACAGGACTTGGGAAACAGTCATTGTTCATCATGGCTGCTCAAGAGTCCCTCCTTTTTATCTTTCTTTTTCTTTTTTCTTTTTTTTTTCTAAGACAAGGTTCCCCATGAGCCAGGCTGGCCTCTATTTCACAGAGATCTTGCTGCCTCTGTCTACAGAGTCCTGGAATTAAAGACGTGCACTACCACATCCAACTTTCCATACTGTTTTTATTCCCTATGATGTCCTTGGTGTTCTGATTGTTTCATTATTGACAGAATTCTTTCTTTCCTGGTAGAATTGGTGGTGTGTGTTACACATGGTTGGTTAATTTTCAGTTCTTATCCATTTATTGATTCCTCACACTAAATGTGTGATTTCCTTTGTTCTAATGGATGATTTCTTTTTAATTGCTCTGTATATTTGCCTTTAATTATAATCTGCAGTGCTCCTTGAGTGAAATTTATTGCATTAATTCATGAGTTTGCTGCCATGCAGTTTTTTCTCTGTGAATTTTAAGTGACATTTTTCTAAGTAGAACATTATGGTTGACAGTTACTGTCTTGTGGAGCTTTTAGTATATTGTTCCCTGTGCATTGGTATTAAGGGTACCTGGCGAGTAATGTAGTAGAATTCTGTTGCCTGTCCCATTGGTATGTAGGTTCACATTTTTCCTTAACAGAGTTTGGTATTCATTTGTATTTGTAACACCTTCATTATAAAAGGGCAAGAGTTCCTTCTGGTCATTGTTCCTAAGACAGAAACTCAGAGACAAGCCAGAAAGAGAAATGGCTGATTCTCCAGTAAATGCAGCCCAGGTAAGCTTCATATCAACTTTTCTTCTAGAAATGCTGTGCACAAAGACCTTGCAAGCCTTCAATGCTCTGCTTCAGATAATGTTATCTAAAGGGGATCCTTAAGTTCTTATTCTTCTTATGATAGTCAAGATTAACTCTTTACATCTATGTCTCCTATCTATCTCCTACAAGAGATACTTGTGAGGGCAATTATTCTCCATGAATATATGACCCATAATTTTGAAAATGTTTCTACTATGACAAGTGAGCAAAGAAATAAGCTGATACACAATGCTCAGAGAATGGACTGCTGTTTTTATATATTCAGGAGTGTAGTGAATTTTGCATTTCAGGGATGTACTGGGGTTCTTGCACCAGCCTTGAACATTCACATTGCAAGACATGGAAGTCATTGCTATATTCCCTGAGAGATTTATGGAAATGTAGAATTAGAGGGGATATGCTATCTTACCTCATTATACTAAACATTTAATCACACTAGAATGTGTAGACTACAGCAGGCTTATGTGGCTTGATCTTGCCACAGGACTGTTGTTTCTAACAGTAGATTCAGGTTGTAGTTTGTTGCGCTCTTGTCCCTTAACCTCATAGCAGTAATGAGTTATGCATTGACTTGTTGACTCGGTATAGATTTCTCTCAGATAATACTCTCCTTGTACTAACTCAAACAAAAAATTTAAATTATGAGATTCATAACTCAGATTTTTTTCCAGCCATTTTTTTGAGCAATTGTATTGGTCACTTTTCTGTTGCTGTGATTGAAACACTGACAAAACCATTTATAGAAGGAAGAGTTCATTTAATCACACTAAAATGTGTAAAATACAGCAGGCTTATGTGGCTTGATCTTGCCGCAGGACTGTTGTTTCTAACAGTAGATTCAGATTGTACTTTGTTGAACTCTTGTCCCTTAACCTCATAGCAGTAATGAGTTATGCATCGACTTGTTGACTCGGTATAGATTTCTCTCAGTTAATACACTCCTTGTACTAACTCAAACAAAAAATTTAAATTATGAGATTCATAACCCAGATTTTTTTCCAGCCATTTTTTTGAGCAATTGTATTGGTCACTTTTCTGTTGCTGTGATTGAAACACTGACAAAACCATTTATAGAAGGAAGAGTTTATTTGAGCTTATGGTTTCAGGGGAATTAAAGTCCATCATGGCAGGGAGGTATGGTGCCTGGTGGTGGCTGGTGAAGGAGCAGCAGAAACTAAGCTCTCACATCACGCAGGCACAAGATGGAAGAGAGCACCTAGAGATCCAACAAGGCTTAATAATTCTCTATGCCCACCCGCAGTAACGTGTTTCCTCCAGGATAGCGACACCTTCTAAAACCTCCCAAAACAGCACCACCTTGTGGGGCAAAATCTAAATATGTGGAGCCTATGGGGACATTTTCATTTCAACCATCACAGCAATGCTGTGTTTAAATAGCAATGAATGAAAATAATAGCATACACTTTAATATATCTATATTATTCACAGTCCATCATGCTACTCTATGTCTGTACTTTGCACATTTATGCATCTGTTTTTATATGGAATTTAAACATTGTTTGATGTGTCTTTGGACTTACCTCAATTTTTTTAGAACACTTGATTAATACAACAATTTCTGAGAATTCCTGAAATTGTTACTTCCTGTGCTGGGTTCTGCTTACTTTAGAAAACTTTAGATTATATCACCAGTGCTAATATTGATTTTTTTCCATTTACTTCATAATGGCCAATATAGTCTCATTAAAGTGCCAAAGACTACTTGATATTACATGTTTATTTTGGAAAATTTGCACTATGTGCTATTGTTACTCGTTGTTACTGTGAAAGAATCAAGGCTGTTTTTTTTTCTTTCTACTTCTTTATGTCTATTCAAAGATTGTAGCACTTTACCTAGGGCCTTAACATCCCTTGTTATGCTGTTAGAATATATTTTTGTAAGTCCTAGTAATAGATCAGCTTGATTCTGAATTGATATTTTAGTTAGATCTACAGTTAGTGACATTAGAATTTGAAAGCACCATACTGCTTCTCATTAATTTTCCACATACGCTATGACCCCACATGATGCAAACTCAGCAAACATAGATTACTATGTTCAGATTCTGAATTTATACCTTATACTCTAATATACCATGTGTTATGATTATGAGACTATCATTTCATCTTGTTTCCACAGAGATAGAGTATACATAATAGAGGGGGATAGAGAGATGACACAATAGTTAAGATCTTTGGCTTCTCTAGCAGGGGACATGAGTTTGGTTTTCAGCAATAATATGGTGGCCAATGACTATCTGTAGCTCCAGTTCCAGGGAATCTGACATGCTTTTTTTGCCTTGGCAAGCATTGCATGACATGGGTGCATTTATATCCATGCAGGCAAAACTCTCAGACACATAAAAATAAATAAAATTTCAAAAACCTTTAGAAAACAAAATATATTGTAAAATGTGACTGTACTGGAAAACATCTTTCTCCATAATTGAGAACACTCATCACATCAGAATACTTCCCCAAGTCCCTTCCGTCTTCATGTATTCAAGAAAGCAGTCTGACCAGCAGCACATGGTAAAAGTGACTTTTTTTATTTCAGGTATGGTGACATCAGGGAGGTGGCTGTGGACTTCTCCCAGGAGGAGTGACAGTACCTGGACTTTGCTTGGAGGGCTTTGTACATTGATGTGATGTTGGAGAATTACGGTAACCTTGTCTCAGTGGATGAGAACATCTTTCTCCAGAATTCCTTATTCATTCTTTCTTTCATCCAAATTGCAGGTTGTAAACTCTGTGTGGAACTGTGTTAGAAAATATAGGAAATTAGGGAATTCTCATAATACAAAACAGCATTTTCACATGATTTTGTTTCCTTATTTAGGTGGATTGACCCTCCATTTTTGTCCCATGATACATACACTAACTCAGTTGCAGATCATATTGCCACCCATGAATTACAGTTTCATTTTCATCAGAGAGTTCTGGAAACAATACCAAGAGCTGAAGAAAGGAACAACTATACCCAAGGGGTTGCAGAAAGAAATTCAATGAAGGTATAACTGTGGAAAAGTACAGCTATATCAAGAAT
>NW_008340935.1:89642-90457 GCF_000622305.1 Nannospalax galili
CTAAACCAAGAAGAGATTAACAGCTTAAACAGACCCATATCACAAAAAGAAATTGAAACAGTAATACAAAACCTCCTGACAGAAAAAAGCCCATGACCAGATGGATTTACAGCAGAATTCTATCAGTCATTTAAAGAAGACCTGCATCCAATACTACCCAATTTATTCAAAAAAATAGAATTGGAGGGAAAAATTCCAAATTCCTTCTGTGAAGGCAGCATCGCTCTAATAACAAAGCCGGGAAAAGATACAACCAAAAAAGAAAACTATAGACCCATATCCTTAATGAATATAGATGCAAAAATTCTCAACAAGATACTTGCAAACCACATACAGATAACACTTCAAAAAGTTCATCCACCATGATCAAGTTATCCCAGAGATGCAGGGATGGTTCAATATATGTAAGTCAATAAGTGTCATAAATCATATAAATGGGCTCAAAGACAAGAACCACTTGGTCATCTCAATAGACACAGAGAAGGCCTTTGACAAAATTCAACATGCATTTATGTTCAAAGTCCTAGAGAGAATTGGACTGGATGGAACATACCTTAACATAATTAAAGCCAGATATAACAAACCCACACCCAGCGTCATTTGAAATGGAGAGAAACTGGAAGCATTCCCATTGAAATCAGGAACCAAACAAGACTGTCCACTTTCTTCACTTCTCTTTAACATAGTGTTTGAAACACTTTCAAGAGCAATAGGACAAGAGCAGGAAATTAAAGGAGTAATAATTGCAAAAGAAGAGATCAAATTATCCCTTTTTGCAGATGATATAATATTACATCTAAGAAACCCCAAAAATT
>NW_008340935.1:90733-91142 GCF_000622305.1 Nannospalax galili
TGACAAAATTCAACATGCATTTATGTTCAAAGTCCTAGAGGGAATTGGACTGGAGGGAACATACCTCAACTACAACAAAGCCACAGCCAACATCATTCTAAATGGAGAAAAACTGGAAGCATTCCCATTAAAATCAGGAACCAGACAAGGCTGTCCCACTATCTCCACTCTTTTTTAATGAAGTGCTTGAAACTCTTGCAAGAGCAATAAAACAAGAGAAGGAAATTAAAGGAATAATAATTGGCAAAGAACAGACCAAATTATCCCTTTATTTTGTAGATGATATATTATATCTAAGAGACACTAAAAACTCCACCAGAAAACTCCTAGGAATTATTAACATGTTCAGTAAAGTGGCAGGTTACAAAATTAACCTACAAAAGTCTGTAGCCTTTCTATATACCAATAA
>NW_008340935.1:91214-92521 GCF_000622305.1 Nannospalax galili
TCAGAATAAACCTGACCAAAGACATTAAAGACCTCTACAATGTAAATTTTAAATCTTTAAAGAAAGAGATTGAGGAAGGCATCAGAAGATGGAAGGACCTCCCATGCTCATGGATTGGAAGAATTAATATTGTGAAAATGACCATCTTATGAAAAGTCATTTATAGATTCAATACAATGCCAATAAAAATCCCTATGACATTTTTCACAGAATTGGAAAAAACCATCCTAAGATTCACATTGAAGCACAAAAGAACTCAGGCGAATCAACCCTCAGCACTAAGAGCAATGCTAAGGGGATTACAATTACATATTTTAAGCTGTGTTACAGAGCTATAATCATAAACACAGTATGGTACTGGCACAAAAATAGACCCATACATCAATGGGTCAAAATAAAAATTGAAGATCCAAATATGGATAAATGCAATTTCAGCCACCGGATATTTCACGAAGGGGCCAAGAATGTTCACTGGAGGGAAGAGAGCATGTTCAGCAAATGCTGCTGGCAAAACTGGATCTCCACATATAGAAGAATGAAACTAAACCCCTATCTTTCACCCTGCACAAAAGTCAATTCCAAATGGATCAAAGACCACAATGTAAAGCCTGAAACTCTGAAAATGTTAGAAGAAAATATTGGCAAAAACATACTAGATATAGGTGTAGGAAAGGATTTTCTAAACCAGCCATCAATTGCTCAGGAAACAAGGGCAAGAATTAACAAATGGGACCCCATTAAACTAGAAAGCTTCTGTACATCTAAGGATGCAAGCATGGAAGTGAAGAGAAAACACACAGAATGGGAGGAACTCTTCACCAGCGACACATCTGACAGAGGTTTAATATCCAGAATATATAACAAACTCAAAAAACAGAAAATCAAGACTAGAACTAACTCAATTAAAAGACGGGCTAAGGTGCTGAACAGAGAGTTCTCAAAAGAAGTAAAGATGGCTATGAAACATCGTAAAAGATGTTCAACATCGCTAATAATTAAGGAAATGCAAATGAAAACCACTTTAAGGTTTCATCTTATCCCAGTCAGACTGGCTAAGATCAAGAGAACAAATGATACCAAATTTTGGAAAGAATGTGGGGAAAGGGGAACACATATCCACTGCTGGAGCAGCTGCAAACTTGTTGAACCCCTATGGAAAGCAGTGTGAAGAACTCTTAAAAAACTACAAATGAACCTACCATTTGACCCAGTTCTACCACTCCTTGGCATATACCCTAAGAACTCAACCTATTGCAGAGATACTTGTACATCCATATTTGTTGCTGCTCTTTTTACAATAGCTAAGT
>NW_008340935.1:93180-106267 GCF_000622305.1 Nannospalax galili
GAGACAATGTGAGAGATAAATAATTCCTAGCTAATTCTACAAGGCAGAGGCAACAACATTACTCCATCAACCCACTGACAAATTACACAAAGCAGATCAAGAAATATATGTCTAGGTAAGGTTTATTTGAGAACAATTGGTCTTTGCCCAAGATTTATCTACATGACACACAGTAATTAAAAGTACCAAACTGGTGGAACTAACCTTCTTGGATATGTAACAGACATACTTTGAGGCCTATAATAATTTGGTCAGAGGGACAGAAAGGGCAGTTTTTGCTCCTTGCCCTCCTAGGTCAAGTTGTTCCAGGGGACTATGAGCATCTCTCAAAATGTCCTGTCATTGTGGTGAGTCAACTGTCATCTTGATGAAGGAGGCTACGGAGACCCCACCAGATGGAATTGAACCAGAATCCAGTCTACAAAGAGGAGGGTCAACACAGAGGAAATATTTCCTCCATGCTTCCAAATGAAGTTAGCCATGGTTAAGCAGGACCTTTGACTTATCTTCACATAGGTGGAACTGGTAAAAGAAAGGAGCCAGGGGCTCCTCCCAAGGCCATGTGACCCCTGAGGAACAGGTTCTCAAACGACCTTAAGAGTAAAAATAAATTGGTTTATCTGGGCCAAGTGTATGGCCTTAAACACCCAAAAGGAAAGTATAACCAAAGATTAAAGGGGCCAATATATATTTTAAGAGTCCATATGAATAGCTAAAGGCTACATAACAAGCAACAATTCCAGATAGGAGATACCTTCTTGTTGTTGGCCAGGGTTGCCAAAGGGACTCCCAGATAGTAACCCAGTATACAACTGGGAAAATGAACAGGAGACCCCAATCTTATCTAAAGGAATATTGACAACTGATTGCTGCTAGATGAGGAACAGCTGACCTTTCTAAAACAAAGACCTCTAGACAGCCTGACTACATTCACCAAATGGGCATGTAGTGGTGAATGGCTGGAGGTGCTGACAACACAGCACACAGTACCAGGGATACCAGAGTATAAGGGCTCTAGTGGGGGAAGGAGGCTATGGGAGGATGCTATCTGGGAAGTGGGTGTACAGTTTAATAAGTTCATTTGGGGTGTTCTGTGTGGTATACACACACACACACACACACCAACAAATTTTTTTAAAAATATATTTGAGGAGGAAGTACGGAAATTTACCTCATGTTAATTAATGGAGGTGATAAACATTACCATTGAAATCTACCTGATGACTTTATAGACATGCACAGCCTCCAAGGATCCAAGTGCAACCAATTATGACTAGTAATAGATTCACACAGATTAGAAATGCATGCACCAACATCTCAGTGTTGGTAGTGAAATCAATGAGTCTTTCTGCAAGGAACAATATATTCTAAAATGAAATGGAGATTAACAAATTAAATAAATAAATAAATAAATAAATAAATAAAAAAGAAATGAAGTCACATGGCCAAAAAGAATTATAGAGAGACAGGAACTGCTTGAATAATGTCTATCCTCCAAGCCATGCCTCTGTAAACTACATCCTATATGTGATAAATGATGAGGTCACAAAGATGATTAAGAAATAAGCTTATGGTCAGCATGAGTAAGCATGGATCCTGAATAAGTCTAGATTGACTCACATGCACACAGTAGACATTTGCAACATCCCAAACTCAAAGAAAACTTTTAGCAAGGCACAAGGTCTTGGGCAATAGTAAAAGGTTTAAGTATCATGTAAGATCAAGGTTTCACAATCTTTTTTATGACCAACCTGGACTATAGACATGAACAATATATAGAAAACAGAGTAATCCACAAATGCCATATGATAGTAACACATATTTAACACATTCGTTTGTGAAAATGGGAAGACAATAGAGAATTTCATGCTATGTAAATAAATGTTCTACGTGATTCTCCACACAATCTTACTGTCATTTTGGGAGGAATGCATAAATGATCCTACACCAATGAAAAATCACAAGCAATCAGAAGGGAACAAAAACTTTCAAAGCTGACACAAAATGAAGAAAACAATTATTTACTAACTTCACAATATGTTAAATGTCAGCTGTTAAAACTCTAGCATTTGTTGGGGCTGGAGAGATGGCTCAGCAGTTAAAAACACGGACTGTTCTTGCAGAAGACCCGGGTTCTAATCCCACCACCCACACGGCAGCTAACAACTGTAACTCCACTCCCAGGGGATCCGATGGCCTCTTCTGTCCTCCGTGGGCATTGCATGACATGGGTTTACTTACTTACATGGAGGCAATATATGCATACAGATAAAATAAAAATGATAAAATATTTTTAAAAACCTTTAGCATTTGCAAGAAATCAGACATAGGACATATGGAATAATTAAATAAATGATGACGTATTTGTATTTGAGTAAAAGGCAAAGTCATTTGACATTTACTACAGGAAACATATTGAGGAAATTACTATAATTTCTACTGAAACACCATGGCACAAACATTTTTCCTTTATCCCTCTTTACTTAAGACCTCTTGCCTGGGCCCCAAATTCATCTATTCAAACCTACCTGGTTGGCTACAGTCTCCCCTCTTTTCATATTCCAGGGCTCTTTGCTTTGCTCCAGACAGGAGACCAGAATAGGGTTACCCACAGCAATACTTGTGCATAAGAGGCACATAACACTTTGTGGTTTCTTGAAAAGTACAGGGTTTCTAACCCAGCCCTGTGCTTCAATGATAATATGGAGGAAAAGATATTACTCTACATATTGTTTCCTAATTTTTATTTTCTGACTAACACTTTTGTATATATAGGAATTTTTTCACTTTTTATATGCTGATTTCCCTCAATGATTCACAGTGCAGCTATGGAAAGGGAAATGATACTGCAGTATCATTTACTAATGGGTGGCTAAATTTAACACAAGAATGAAAGATGAACAATTCCTTTAACAAGTGGAAATGAAAATGAATCTTAAAATCTGACCATTGTCTTCTCAAAGCCTAGACATTCCCATTGCACTATTTTTTAATATTTTATTTATTATTTTTATTTTATGTGTATGAATGTATTGCCTGCAAGTAGGTAAGGGAACCCATGTCATGCAGTGCCTGCAGAGAACAAAAAAGACTGTTAGATCCCCTGGAATTGGAGTTATGGACAATTGTTAGCTGCCATGTAGGTGCTGGGGTTTTGAACCCGGGTCTTCTGCAAGAACAGTCCGTGTTCTTAACGCACCAAGCCATCTCTTCCAGCCATTACACTATTTTTACGAATCTAAGACTTACTTAGCAAAATAAACATGTTTACAAAGTGGAATATCATCTGTCAAAGGATGCAGAGCAGTAAAGAATTCTGCAAGAAAAAACTCCTCACCTATAGACACCAGATTGCTGTAGTTCTCCAATATCACTTCCCTGTACAAAGCCCTCTGAGCAGAGTCTAGACATTCCCAATCCTCCTCGGGGAAGCCTATGCACTCAACTTCAAAAGTCACTGGATCCTAAAATGAGTAAAATATAGTTTGACCATGTGCCCTTGGACAGGGTACTGAACCAAAGGAAAAAGAAGATATTTAGTAAACAAGTTCTGAAATAGATGAGCAATATAAATTACTCAAAAATGGTAGTTCTTAGCATAGTAATTCTCTATAATTTACCTGCTTACTCTGTGCAAAAGAACAGCATCAGCTCTTCCAAGTTTATGTGCAGGCTATGATTTTAAGGAACATAGCACATAAAATTAAGCCCTTATAGGACTTCCATTTCTCTCTGATATTTGTAGCACACAAGTATCAGTTGTACATATTTTTCTGATGTAAAGTCACACTGATTTATAAGTACACTTCAGATATTTGATTGTTTCTAACCATGCACTGCAGACCTAGATAAAACATGCATTTTGACTTAACAGGATCTGTGGCTGAGTCTGATTTGACCCTTTCTTAATGGGTATTCCAGTGAGATCAGTGCCCCTTGTACAAATACATAGACTCCAGCAGCACAGAGCAGATCATGAATTTAAGAATAAAGGAGGAGTTTAAAGGAAAAGTGCCATGGACTGTGTGTGCTCTCCCTCAACAGCAATAAGAGACACAATCCTTGTGAAGTGTGTCCTAGAACCTGCATATAATGGAATTGTAGAAACATTGTAGCATAAAGTATTCTAACATCATTTTTATACTACTTTCTCTTTTCTCATTTTCTCACCTAAAATTTATCAAAAAGGAATACACTGGCCGACTTAAGCACACAACAATAAGAGAATTTTGAGAATAAGGTTCCTTACTGCAGAGAGTAATAAAAACAACAGGCACAATCCAAAACATACTGAAAAAAATTCACGTAAATACAAATAGTTACAAAACGGACATATCCTTGTGTTTAATATTTGATAAATGGAGATCTTTCCTGAGGTACAAAGAACCAGTAATGGAGGCAGTGCTGTGATCTGAGTGTGAAATAGAAATACCAACATGGAGAAAGAGGCCTGCTTCAGAATCTCCCCCTGGAAAAGTGAGTATTTAGCAAACACATAAAAAAGGTTTCTTGCTCCAAGGAAGGGACAAAACTACCATTGATCAAAGGAGACATTCTACATTAAATGTCATGATTCCTGTACTTTATTCTGTAAATTATCAGAAGAACGTTCCTAATAAATCAAAAACAATGGCATACAGAGCATAGAATTTGGAGCAAAGAATCTGAACCAAGGGAATCAACTCCCAGGAGATAAATAAATACAGATGTCAAGAAACCCAGCAGCACACACCATCAGGCCTGTGATGTTGGAGGGATTAAAATGATAAAACAAATTATACAGTGTCTTCAAATAATCAAAACATCGATTTTATGTAAACGTCAACCCTCATTACACTTGCATATGAGGACCTAAGTCCTTGGTCAATTGCCATGCATCAGTTTTCACCCACCAAACTAGAAATAATTTTGTTATTGAAGGTCATGCATTCATGGAATTGTTATGGAAAAAAATTAAGCACTGCCGGACAGGATGGAGAGGTGACAATGCTACATAGGTGATACACATGTAAATGGTTATTGTGGGCTGGGTATGAGAGTACACCATATCTGAGGACTCTGGAAGTATAGACATGAGGATTTCTGTGAAATCCATGTCACCCTGGTCTACATAGTGGATTTAAGGCCAGAAAAGTTTATAAATTCAACACAACAAATATTTAAAGAAAGGAAAGCTATGTGGATGTATTTACCTGAAAAGAAGCCATCTCTCTCCTCATTCTGAGTTTCCTTTCCAGGCAACCTTACATAAACAGCCTCCTCTTTCTTTTGAGAAATTTCCTTTCAGTTCACTTAAAACAGCAGTTCCAGGGGTTCCCACACTCTCTTCTGGCCTCCACAGGCATTTCTCACTTGGATGCACTTACACACAAACAAGCAAAGTGTTCTTACAAATAAAAATTTTAAAATAAATAAATAAATAGAATATTCAAGAAAGAGCTAAATATGGGGCTGGAGAGATGGCTCAGCAGTTAAGAGCACTGGATGCTCTTGCAGAGGATAAAATTGTATCCTTTTGTAGAGTTAGTATATCTAAGTTCATGTTTTCGAAAAGTTTTAAGTGCAAGTAGTTGAATTTTATTTAACTTGTACTTGCATAAAACAGTAGAACTTACTTAAGCCATGAGTCCATGACACAGTTTCTGTTATTTGCCCCTATATCCTCACCATTCAATGGTAACCACTATTGCACCTTCAAGATCTATCATCTGTCTAGTTTTCATAATTTTCTTGTGGCTGAGATCATATAATGCTGGTGTTTCAACTTCCTTTTCATAATATAGTGAACATCAGTTTTATCATCTTTTCAAGTCTAAAAAAATTCCTTCATTTCTATGATGTAATTATATTTTACTCTTTAGAAATATCACATTCCATTAACTGTTTAATTTGTTAATGGACATTTAAGTTGATTTCTTTTTCTTCAAACATAATTATGGAGTGCCTGTTATCTCTAACCTATACTGAATACATTTTCTTTCAGTACATATCCAGGATTTGGTGCTAGGATCCACAAATTAGCAAAAACATTTAGGTTTTGCAACAGAATTTCAAAGAGCATAGTATGAAACATTTTTATAAATGCAGGCTTTTGATGTACTTAATTGTGAGATTAAACATGTCTCTTCTGAGGAACAGGGTGGGCTTTTGTTGAAAATGAGACTACTTAGATGCTTGAGAACCTGTTTTGAAAGTCAAATACATTTTCCAATGCAGCTATATCACTCAGTATTGTGTGCAAAGTATCTACATCATCATAAAACAGAGACACTTCCTCACTCCTGCTTATTGGAACATTATTCACCCTATCGTAGTTGTAAGGTCAACCCGGGTGGTGCCTAAGCCTTCCTCAAGTTCCAGAGCCTGCACATGGCCCACCGGACTAAGGTAGCGATGAAGGCCGGGTGATTGGCAGAAACCCAATAAAGATTGGCTAAGGCAGGTCTAACCCCACCACCCGCTTCCGGGTGGGGGACATGGGACCTAGAACCTCACCGGCGGCCCTGGCTAGAGAGTTGATTGCTTTGGGAGCAGTCACACCATTGAGCACGTCAAAGGATACAGCTTTGCTTTACATCCAATATGAGAGCTTAGACACAGCCCAAGCCACTTGTGTGAACATGAGGAGCTTTCCCCAGGGTGGTCCAGACCACAAGCTCCGGGTGGATTTTGCCAAAGCAGAGGAGACTCGCTATTACCATCAGTACCAGCCCTCACCTAAGTTAATAACTAAATCTATGATTATAGTATAAAACACTACCAGTAGTCTCCATATACAGGAATGTATACTGAATTTTTTACTGTCATTTACTGTGAATTTTCTTTTCCACTCATGTCTGACTACTCCCACCTAGTGTTATATGTCTGCTAATATTACATTCTAGGATACTTCATATCAGAGCTAGATGTTTTACAAATGGAAAGTATTGGTTTTAAAATATTTACAGGGACTGAAATAACTCAAGACCAGGCTATGTGCCTTGTCTCAAGTTCTAAGGCCCAGCACCAGCTCACACCACACATAGCACCCTGTCTTTCTCCAGATTTCTCTGTAGTCCTAGGAAGGTGCCTCCTTCCACACTCATCCTGGAGTTCTAGAATGGAACAATAATGAACAATTTCCTTACTGATCATGTGAAAGGTTAAGAATTTAACTGCAAACATTGGACTGACACTCAGTTCTAAAAGGACAATGAAAGAAACAAATGTAATAGATACAGCACAGGATCATAAGACAACTGATCCGTGGGAACTGCAGAACAGGAGGGGAGTCATGTTGCAAAGCTCAAATATGTCAATTACTGTCAACACTGACAGTGAGTGGGCATTTGTGGATTCAGTGTGATCATTGCTTCAGTTTTCTATGTAATGTACAAAGCACACAGCTGTTGGATATTCTGCACGCAAGACTACTCTGAAGACATGCATGGGCCACACAGGGAACTCCCTGTGGCTTGATGAACACTGACTATGTGAGTCTTCCCCTTCCTAACTTAGATACTTCAGGAAATGATGCCCAGTGTGATAGCATGACCTTTGACATGGCCAGGTTCATGCTCCTTCAACACAGATCTAACTTTAGACCACTGATGCAATCTTCTGACACATTAGAAACGTTTGTACATAGTTTTTGTTTCCAAAGATTTAGGACCAAATCTCCTTTAGTGATGCCCTTCCCTGATGACATGCAAAATGAGGATGAAATCACGGCACCTGAGGCTAGAAGAGATGGTCCACAAGTATATTTTTTATTTTGGGTTTGTCTCCTGAATTTTAGGTCTCAGATGCTGAGTCAGTGAAGCAACAGAGTCCCAGATTCCTCAGAGGTCTGGGGCCCCCAGAACGGAAAGTAATCATGGAATGTAAGTGGCCACTTCATGTGTGGAAATTAATAAACCATGCTTTGTACCCTGTGTACTTATGTGGATGTCACTTTATTTTTGACGCCCTCTCAGGCTCAGCTTCCTGACATGACCATGATTCTCACTCTGATGCTTTTTCTTCTTGTTCCAGACTCTTCCCCTCCTCTTGTGTAGACAGACTGATCCCAGGTGTTTTTGGAGATTGAGCAATGACAATGGGGGTATGCAGAATAGTTTGTTTGTGACCCTTCATGCACAACAGGGCTCCCAGAAGAATGATTATGTTGATGAAATTTTTATATACTGTGAGTATTTTTTCATTTATTATTCATGTTTGATCATAGCCAGTGCATGAGAACTATGGAAGAAGAGATCAGCATTCTGTCTTCTGTTCTGATCATCCCAGTCATGGCCTGGACATTTAAAAATTTTATTTTTTTTGTCGCATTCATCCCACATTTAATGTATTCTGAGATTATTCTGTTTTCTTGCTAAGTACACTCCAATTACAGTGCTGGCAGCTCTGAGATGGTGCATTCTACCTTGCTCCATCATAGGTGTTCCTCCTTCCAATAGTTTTACCTACATGAGATGCAGCAATGTCACATAGACACAGAACAAACTACCAGTACAAGTTTGATACAACAGGTACATAGCAGTGTGTCCCTTTAGGGGCCTGGTAAGGTTTTCCCCATTACCATGCAACTCCTAATGCCTTCGCTGACTGTCCACTGGTGTTTGTGTCTCTCCTGCCAGAGTAGACTTTGCTTTTATTTTTGTCAGTTTCATACATGTTTACACTGTGCTATGATCATGTCCTCCCTCTTTATCCTGTCCATCCCCCTCCCACTCCCAATGACTCTGTTTGCCCTCCCAGATACTCTCTCTTCTATACCTTCATGAATTTTTATGTGCTGACTTTTCATTTAGAAGTTTATTTGCTATTTTAAGTGAACTGTCTATCATCGTTTTGTGGCAGTGGTGCTCCATGCTTTCTGGGGCTTAAATGAGTAACAGGAATGAGAGACCTGAAAACAGATATTTGTCTTCTCATTGATTCTTTTTCACTTGAATAAGCACAGCCAATATTGGAGTCAAAGTTCAGCATAGAAATGAATGACAGATGACAGAGACATTTGGGGATTTCCAGAAGATGAGTTCCATTCCTGTGAGAGGAGGAGATAAGCAGAATCTGCTTATGTTGTGTCCTATTGTATGCAAGAGTTCTGGGTAATGCTTGGGTACCTGCCAGCATTTCAGAACACGATTATGTGCTGCAAATTTGTCATTTTTTCCCATGATCTGTATTTGTCTTGTGTATTTATTTCTAGATTTCTGACTATATTTTTGTCTATAGATTTTGAGTACAGGTTTTTAAATTCCCCTCTGTGGTTTTGGTTAGATTGGGGTTCCCATTAGGACTAGATTTAGGTCTATGGATAGGGCTAGTGTTAGGGCTAGGACTGAGGCCAGGCCTAAATCAAAGCTAATGCCTAAGGCTGTGCCTATGTTTAGGGCTGGGGTTAGGTCTAACATTTTTCTTAGATTTAGTTTTAGGGTTAGGTTTAGGGCTGGGTCTATGGTTAATTCTAGGGTTAGGTAGGGTAGGGTTAATGTCATCACTAGGACTAGGGCTAGGGCTAGCTTTGGGTTAGGGTTAGAACTGAATGATAGTGTTATAATTAAGCCTAGGGAAAGAAATAGGGATATGGCCTGGGCTAGGACTTTGATTAAGACTGGATTTATTCTTAGGCTTAGCATCAGGTTTAGGGCTATGCCTAGGGCTAGGACTAGGGTTCAGTTTAGCAACAGTGTTAGGTCTAGTGCTAGAGACAAGCACTGGGGCTAGGGCTAGGGTAATGTCTAGGTTTATGGCTATGCTTAGTACTAGAGCTAGGAACAGTTCACTGCTAGCACTATTGGAAGGTGAGGATAGTGCTAGGACTAAGGTTAGAGCCAGATTTAGGGCTAGGTTTAGATTGTAGGTTAGGGTTATAGTTAGTGTTAGAGTTAGGGTTAGGGATTGGTTTAGATAAATGAGCTAAGACTAGCACAAGGCTTAGTGGTAGGGTAGGCTTAGGGATAGTGTTAGCTTTATGCTTAGAGTTAGGGTTAGAGTTATGTCTAAGGCTAGAGCTAGGTCTAGGGCTAGGTTTAGGTTAGGCCTAGGCTTATTGCTAAGTTTAGGGCTATGGCTAGGGCTAGAGATAGGCCTAGGATTAGTGGTAGGGATAAGCTAGGGCCTGGGTTCATTTTAGGTTTAGAATTAGGGCTAATGTTAAGGCTAGAGCTAGGTTACAGTTAGGGCTTGATTTAGGGCTAGAGTTTGGGTTAGGTCTAGGGCTTGGATTAGGGCTGTGGTTAAGGCCAGGGACAGATTTAGGCATAGGGATTAGGTCTATGTTTAGGACTAGAGTTATATCTAGGACTAAGGCTAGGTCAAGGGTAGGTTTAGGACTAGGACTAGGGTTGGGCCTAACATTAGAGCTACAGCTAGGGCTGGGGTTAGGTCTAGGTTTAGGGATATGGCTAAGTCTGAGTTGAGAGCTAGGTTTAGAACTATGACTGGGATTATTGCTAAGGTTAGGACTATGGCTAGTCCTATGGTTAGTTCTAGCTTTCAGTAAGGGGTAGGGCTAGGATTAGGGCTAGGACTATGGATATGGCTAGGACTAGGGTGGGGGCCTGGGCTAGGACTATGGCTAAGGATAGGTATTGAATAAGGGCTAGGAGAGATTTAGGTTTATGATAACGGTTAGGGCTGTGGTAGGATTAGGTTTAGGTTAGGCCTAGTGTTAGTGTTAGGATTAGGCTTAGGTTTAGTGTTAGATTTAGGGCTAAGGTTATGGCTAGGGCAAGGGCTATGTTTAGGATTATGGCTAGAGTTATTGCTAGGGTTAGGGCTAGGGCTAGGATTAGACCTAGGTTTAGGGAAAGGCTAGGGTTATGGGTAGGGCAGGGGTTATAGCTAGGTCTAAGTCTAGAGTTAGAGCTAAGACTAGGTCTATGATAATTATTAGGCCTAGAGCTAGGAGTTCACTTAGTTTTAGGGTTAGGGTTATAGTTAGGGTGAGGCCTGGGTTTAGAGCTAAGGCTACTGCTAGGGTTGGGGTTAGGTTTTGGCCTAGGTTAGGTTCACATTAGCATCTTGTCTGGGGGTTAAGACTATTGTTAGGGCTCATGCTAGGGCCCTGGTTAGAGCTCAGTTTAGGGTTTGAGTGAGGACTAAGGTTAAGGTCAGGGACTTGGCTAACTGTAGGGCTAGGTCTAGGGCTAGGCTTAGTCCAAGGTTTAGGGATAAGACCAGAATGGACTAGTGTAAGGTTTAGTGTTTGGTAAGGGGTACAGTTACGGGATAGAGTTGGGTTTAGGGCTAGGAGAAGGCCTAAGATGGAGATAGGGAAAGGGATAGGACCTGGGGTAAGACTGGGGTTAGCTTTAGATTTATTATTAGGGTTTGGGTTAGGGTTAGAGCTTGGGTGAGGTCTATTGCTATGACTTGAGGTAGGACTAAGATTTTTGTTAGGGCTAGGGTTAGGGCTAGTGCTAGGTCTAGGTCTAGGTTAAGCTATAAGGCTAGGTCTAGGGTTATATTTACATCTGTGGCTATGGTTTGGATTATGGATTGGGTTAGGGCTATTGTTAGTGTTAAGGTTCAGATATAGCTAGGGGAAGGTTAGCATTACAGTTAGAGCTTAAGATATAATTAGGCGTAGGGTGAAGGCTTTGACTCAGTTTATGGGTTTGGCTAGGGAACTATTTAGATCTAAGGTTAGTCACAGGGCTGGGGCTAGTGTTAGTGTTCATGTTAAGGTTATGGTTAGGACTAAGGCTAAGGGTAAGGTTAGGTTTAAACTGAGTTAGGGCTAGAATGAGGGCTGGGGTTAGAGTCAGGGTTAGGGTTATATTCAGTGTTTGATCTAGACTTCTGTCTAGGGCTAGGTCAATATTTAGACCTAAGGCTCTGGCTATGTTTAGGGCTAGTGTTAGGTTTAGGTTTAGTGTTAATCTTAGTGTTAGGGTTAGGTTTCGGGTTAGGAATACATGAGAGCAAGGACTAAGGTTAGGGTTCGAGATAAGTTTAGATGTAGGTAAGATCTAGGGTATGGAATAGGGCTAGTCTTAGGGTTAGGGTCATAGTTAGTGCTAGTTCTAGGGCTAGGAAGGGGGTTAGGGTTAGAGTTAACTCTAGGGCTAGAGCTAGGGTTAGGACTTGCACTGCATCTAAGGTTAGACCTAGGGCTCTCCTATAGTTAGGGCTAGAGTTAGGGTAAGTGCTAGGGTTTGGGATAGAGTTGGGGATAAGTTTATGGTTAGGGCTAGAATTAAGGGTAGGAACAGGTTTAAGGTTAGGTCTTGGGTTAGGACTAGGTTCAGGGCTAGGGTTAGGGCTTGATCTAGGCCTACGGCTAGGACTAGGACTAGGGTTAGGTCTAGGTTATAGTTATGGTTAGAATTGGGCTCAGTGTCAGGTTTAGGCCTAGGACTAGGGCTTCTATTAGGGCTATGGTCAGTGCTAGGGCTAGACTTAGCCATAGCGATAAGGGTATGTTTAGGGAAAGATTTAGGGTCTAGGGTTAGGCCTAAGACAAGACTAGGTATAGGTTCCATTTGTCACTGCTTTTCCTTAATGATTACTACAGTTCTGTCTAAGCATTTAGTACAAAGAATAAGAAATATTCAGAACAGCTATGTGTACCATACAGTCCATATCACTACTAAGGAAGAAACCTTTGTCATGTAGGTCTTTCAAAATCTTAAAGAAGATGACAAAGCAGCCCAGTCTATAACTGTTTCCTTTGCAGTGGTATAATAATATAGTTCTATCATAGCATTTAGTACAAAGGAAATGAAATGGAAAAAATGGCTTTGACTATCACACCTTCCTCTTTACTTCAAACGAAGAAAGATGCCCATACAGTTCAATAAAAGTGTTACAAAATATAATGTAACAATTCAGTGTATAACGGTTTGCTTTCCTCTGGTAAACAAAGTGATTGTGCCTAAGCATTGAGATCAAAGAAAATGAAATGAAAGCAATGACTGTGTATCATATGTCCCTGTGCACTTCAAAGGACAAAAGCTGGGCCAAACAGTCCAATTAAAGTGTTACAGAAGATGGCATGTTACCTAAATGTGTAACTGTTTTCTTTTCCTTAGTGCACACTATAGTTCTATCTAAGGATTGAGTATAAGGAAACTGAAATGAAAGAAAGCTTTGTATT
>NW_008340935.1:106417-124043 GCF_000622305.1 Nannospalax galili
GTCATTCAATCACAGTATTCAAAAGGTAACAAATCACCCGAGCTTGTAACTGTTTACTTTCCCTTGGAAAACCCTATAGTTCTATTTAAGCATTGAGTAATGGAAATTAAATGGAAAAAAATGGATGTGTGTATCTAGACATAGCCCCAACCATATCCTCACTTTCCCTGAAGCTAGCCTTATATCTATCCTTAACTCTAGCACTAAACTTACACTTATATCTAGCCCTAAATCCAGATCTAACTCTAATCATAATCCCTGCGCTAGCTCTAACCTCAGGCCTAACCCTAACCATAACCTATTCCAATACCTACCAGGAGACTACAGGAGACTTAAACATAGACCTAAATCTTGGCCCTAGATCTAGTTCCATCCATTAGCCTATCCCCAGCCATATCCCTAAAACTAACCCTAACCCTAAACATAATCCTAAACATAATCTTTCCCTTAACCTGACCTGAGCCTAACTCTATCCTAACCATAGCTTTAGGCCTCACCCAGGTCCTAGTCATAGAACTCACCCAGCTTCTAAACCTAGACCTAGACCTAGCCAATGTCATAGCACTAATTCTAGTCTTAACCCAAGCCTTAGACCTAGCCCTACAACTAGACTAACCGTAGCATTGCCCTAGCCCTAAACATACCCTAACTTTAACCCTACCCTTAAGTTTAGACCTAGAATTAGCACTAACCCTAACCCTCAACCTAGCACTAAACCAATCCCTAACCCTAACCCTAGGTTTAGGGTTAGAGATAGGCCTAAGCCCTAGATCTAACCACTTTCCTAAAACTAAACCTAACCCTAGCCATAGCCCTATAACTAAGCCTAACCTAGAACTAGCCCTAAACATAGCTCTAACCCTAAAACTAACCCTAACTCTAAACTATCCTTAAACCTAGTCCTACTACTAGACCTACTTGTAGCCCTAACCCTAGAAATAACTACCCATAATCCTTAACCTTGCCCTAGCCCTAGTCCTAACTCTAACCCTAAACCTAGTTCTAACACTAATCCTATAACTAACCTAATCCTAACCCTAGCCCTAGCCACTAGCCTTAGCACTAACCTAAGTCCTAACCTTAAGCCTAAACCTGACAATAAACTTAACTCTTACTCTAGACCTAAACCCAGACATAATCAAAGCCTTATCATGAGGCCTAATCCTTGAACTAGCCCTAGCCCTAGACCTAGCCCAAGACCTAGCCCTAGGCCTACCCCTATGTATAGCCCTAGTACTAGTCCTAATAGTAGCCATAACGCTAGCCTAGCCCTAGACCTAACACTAACACTATCCCTAACCTTAAACCTAACCATACCCTAGCCCTGACCCTATCCTTAAATCTAGCTTTAGGCCTCACCCAGGTCCTAACTCAAACCTTAACCATCATCCTCCCTTAAACCTAGAGCTAATCATAGCCATAGTTGTAGCCCTACCTAAAACTAGCCCTAAACCTAGCCCTAACCCTATCCATATCCCTACTCCTAGTGATAACCCTAGCCCTAGCCCAAGCCTTATCCAAACCCTAACCCTATCCATAAACCTAGCCCTAAAACGAGGCTGAACCATAATGCTAGACCTAACTCTAACACAAGACTCTGTGTGTATGTGATACTGCCTCCACAACAAAGTGGCATGTTAGCTGGATTTAGACAACAGACATTGCAGCTGCAGAGATGATGCAGTACGCAAGAGCACACACTACTCTCGTGGAGTTCCCAGGTTCAGTTCTCAACTAGGTAGTGGCACCACCTGTCAAAAGGGAATACATACTACAAAGCATGGAAAAACAGAGGAGGAGCCCGACCTGCATATCTAAGTGAAAGGCACTTCACTTAGGGGAGGAAAGGGTTTATTTAGCTTACATCTCCCAGGACACAGTTCATCATGGAGCCCAAGGTAGGAACTCAGGGCAGGAACCTAGAGGCAGGAGGTGGTGCACAGGCCATGGAGGAACACTACTTACTGGCTTGCTCCCTTGGCCCCTGCTCAGCCTTCTTTCTTATGCAACACAGGCCCACCTGCCCAGGGGTGGCACCACCCACAGTGGGCTGGGCCCTCCCGCATCACTCATCAAGAAGATGCCCTCAGACATGGCCACAGCCCAGTCCAATAGAGGAAATTCCCCAATTGAGGCCCCTCAACCCAGGTGTGTCAAGTTAACACTAAAGCTATGCAGCACACTAACCAAAACTTAACCAGGCTGAATAGGAGCCTAATCCCAAAACTGAACTCAAGTGAAAGCCTTCTTCACTCAATAATTATTGCAGTCTTGTGAGCAGTTGGCCTGTTGTGCACTTCTAAGCATGTAGATGAATGTGCGTGTGCATGTTTGTGTATTCACCTCAGCTAACATGGGCCCTGGGGCTGCCAGGTAAAACAGGAATCTATGCTCATATACACTTGATGACACAGTAGAAAATACAAGCTAAAATGATATCCTGGAAGCAGGTAGAGAGAGTGGGAAGACCACTGGAGGAAATTTATTTGCCTGTGGTGAAAGAGAGGCATGGACAGGGTGGGTTAGAAAACAGCTATGGTTTCTCAAAGCTGAGGGGCTACTGAAGCCAGGCCTTCCAGGTCAGTGTGATGGATGTAGTGTCATGGCTGTTCTGATGGAACTATGCCCCTTGCCCACATGGACTGGGGGAAGGAGGGCAATGAGCAGCCCAGGTAGCCTTAGAGAAAGTTCACAGTGGAGAAGGGGCTGAGTTCAGAGGTCCCCAGGAAGTGATTCCACCTCTATGACATAAATAGAAAGAGAATTTGGAATTCCTGTTACCTGGTAACTACAGCCCAGTGGCAACCTGAACTTCCTCGTTGCTCTGGAGTCACAGGACAGAGCAGGATACTCACCAGCTGTTTGCATTCTTCTGGAGGCTCAGGCCCCAGAAGAGCCAAGAATACGTGCTTTGGCCAATTTGGAGACATTGGGTGAGCCCTGTAGCCCAGTGCGTTTAACCATTTTTCCACAGGGACACATGGGTGACACTGGTTAGTCCACAACTGGAAGTCTTTGCCCCCACCCCCAGTCCATCCCTGTCCCTCCTTTTGTGTGTGTGTGTGTGTGTGTGAGAGAGAGAGAAAGAGAGAGAGAGAGAGAGAGAGAGAGAGAGAGAGAGAGAACACTGAGGGAATTACCGCTTTTCCCCTTAGTGTACTGCAAGAAATCATTGAGAATTGTGGTAGAGTTTGTAAGTGTGAACCATCCTTCCTTGGTCGTTCCTCAGGATGAACAGGAGGCAGGTCATATTCTTTGGTAGCTTTTCAGGTCAATGCCCAAGAGTCCTCACAAAGTGGAAAAAGGTGGTTTTCTCCCTGTCAACTGCCATGCAGAGGGGGACTACCTGTTTGTCTCTACCTTCTCATGATCTACCAGATGTTCACCACCACCTGGCAGATGCTAGCTAGACCTGGTAGTGTAAAGGAGAGTGACCATTTCCAAACTCAGGGGAGCTCACGGCTCTACAACTGGGTTGTAGGCCAGCTCCGCACTTCTCTGAGGCACTTTACGCTCATAAGCTATTGTCAGGGCCAAGTGTGATTTCATCCTGGCAGTGTGGGTCCCAAGCCTGGTCTTTCAATGTGGCCTGGCCAAGAATAGGGCACCCTAGTTTATGACATTCATTCTCCCTGAAGAAACACAGTATCAGGGACCTCATTTTCCAGGCATTTGCGTAGTTTTAATCCCATTTATAAGGAGGGTTTCATACTCAATCTGGAGCATAGGGGATCATTGTAACAGCTCTCGGGCACAACGAGAAGCACTGTGCTGAGAAACCTGGAAGGCAGCAGTTTGGGTTCAATCATGGTGTAAAGATCCCTGAATCATTGGTTACAGGAGGCCCCTTCCCAGCCCCTCAGCTTAGATCACTGGTAGTAGAACAGACTAAACCCTCCTTGTCCAGCCAGAGGTTGTACTCCTAAACCAGACCATGTAGATCTCCTGGACACAGGACCTTAGGGGTGATGTCCTTCTGTACTAATACAGCCATGGACCTTTCCTTCTGGAAAGTGAGGTGGACAAGCTAGAAAAGAAGTGAATGGATGTTGGGTGAAGGGAGGGGTAACTCCCATGGGTAGACTTGAATACTGATGGGGATTAAGCAACTGCCAGGCATCCTCCTACAGGGATTTTTTTACTACAGCAATTAACTCTGGGACTTCACTGGCAGTGCGGATATAAGAAAGATCCTGGGTGGCCTCCTTGGTTCAGGGAAGCAGAGGGGAGGACAGCAGATGAATACCAGTCCCTGTGAGTATTCATTCCCACCGTAGCCCAGCCTGTTTGCTCAGTTTTTCCACAAGGGCACTGTGCAGAAAGTTTTGCAACCACTGTACAAGGCCCCCAAATTATTTCCCTCCATATCTACTGTCCATGGACTGGACAGCCTTTGCCTTGTCTGAATGGAACTTTTGCAGCATTGGCAGAGAGCAGGCAGGCTTCTAACTGCATTCTTTGTCCACCTCTCTTAGTGCTATAATCGGCATACTGGGATTGGGTATTGTAAAACTTCCAGGGAATTTTTATCAGAATTTGGACCTGGCCAGACTCTACCAGCTGATGCACTATGTGAATCTCAACATGTTTTCCTCATACCTGATCATCTATGTACAGGGGATCCTGTCTAAAATGGATGAACAGAAGTCCAAAAACAAAAGAGCCAAACATGAGGAGGCCTGTGGTAGGTGTCTGTTGAGGTGGGAAGGAGGGATCAGTGGCTTATGCCAGGGAGGTTCCAGAAGGTGCCCTTTGGCCTGCAGCCAGATTTAGGATCCAGTCAGGTAGGATGAACAGGCACAAACTGGTTATTCTCTGATAGGAATCATGCTTGTATGACTTTTGGAAGTCTAAGACAAAGATACACATCTTGAGGAAGCTCACTGCATCCCAAATCTCCCCTGCTTTCACTTCAAAATTGCCTGCACTCACCATGCCTCTCTTTCTGTACTTAGTTCTGGGACCTTCCTGGACAACAGTTCTTGAGCTCCCTGATTAGTTTTCACCAAGGATGCCTGAGACCCTGGATACCAGACTAATTTCTGAAGCTCTGCCTCAGCTGGAGCTGGAATCACAAGAGGATGCTGTGGTCCTGTATCCCAGATCAGCTTCTGCAGCTGTACCTCAGAGAGAGGCGGCACCTTAAGTAGAGGCTGTCCTGGATCTCAGAACAGATTCTATAGCAGAGCCTCAGGGGATGCTGAATGCCCTAGATGGGGTTATGCTTCACGACATCATGGAATCCAGCATGTCAGCAGCTGAGTCCACACACCTTCTGACTGGTGTATCTGAAGAGGATCTACCTGCAGCAGCTGATACAGTCACCTCCCAATGTGGCTGCACATGCTCCATCTCATGGGCAGCTAATTGTACCTGCTGTTGTCAAATTAGAAGAAGCAAACCATGTTTCTTCTCTGCCTCAGGTACACATATTGTCAGAACGTTTTAGAGTCACATGTGGCATTCCAAAACCCTAACCCTAAAACTTTCCATCACT
The DNA here is from genome assembly GCF_000622305.1 of Nannospalax galili. Lineage (NCBI taxonomy): Eukaryota > Metazoa > Chordata > Mammalia > Rodentia > Spalacidae > Nannospalax > Nannospalax galili. Next base: position 111,915 of record NW_008340935.1, read on the forward strand.
GTAGCCCTAAACCAAGACTTAACCATAGACCTAGCACTATCCCTAACCCTAACCTTAGCTCTAAACATAACCCTAAACTAACCCTAAAGCTAGCCCTAACCCTGAACCCTAATCTTAACCCTAACTCTAACTGTAAACCCAGCCTGTACCCTAGCACTTCCCATAGCCCTAAACCCAGCCCTCACACTAACCATAATCTTAAACCTATGAGAAGGCCTTGCCCTTATCCTAAACCTAAACCTAGTGCTAGCCCTTGCCCTAGATCTTGCCATAGCCCTAACAACTGCCCTAGCCCTACCTAGCTCCAAACTAGTCCTAAATCTATCCCATATTCTAATACTATCACTCACCTTAACCCTAACTCTATACCTAAACCTAGCCCTAGACCTAGCTGCAATCTTAATCCTAACCCTAGCCCTAACATTAACACCACACCTAGACCTAATCCTAGCCCTAAACATAGCCATAGACCTTGGCTTAACCCTTGATCTAGCCCTAACTGTAGCACTAAATCTAGCCCAACCCTAGCACTAAACCTATACCTGTCCTAGCACTAACCTAAGCTGTAAACCTAGCCTTAACCTTACCCTTAACCTGAATCTTAGAAATAACCCTAGCCCTAGCCATAACCCTTGCCGTGATCACTGTCGTATCCCTTCCCATAAACAAATCTTGGCCTTAGCCCTATACTTTGCATTAGTACTATCCTCAACTTTTGTTTGGTTGCATGAAAATGTTTATTATAATCTGATATTTTAGGTAATATTTTAGAAAGTGAAAAATAAGGAAGGCTCTCTTCTGTTTTAACATCTTATTTGTTTAGCTCCTACTGATTTAAAATATATATATATATTTGTGGGCTGGAGAGATGGCTCAGCAGCTAAGAACCCTGACTGTTCTTGCAGAAGACCCAGGTTTGAATCCCAGTACCTGCATGGCAGCTAACAACTGTCTGTAACTCCAGTTATAGGGTATCCAACGGTCTCTTCAGTTCTCCATGGGCATTACACTACAAGGGCTCACTTTTGCAAGGGTGGATGTTGGCTGAGAAATCAGCTATGGAGTCCAACCGAAAGCGTTTCTGTATATTTTGCCTGTTGTTAACATTAAGCACAGGATAGCCCATCTTGTTAGTCCTGATATACATCACTTCTTTCACTGTAGATTGCTTGCCTCTTCCAACAAGTCCCATAAGTCTGAAGTTTTTGCATTCTTAAATTGAAAACTTTTCAAGTAAATCTGGCAACCTTTTTGAAAATTCTCTGGTGTTATTCAGTCTTCAAGCAGTCTCAGAATAGAGGCTCCCTCGCTGTATGGTATTCCACCAAACACGGCAGTTATTTCAGCGGAGATGACACAGTAACAGCAACTGGATGTGAAGACGTTAAAGAATCATCTTCTTGCACAGGTAACACATCCTCAAGTAACACCTGCTCAAGCATTTGCCAGTCTTTTTCTGCATGATTTACTCCCAAGAACTCGAAAAAAGAAGCAAATCCTTCATTTAGGCACAAGACATCCCACCAGTCCATGGTCACAATATTTCCAAACCACTCATGCACAGGTTCATGGGCAATCACACTGGCCACACTCTGTTGGTTGGATGAGGCTGATTGGCTCAGGTCATAAAGAAGGTTTATTTCTCAGTAAATGACAAGTCCCCAGTTCTCCATGGCACTGGAACCAAAATCAGGAATAGCGATTTTATCTAGTTTAGGAAGAGAATATTCCATAGCAAAGTATTCTTCAAAATAATCAAACACAGTTTTAGTTATGTTTGCAGCATATTCGGCAGTCTGTTTTTGTGCTGGCTGGACATAAGTAGAGAGTAGCTTGCCACTCTGCAACATTTTCTGTATGGAGGTGAATTGATGTACAGAAAGCACACCACGTAAGTGCTCATGGGGACAGACGTCATAAACATGGTTCTTTTCCATTTGTCATCCACTGGCTCTTCTTTCTCCACACTCAAATTTGAAAGTGCTTGGTATTCTGTGGGGTGAATGATAGATATATTGTAAGGTGTCTTTTTGTTGGGTTCGTCGAAGCAAGGGAAGTACTTCCTGGCATCAGTCAGCTCATGGTCTGTGGCTGCTGTACTTGGTTTCAGGGGAATTACAGTCTGTCATGGCAGGGAGGCATGGGGGCTTGAGGTGGCTGGAGCAGGAGCAGCAGAAGCTAAGCTCACACATCATCATGTAGGCACAGGAAGCAACCTTAACTTTCTTTAGTGTTATCCCTAAGCCTACTATTATTATGAAGCATATCAGTAACCCTAGGCCGAAATTTCGACCTAACCCTGGCCCTATCCCTATCCCTATCCCTATCCCTATCCCTATCCCTATCCCTATCCCTATCCCAAAACTTAGCCAAAGCCCTAACCCTAACATTTGTTCTCAACCTATCCATTACAACCCTAGCCTAGCCCTAAACCTAGCCCTAGTCCCAGTGCTAGCCCTGGACTTAAACACAGCCCACACCCTAACCCCCTAACCTTACCCCTAATCTTAAAAAAAAAAACAGGACTAGACCTAGTTCTTATCAGAGTACAAAACCATTTCATGGGCCTAACCCTTACCCTAACCCTAGCCCTAACCCTAGTCCTAAACCTAACCATAGACCTAGCCCTAATCCTAGCCCTAGCCCTCGACATAGTCCTAGCCCTAACCTTACATGTATCATTAGCCCTTGCCCTAAACCTAGCTCTAACTCTAGCCTTAGTTCTAACTCATAATCTAACTATAATTCTAAATCTAACACTTAGCCCTAAGTGCAACCAAAACTGTTATGAACCTAGCCCTAACCCTAGCCCTAAGCCTCCATATAGCCCTAATAGTAGCAGCCTTAACCTTCCCCTAAACCTAAAACTAACCCTAGCTATAGTCCTAGTCCTAAACTTATCCCCAAAACTTAGCCCTAAATGTGTCACCCTAACCGTAACCCTAACCATGATCCTAACCCTATACCTATACCTAACCTTATACCTAGTGCTAGGTCTAGACCCAGACCTCAATTTAATCATAAACCTAGACCTAAACATAGCCCTATCCCTATACATATCCCTAAAACTAGCCCAACTCTAACCTAACCTTATTTCTAACCCTAACACTAGCTCTAACAATATTACTAGCTCTTGTCCTAAATGCATCTATAACCCTAGGCCTAACCCTAGTCCTAGCCGTAGCCCTGACCTTGACCTTAACCTGGACCCTAACTCTAAGCCTATTCCTAACCAAAGCCCTATTCAAAGTCCTAGCCATAGACCTAGACCTGTCCCTAATGCCAGTCCTAACCTTTACGCAAATACAAAACCAATTTCTAAACCTAATCCTAGCCATAGTTCTAACTCTAGTCCTGACCTAATCCTATACAGAGCATTAAATTTAACCCAGATACTACACCTAAATCCAGCCCTAGCTGTGGTGCTAACCCTAGTAATAACTCTATCTCTCAGGCTAAACCTAGCCCTAGTCCTAGCCCTAACCCTAAGCCTAACCAAAACTTAACCCTAAGCCTAACCTTGACAGTAAACCTAGATCTAACCCTCCCTTGCTCTAAGCCTAGTCATAGGCCCAGCACTAACCTTAAACCTAACCCCAGACATTGGCCAAACCCTTGTCCTATCTGTAACCTTCTCGATAAGTCTAGCCTAACTTTAGCCCTAACCATAGCCTTACCCTGAAACCTAGCCCTTGTCTAGGCCCAACCCCAGCCCTCTCCCTAGCCCTAACCTAGCCCTAGCCCTAGCCCCAGCCCTACTTGTAGCACTAACCCAAATCCTAACCATAATCCTAACCCTAACAATAAAGCTAGCCCTTAACCTAGACCTAAATATAGCCATAGCCCTGGGCATAATCCTTGATGTAGCCTTAGCCTCAGTCTTAGCCGAGCCTTAAATCTAATGCTAACACTATCCTTAACAATAAACCTAACCCAACCCAGGTCTTGACCTTCTCCCTAACTCTAACTATAAACCTAGCCCAGGCGTAACACTAACCATTGTCCTAGATGTCTTCTAAACCTAGAATTAAGTCTATCCCTAGCACTAAAACTAGAACTAATTGTACCTCTTACCCTCACCCTATCCATAATATTAATCCTAGCCCTAGTCTTAGCCCTAGCCTGTAAATGTATCCCCTGTACTAACCCTAAACCTATCTCTAAACCTAACACTAACACTAAATTTAACACTAACCCTAAAATTCACCCCAGCCCTAGCCATAAACCTAAACCTAAACCTTGACCTAAACTTAGGACTAGCTCTAACCCCAATCCTAACACTAAATCTCACCCTAAACCTAACCTTAGGTCTAGTCCTAGCCCTAGCCTTAACTCTAACCCTAATCCTAACTCTAATACTAACCCAGGCCTAAAGGCGCACTAAACCTAGCCCTAGACCTAATCTAAGTCCTAACATTATCCCTAGCCCAAACACTAGCCCTAAACCTAAAGGCTAACCTTAACACTAACCTTATCCCTACATAGACCTAAATCCAGTACTCTGGTTAGGGTTAGGGTTAACTGTGTCCGTAACCCTACACTTAGCCCTAACCATAGCAAAAACCCTAAACTCTAGGCCATGCCTAGAGGTTAGAGTTAGGCTTAGGGTTGTGGTTATGGTTAGGGTTAGGGCTAGGGTTAGGTTTAGGCTTAAGATTAGGGTTAGGACTCAGTTAAGTGTTAGGTTTCAGACTAGAGTTTAGGCTAGGGCTTAGGCTGGGGTTAGGGCTAGAGTTCGGGTTAGGGTTGGAGTTAGGTTTGGGATTGTCATAGGTCAAGGGCTAGGGTTACATCTAGGGTTAGGCCTAGGGCTATGGCTGTGGCTGGGGCTACTTGTAGGGCTAACATTAGGGTTAAGGTTAGGGGTAGTTGTAGGGTTCTCATTATGTTTAGGACTAGGGCAAGGGGTAGGGTTAGGCCTAGGGTTAGTGATAGGATTATGGTTAGGATAGGGGATATTGTTAGGGGTAGGCCTAAATTTAGGGCTAGGGCTAGATTTAGAGATACAATTGGGTCTAGAGATAGTTTTAGGTTTAGGGCTAAGGTTAGGGCTACAGTTTGGCCTGTGGTTAGCGAGAGTTTTAGGGCTAGGGCTATGGGTAAGACTAGGGTTAGGACTAGGTATAAGGCTAGGTTTAGGACTAGGAAAAGGTCTAGACTAGGTTTAGGGCTAGGGATACGGTTATGGTTATGGTTAGGAATAGAACTAAGTTTAGAACTCTGGGTAGGATTAGTGAAATGGTTAAGCCTACACCTATGACTAGATTTAGGGCTAGGATTAATATAAGGGTTAGGGTTAGGATTAGGGTTAGTGTTAGGTCTAGGGCCAGGCCTCGGATAAGGGCTAGGTTTCAGCTGAGCACTAGGGTTATTGCTAGGGTTAGTGCTTCAGCAAGAGATAGTGTTAGACCTGGGGTTAGGCATAAATTTAGAGCTAGGTTTAGGCTTAGGGTTAGAGTTTGGTTTGGTATTACAGTTAGGGCAGAGCTATGGTTTGGGCTAGAGCTAAGTCTAGAGCTAGGTTTACATTTAGGATTAGAGTTAGTGTTGTCCTATAATTAGGACTGGGTTTAGGGCTGATTATTGCTAGGATTAAGGCTGGAGGTATGGCTAGGTATAGGCCTAGGTTTAGTAATAGGGATAGACTGAACTTGGGTTAGTTATAGGATTAGGGTTAGGCCTATGGTTAGGACTAGGGCCAGGCTAGACTTAGGGCTATGGCTATGGTTAGGGTTAGAGTTAGGCTTAGGGTTAGGGTTAGGGTTAGGTTTAGGGCTACAGTTAGAGATAGGGCTAAGATTAGGTTAAGAGGTAGGTTTAGGATTGTGGCTATGGTTATTGCCAAGTTTAGGACTAAAGCTAGGGTTAGGTATAGTTATAGTTTTACCAGAGGCCTATGGATATGATAAGGGCAAGGATTTGGGTCAGGACTATGGCTACTGCTAGGGCTAAGGATAGGGCCTGGGCTAGGGCTAAGGCTAGGGATAGGTATTGGGTAGGGCTAGGAGAGGTTTACGTTTAGGATTAGAGTTAAAAAACTAGTTACAGCTGAGACTGGGGCTAGGGATATAGCTAGTGCTAGATCTCGACCTAAGTGTAGGGCTATGGCTAGGGCTAGAAATTGGACTAGGTCAAGATTTAGGCCTCATTCTATGGACATGGTTAGGTCTAGGGTTAGCATTAGGGTTAGCATTAGGTTTATTGTTGGGTCTAGGCTTAGGCTTAGGACTAGGGTTAGGGATACACCTAGTGCTAGGGGTAGGGTTAGGTCTAGGTTAACCCTAGTGGTAGGATTAGAATTAGGGTTAAGTTTAAAGTTAGATTTTAGGGCTAGGGAAATGGCTAAGGCAAGGGCTAGGGTTAGGATTAGGGCTAGAGTTACTGCTAGGTTTAGGGCTATACTAGGATTAGGAGTAATCCTAGGTTTAAGGATAGGGTAGGGTCAGGGCTAAGTTTAGGGCTAGGGCTTTAATTAGGCCTAAGGATAGGGATAGGGATACAGATGGATGGGGGTAGGGGTAGGGTTAGGGGTAGAGGTAGGGGTAGGGGTAGGGATACAGATATGGATATGGATAGGGATAGGCCTTGGGATATGGCTAGGTTAATTCTTAGGGTTAGGTTTGGGCTCCAGCTACGGCTGGGTCTAGTTCTAAGGTTTAGAGATCAGGTTAGGACTAGTGCAACAGTCAGGGTGAGAACAACTACTACAGCTAGGCCTAGAATTAGGTCTAGGTTTATAGCAATATTTAGTGCTAGGTTTAGGGATAGATTTAAGGCTAGCATTAGGGAGGGCTGAGGATAGGCCTATGGCTAAGGGTAGGGCTATGGTTAGGGCTTGATCTACAGCAGGTGTAGGGTGATGGTTAGGGCTAAGGATATGATGGGATAGGCTTAGTTCTAAATTTAGGGTTGGGGTTAGTGTTAGGATAGTTTAAAGTTTAGGGTTAGAGTTAGGTCTATGGGTAGGGATAGGTCTAATTCTAGTGTTAGGCTTAGGGCTAGGGCTGGAATTAGGTCTAGCATTAGGACTAGGGCTATGGCTATGGTTATTTCTAGGTTTAAGGCTAGATTATCATTAGGGCTATTGCTAGGGTTAGAGTTAGTGTTACGCTTATGTTTAGATGTAGATTTGGAGTTAGAGCTAGGGCTAGGTTTAGGATAAGTTTTAGAGATATTGCTAGAATTTGAGCTACTGCAAATACTAGTTGTATACCTAGATTTAAAGATAGGGTTCGGTTAAGGATATTGTTTGGTTTAAATTTGAAAGTAGAGTTAGAGCTATGGCTAGCTGAAGGTCTAGTTCTGGGACTATGGTTCCAGTTAGGGTTAAGTTTAGGGCTGAACTTAAGTATATGTCTAGGCTTAGGCCTAGCTCTATGGCTATTATTTGGGCTAGTGTTAGTGAAGAACTAAGGTTAGGATTTGCTTTAGGGTTAGGGATAGTTCTATGGTTAGAGTTAGGGTTAGGATTAGGGATAGGCTTATTTTTAGAGCTAGGGCCAGGGCTAGGGTTAGTTCTAGGTTATTGCTAGGGCTAGGGCAAGAGCTAGGGTTAGAGCTAGGATTAATGCTAATGATATGGGCAGGGTTAGGGCTAGCATTAGGGCCTTGGCTAGTTCTATGACTAGGGTTAGGACAAGGATTAAGGGTAGTGTCTGGTGTAAGGTAGGTTTAAGTATAAGGTTAGGATTAGGGTAAGGGTTAAGGTTAGTGCTAAAATAGGGCTAGACTTATAGCTGAAGCCAGATCTATAGCTAATGCTAGGTCTATGGTTTGATGTATGATGAGGTTTTGGATTAGGTTCAGGAATAGGATTATGGCTAGGTTTTGGGTTAGCGTTAGGGTTAGTTCTAAGGCAAGATTTAAAGTTACATTTAGGGTTATGGTTATGTTTAGGTCTAGGACCAGTGATAGAGTTAGTTCTAGATTCAGTGCTGGATTAGGGCTAGAGTTAGGTCTATGATTATTTTTATGGTTACAGGTTGTGTTAGGACTGGGGTTAGTGCCTGGGCTTGTTGTATGACTAGGGTTGGGGCTAGTGTTAGGACTAGGCTTATGTCTAGGATAGTTTTAGGTTAATGGCTAGGGTTAGGGCTAGGGCTAAGATTAGTGTTAGGACTAGGGTCTAGTCTGGGGTAAGTTTAGGTTTAGGGCTAGTGCTAGGTCTAGTTTTACTGATAGGGCTAGGGCAAGGCTAATGACTACAGCTTGATCTAGGGATAGATGAGTAAAGGAACATAGTCCTAGCATGACCTTTAACCCTAGCCCTATCCTCACCTTTCCTAATGCTAGCTATAAACTGAATCCTAACCCAAGACTTAACCCTAGAATTAATGATAGACCTAGGCCTACCCTAGATCTAGTTCTAGCCATTAGCCTAGCCCTAGGACAAACGCTAACCCTAAATGTAACCTTAAAGATGAACTTAAGACATGACCATTTCCCTGTCCCTAGGCTTAGAAATATCCACAGAAATAGTCTTGGCTTTCACCCTTGCTTTAGAAATAGACATAGTCATAGCACTAATCCTAGTCCTAATCCTAACCTATTTGTAGCACTAAATTAGAAGTAACCTTAACCTTAACCCTAAAACTAACACTAACCCTAACCTAAACCTAGCCCAAGAACTAGTCCTAACCCTAACCCTAGAAATAACCCTAGCCCTGACCCTAGACCAAACCCTAGCTATAGACCTCCCCTATACCTAGACCTAACCCAAGCTCTAGCTCTAGCCCTAGCCCTAAAACTAGTCCTAAACCTAGCCTGAACTTTCTCCCTAACACTAAACCTAAACTTAGCCCTAACCCAGGCCTAAAGGAAGCAGTAACCCAACCCCTAAACCTAACTTTAAACCTTAGCTTAACCTTTACCTTACATATAACCCTAAACCTAGGCTTAGGTCTAAACCTAGTCCTAAATCTAACTATCACACTTACCCTAAACCTATCTGTAACCCTAAAGGTAGCCATAAACTTATACCTACCCCTAGCCCTAAACCTATTCCTAACTCTAGCCCTAATCATAGCCACAGACCTAGGACTAACAGTAGATCTTACCCTAGCCCTGGCTAACTTTGGACTTAGCCCTGACACTGACTCTAACTCTAACCCTAAACCTAGCTCTATTCCTAGCCTAAACCCAAACACACTCACTAATAGTAAACCTCACCCTAAACCCTAACCCAATCCCTAAACTAACCGTAACCCTAACCCCTTAAATTGATCCTAAACCTAATCCTATCTGTAACAGTAATCCTACCCCTAGCTCTACACCTATCTCTAGCCCTAACTCCAATTCTAATGCAAATGCTAACCCCAACCCCAGCCCTCAAGCTTAATTCTCGCCCTATTCCTGATCCTAACCTTAAACCTAGCCCTCACCCAAGTCGAACCCTAGCCCTAATCCAGCCCTAACTTTAACCTTAACTCTAACTCTAAACCTAATACTAACCCTAACCTCAACCCTAATGGTAGCCTCACCCATATCCATAATCTTAAACTTAAACCTTGCCAAAGCCCTATCCATAACCTTAGACATAACCCTGGACTTAACCCAAAGCCCAAGCCCTAAGATCAGCCCCAATCTTAGCCCTAGCTGTATCCTAACCTCAGCCCTAACACTAGTACTAATTATATCCATCATCCTAACACTAACCATAGACATAGGCCTAGGCCCTACACTAGCCTTAGAGCTTTCCCTAGCCCCGGCCCTAACACTACCTTTAACTTTAGACCTAGTGCTAGTCCTAACCCTGACCTGAGAACTACACATAATTGTACCCCTACACCTAGCCCAAAATCTAGGCCCAACCCTAAAACTAACCCTTAGCCCTAACCCCAGTCCTTTATATAACCTAAACCCTAACACTAATAATGAACCTAACAGGACCCCAAGATCTAACCGTAGACCTTAGAATAGCCCTACCTGTCATTCTAACCCTAGCCCTCATCCTAGCCCAAAGCTAGGCATAGGCCTAGCTCTAACCCTAACCTCTCTTGCCCTTTCCCTAAAGCTAGCCCTAGCCATAGCCCTAAACTTAGCCCTATTCCTTACCTTAACCATAGGCCTAACCGTATGCCTAACCATAACCCTAGCCCTGAACATATTCCTAAACAAAGCCTTAATCACACCCTAGCATTAGCCCTAAGCCTAGCCCTAGCACTAGCCTGGAAACTAATCCTAATCCTAATCCTAACCCTAACCCTAACCCTAACCCTAAACCTGGCCCTAGCACTAGCCTGGAAACTAATCCTAATCCTAATCCTAACCCTAACCCTAACCCTAAACCAAGCCCTACTGCTAGCCCAATCTCAATCCCAGGCACTAGCAGTAACCCTCAACTTAAAACTAACCATAATCCTAATCCTAGCCCTAACCTAAACCTAAACTTATCCATAGCCTTACACCTAGCCTTAATCATAGGCCTAACCCTCACCAAAGTCCTAGCTCTCTACCTATCCCCATTCCTACCTCTAGTCCTAACATGAATGCTAACCCTAACCCCAACCCTTAACACTAATTACAACCTTAACCCTGACCCTGACCCTAAACCTAGCCCTCACCAAAGCCTAACCCTAGCCCTAATCTAATCCTAATCTTAACCTTAACTCTAACCCTACACCTAATATTAAAACTAAGACTAACAGTAGCTGGACACCTATCCCTAATCTTAGACTTAACCCTTGCCCTAGCCCTATACATAACCTTAGACATAACCCTGTTACTATTCCTAGCCATAGCTCAAGCTCTAACCGTAGCCCTAACCTTAACCCTACAGTAGCCCTAACCCTATCCATAGTCCTAGCACTAACCATAGACATAGCCCTAGGCCTGACCATAGACTATTCTTAGAGTTGCCCTAGTCCAGGCCTTAACACTAGTTCTAACTCAAGACCGAACCCTAGTCCTAACCCAGTCCTTAGAAGTAGACATAATCCTACCCCTAAAACTAGCCCCAAATCTAGACCTAGCCCTAACCCCAGTCCTCTATTTAACCCTAATCCTAACCCTTACCCTAATAATAAACCTAACTAGAAACCAAGACATAACTCTAGACCTGACTATAGCCATAGCCCCAGGCCTAAACCTAGCAAAAGCTCTAATCATAGCCCTAGACCTAGCAGAGACCATTGCCCTAATAATAACCCTAAAACTAACACTAACCCTGTTCCTAGTCTTTCCATAGGCCTATACCTAACCCTAACCTTAGCTGTATCTCTAGCTCAGACCCTAGACCTAGTCTTTGCATATCCATCAGCCTAGACTTAATCCTAGCCCTAACCTTGACACTAGCCCTAGCCCTAAACCTAACACTATCCCTACCACTAGCCCTAGCCCTAAACTAACCCTAATCCAGGCCCTAACCCTAACCTAAATCCACCTTGAGACTTATCTAACTCTAACCCTAAGCTTAACCCTAGATCTAGCTTGAGACCTATCTCTAACACTGAACAAACCTTAGCCCTTACCATAGCTATAGCACTAGGCCCATCCCTAGACATAGTCCTCAGCCTAATCCTTATCTGGCACTAGCCACTAGTACTAGCCTTCACACTAGCTCTAGCCCTAACCCTAACCCTATTCCTAAACCTAGCCCTGGCCCAGGTCCTAATCCTAACCCTAAGCATGACCCCTGCCCTAGCCTATAGCCATAGCCTCAGACCTAACAACCTTTGATACAGCACTTTCCAGAGCCTATCAAGAGCTCTAACTCTAGCCCTAGCCTTAGCCTAGACCTAACACAGACCTTTACCCTAATCATAACCCTAAAACTAACACTAACCCTGTTCCAAGCCTTTCCATAGGCCTATACCTAGCCCTAACCCTAGCTGTAGCTCTAATCCTATCCCTAAACCTTATGCTAACCCTAAATACAGCTCTAACACTAACCCTAACCTTGACCCTAACACTAACATTTAGGCTTAACTTGTCCATTGATTTTTAAAGTTATTATTGAAAGATGTGTATTGAATTCTGTCATTTTTATTTCTATTCACATTCTTGATATAGCTGTACTTTTCCACAGTTATACCATCATTGAGTTTCTTTCTGCAACCCCTTGGGTATAATCATTCCTTTCTTCAGCTCTTTGTATTGTTCCCAGAACTCTCTGAACAGCTGGTTTTGTAG
>NW_008340935.1:124226-124504 GCF_000622305.1 Nannospalax galili
GGCTTGTTGTTTTCCTTTGTCTGCTTTCAGGATTCTCTCTTTATTCTGTACACTTAGTGTTTTTATTATGATATGTTGTGGGCAGTTTCTTTTCTGATCCTATCTGTTTGGTGTTCTATGTGCTTCCTATATTTGTATTGGGATGTCTGTCCTTAGTTTCTGGAAATTCTTTTCTACTATCCTGTTAAAGATTTGATCTACACCAATAACCTGAAAGTCTTCTTCTTTATTCCTGTGATCTGTAGATTTGGTCTTTTCATGGTGTCCCACATCTCTTG
>NW_008340936.1:0-507 GCF_000622305.1 Nannospalax galili
ATTAATGAAAGATGAGTATTGAATCCCGTCATTTTTATTTCTATTTACATTTGTGATGTAGCGGTACTTTTCCACAGTTATACCTTCATTGAATTTCTTTCTGCAACCCCTTGGGTATAGTCATTCCTTTCTTCAGCTCTTTGTACTGCTTCCAGAACTCTCTGAAGGGCTGGTTTTGTGGACATGAATTCCTTCAGCCTATTTATGTCATGGAAGATTTTTCTTTCCCCTTTGACTATAATAGATATTTTGGCTGGGTATAGTAGTCTGGGTTGGCATCTGTGGTCATTTAAAACTGGGAATACTTTGGTCCAGGCTCTTCTGGGTTTCATAGTCTGCACTGAACAGTCAGCTGTAATCCTAATGGATTTTCCTTTATGTGTGACTTGTTTCTCTTTTGCAGCTTTCAGTACTGTCTCTTTGTTCTGTACGTTTGTGTTTTTACTGTGATGTGTTGTGGAGAGTTTCTTTTCTGGTCCTGTCTGATTGGTGTTCTGTATGCTTCTT
>NW_008340937.1:0-6050 GCF_000622305.1 Nannospalax galili
GAGTTTAAGAGACCTAAATTCTCATTGTCCAAATAAACAAAAACAAGGCAAAAAACCCCCCAGAAATAACCATGACAATAAATAGTAATAAATAAATACATTATCCCCCAGGGGTCCTGGGGCAAGGATTTGCTAGTTTTGAGCTCTAGGTTTGTTATGTCCTTAACTAAACATAAATGGTTTTTGTTTTGTTTTGTTTTTTGAGACAGGGTATCCCTGGTAGCTCCTGTAGACTTGGAACTTGCTATGTAGATGACGCTTGCCTCAATCTTACAGAGATTCACCTGCCTCTGATTCCTGAGTTCTGGGATTAAAGGAGTGCACCATCACACCTGACTATAAATGTCCTTTTTTTAACTTTTGAAGGAATGTGTTATGTGGAATTATCACTTAATAAACACTAATGCTGACCTGGATGTGGTGGTAAAGCCTTTAATCCCAACACTTGGGGGGCAGAGGGAGGCAGATGACTGTGAGATCAAAGTCAGCCTGGTCTGCACAGTGAGTTCCAGGCCAGCTGAGGCTACAGGAAGACTGTGTCTCAAAAAAAATAAAATAAAAAATAAATAAATAAATAAATAAATTACAGACACACTAATATATAATGGATTAATAGTGTTAGAATAAGAATACACAAACAAGGGGGCTGGAGAAATGGCTCAGCAGTTAAGAACATTGGCTGTTCTTGCAGATGACCAGGGTTCAAATCCCAGCATCCACATGGAGGGTAACAACTGTCTGTAACTCCAGTTCCAGGGAATCCGACAGCCTCTTCTGTCCTCTGTGGGGATTGCATGACACGGGTGCACTTACCTACATGTAGGCAACACATGCATACACCTAAAATAAAAATAATAAATATTACCCCCACACACACACGGAGTCCTGGCTGTGCCTTTGTGAGTATTCTAACAGTTTAAACTATTTTCTCATTTGTAAACTAATGAAACAATAACTAGAAGGAAAAAAAAATCTCAAGTTCTGTCTTTGCAAATATGACTCACCAGGCTGGCAATACAGGCCTATAATCCCAGCTACTCAGGAAGTTAAGGCAGAAGGACTGCAAATTAAAGGCCTGAGTGGTCTACAGAGCAGGCAAGTTCAAGGCCAACCCAAGCAACTTAGTGAAACGCTATCTCAAAATAATATGACATCATGCTCGCCTTCTAGCCTTGGGTACAGGTCTACTTTTGTTCTTAGCACCCCAGATCTCTGGACTACCCTCTTAGTCCAGACTGGCCTACTGTGTCTTGATCCCCGGCATCCAGACCAGCTCAATTCTTCAATCTAGTTTCCGAGAGCCTTCACAGGCTGTCCCCACCCCCAAATTGCCTTGGATTCCAGAGACCAGCCTATTCCCTGGTAAGTCTGATCCCCAACTGTGCCTTGACTCCCCCACAACCTGAGCAAATCCAAACTCCTTGACCCCACATCCTGTTGTCCTTCTAGCCTTGGGCACAGGCATGCTTTCAGCACCCTAGATCTCTAGACTACCCTCTTAGTCCAGACTAGCCCACTGTGCCCTGATCCCCTGCACCCAGACCAGCTCAATTCTTCAGTCTAGTTTCCTTTAATCCCAACACTTGGGGGGCAGAGGGAGGCAGATGACTGTGAGATCAAAGTCAGCCTGGTCTGCACAGTGAGTTCCAGGCCAGCTGAGGCTACAGGAAGACTGTGTCTCAAAAAAAATAAAATAAAAAATAAATAAATAAATAAATAAATTACAGACACACTAATACATAATGGATTAATAGTGTTAGAATAAGAATACACAAACAAGGGGGCTGGAGAAATGGCTCAGCAGTTAAGAACATTGGCTGTTCTTGCAGATGACCAGGGTTCAAATCCCAGCACCCACATGGCAGCTAACAACTGTCTGTAACTCCAGTTCCAGAGGATCCGACAGCCTCTTCTGTCCTCTGTGGGGATTGCATGACATGGGTGCACTTACCTACATGTAGGCAATACACGCACACACATAAAATAAAAATAATAAATATTAACCTCCCCCCCACACACACATACACACACACACACGCAGTCCTGGCTGTGCCTTTGTGAGTAGTCTAACAGTTTAAACTATTTTCTCATTTGTAAACTAATGAAACAATAACTAGAAGGAAAAAAAAATCCCAAGTTCTGTCTTTGCAAATATGACTAACCAGGCTGGTAATACAGGCCTATAATCCCAGCTACTCAGGAAGTTAAGGCAGAAGGGCTGCAAATTAAAGGCCTGAGTTGTCTACAGAGCAGGCAAGTTCAAGGCCAACCCAAGCAACTTAGTGAAAGGCTATCTCAAAATAATATGACATCATGCTCTCCTAGCCTTGGGTACAGGCCTACTTTTGTTCTTAGCACCCCAGATCTCTGGACTACCCTCTTAGTCCAGACTGGCCTACTGTGTCCTGATCCCTGGCACCCAGACCAGCTCAATTCTTCAGTCTAGTTTCCGAGAGCCTTCACAGGATGTCCCCACCCCCAAATTGCCTTAGATTCCAAAGACCAGCCTTCTTCCCTGGTAAGTCTGATCCCCAACTGCGCCTTGACTCCCCCACAACCTGAGCAAATCCAAACTCCTTGACCCCACATCCTGTTGTCCTTCTAGCCTTGGGCACAGGCATGCTTTCAGCACCCTAGATCTCTAGACTACCCTCTTAGTCCAGACTAGCCCACTGTGCCCTGATCCCCTGCACCCAGACCAGCTCAATTCTTCAGTCTAGTTTCTTACAGCCTTCACAGGCTGTTCTCAGCCCCCAACTTGTCTTTACACACCAGAGACCAGCCTTGTATCCTGGCTGTCACCACCCCCAAACTTGGCTTGGATTCCCGAGACCAGTCTTCTTCCCTGGTAAATTTGATCCTGCCCATGGTGCCAAAACTCCCCCACAACTTGAACAAGTCCAAACTCTCAACCCCAAATCCTGTTCTCCTTCTATCTACCCTTGGGCACAGGCCCACTTTTGCTCTTAGCACCCCAGATGTCTAGACTACCCTCTTAAGCCAGACTCGCCTACTACATCCAGATCCCCTGCCCTCAGATCTGCTTGGTTTTCATTCTAGTTTCTTAGAGCCTTCACAGGCTGTTCCCACACTAGCCTTTGCACTACTGAGATCAGCCTTCTACCCTGACTGTCCACAACCCCAACTTGCCTTAATTCCCTAAACCAGCCCTTCTTCCCTGGTTAAGTCTGATCCCACTGAAGGCTCCCTGACTCCTCTATAACCAGAGCAACTCCAACCTCCCAGACCCCACATCCTGTTCTCCTTCTAGCCTTGGGCACAGGCCTGCTTTTGCTCTTAGCACCCCAGATCTCTGGATTACCCTCTTAACTCCCTCTAGGGGTAGGTTCTCCAAATCATGCAGTGCCTATTCCTTCTACCCTGAGACCATCTGTAGTCCCTCCCACTGCTGCAGGGATAGGCTTTTCTGCCTTTTAGTAAGCCCCAGACTGCCTGAAAGCACCTGAATCCAGCCTCTGCGTGGTGGTAAGCTTTCCAAATCATGCCAAGTCCATCCCTCTACAATGGGGCCATCTACAGCCCCCCTCTCACTACAGCAGGGTTAGGTTTCCCTGCACTTTAGTAGGGGTCCAGACCTTTGCAGATTGCCTGAGACAGCCTGAATTCAGCCTCCATCCAGCAAGCTTCCCAAATTGTGCTGTGCCTGCTGACTAGAGTGGCCCAGACCTAAGGAGGAAACCTGAGAGCATCTGATTCTCACCTGACTTGGCCTCTGCCTGAACTCCTGAGTAGCTGGACTAGAGCCAACTGGTCTCTCCAATATAAAATCAATAGAATGAACCTGAAGCTTAAACCAACCAGCTTTTAATACCCAATAAGAAAACAACAAAGGCAAATCAAATATACAAACAGAAACAGATTTAAACTCAACAAAGGAAGGTTTGACTCTCACACAAGAATCAGAAACAATAAAAGAAACTCACATGCCAAATTCACAAAGAAAAAATAATATGAAATACACAACTAATATGTCCCACCAAACACCAACAGTCCTATAAAGGAGCTCTACATGAGAACCTCCTAGAGATAACCCAGGACACAAATAAATGACTTAACACTGCAACTCAAGACTCTTGAAAGGCAATAACAAATGAAACCCAAACCCAGCAGACAAGAAGAAATAACAAAAATCAGAGCAGAAATTAATGAAATAGAAACAGATGGATTCACAGCAGAATTCTACCAGACATTTAAAGAAGATCTATATCCAGTGCTACTTACATTATTCAAAAAGATAGAAACAGGGGGAGAATGCCCAAATTCCTTCTATGAAACCAGCATCACTCTAATACCAAAACCTGGTAAAGATACAACCAAAAAAGAAAACTAGAGGCCCATATCCTTAATGAACACAGATGCAAAAATTCTCAACAGAACATTTGCAAACCACAAACAAACGCACATCAAAAAGATCATCCACCATGATCAAGTCAACTTTATTGCAGAGATGCAGGGATGGTTGAATATACATAAGTCAATAAATATCATAAACCATATAAATGGACTCAAAGACAAAAGCCACATGGTCTTCTCAACACATGCAGAAAAAGGCCTTTGACAAAATTCAACATGCAAATATTACAAGTCCTAGAGGGAACTGGACTGGAGGAAACATACCTCACCATAATGAAAGCTATATACAACAAAACCACAGCCAACATCATTCTAAATGGAGAAAAACTAGAAGCATTCCCATTAAAATCAAGAACCAGACAAGGCTGTCCACTATTTTCACTCCTTTTTAATATAGCGCTTGAAACTCTTGCTAGAGAAATAAGACAAGAGAAGGAAATTAAAGGAATACTAATTAGAAAAGGTCAAACTATCACTTATCGCAGATGATATATTATACCTAAGAGATGCCAAAAATTCCACCAGAAAAGTCCTAGAAATAATTAACACTTTCAGTGAAGTGGCAGGTTATAAAATTAATCTACAAAATCAGTAACCTTTCTATATACCAATAACAAGCAATTGGAGAAAGAGTGTATAGAAACCCTCCCAAAAAAATAAAATAAAATATCTAGGAATAAACCTGATCAAAGATACTAAAAACCTGTACAATGAAAATTTTAAATCTTTAAAAAAAGATTGATGAAGTATACCAGAAGATGGAAGGACCTCCCATTCTCGTGGACTGGAAGAATATTGTGAAAATTACCATCCTACCAAAAACAGTATGTTGATTCAATACAATGCCAATCAAAATCCCCATGACATTCTTCACAGAATTAGAAAAAAAAAAAAAATCCATGCCCGGCGTGGTGGCGCACACCTTTAATCCCAGCACTCGGGAGACAGAGGCAGGCAGATCTCTGTGAGTTCAAGGCCAGACTGGTCTATACAGTGAGTTCCAGGAAGCTGGGGCTACAGAGAGACCCTGTCTCATAAAGACCAAAAAAAAAAAAAAATCCTAAAATTCATATGGAAGCACAAAAGACCCCAGATAGCCAAAGCAACCCTGAGCACAAAGACCAATACTGAAGGGATTACTATATCAGATTTCAAACTATACTACAGAGCTACAGTCATAAAAACAGAATGGTACTGGCACAAAAATAGATACGTAGATCAACGGAACAAAACTGAAGACCCAAACATGAGTACATGAAATTTCAGCCACCTTATGTTTGACAGAGGGACCAAGAATATTCACTGGAGGAAAGACAGCATCTTCACCAAATGGTGCTGGCAAAACTGGAGTGCACCTGAAGAAGAATGTTACTACAGCCCTATCTTTCACCTTGCACAAAAGTCAATTTCAAATGGATCAAAGGCATAAATGTAAAACCTGAAACTCTGAAACTATTAAAAGGAAACATTGGCAATAACCTACAAGATATAGGTGTAGGAAAGGATTTTCTAAACCGGACATCAATTGCTCAGGAAATAAGGTCAAGAATCAACAAATGGGACCTCATTAACTAAAAAGCTTCTGAACATCAAAAGAAGCAACCAAGGAAGTGAAGAGAAAACCCACAGAATGGGAGAAAATCTTCACCAGCGACACATCTGACAGAGGTTTAACA
>NW_008340937.1:6221-19343 GCF_000622305.1 Nannospalax galili
AGCCACTTTAAGATTTCATCTTACCCCAGTCAGACTGGCTAAGATCGAGAGAACAAAAAATACAAAATGCTGGAAAGGATGTGGGGAAAGGGGAATGCTCATCCACTGCTGGTGGGATTGCAAACTCATGCAACCCCTATGGAAAGCAGTGTGGAGAACTGCTAAAAGACTAAAAATGAACCTACCATTTGACCCGGTTATACCACTCCCTTGGCATATATCCAAAGGACTCATCCTATTGCAGAGATACTTGTACATCCATGTTTATTGCTTCTCTTTTCAAAATAGGTAAGAGAAAGAAGTAACATAAGTGTCCCTCAACTGATGAGTGAATAATGAAAATGTAGTACATTTACACAATGGCGTTCTACTCAGTGGTAAATAAAGATGAAATCATTAACTTTGCAGGTAAGTGGATGGAACTAGAAAGTGTTATACTAAGTGAAGTAACACAGACTCAGAAAAACAATGTATGTTCTCCTTCATATGTTGATCCTAGCACCAAATGCTTATATGTGAGTATGTATCCAGATGTAGCTCCAGGAACCAGGATAATGAAAAGGAATCAGGGAGGTAAAGGGAAAGAATGAACCTGAGAGAAAAGAACAATAGGAGACAAGTGTTACTAAGGGAGAAATGGATAAAAATGAGGGGGTGTTTAAATGGGAGGGGGGATGGAGAGTTACACAAGGAAATTTGAAGATAAAGGAAAAGGAGCTCAAGAAAGGTGGGATGGTAGAAGACTGGTATTATCAAGGGAGAAATGGGGAAAATGGGAACACTTTGAATGGGGAAGCCATGGTAGAAGGGTTAGACAGGAAGAGAGGATATATAATGCCTAGCTAGTTTTAAAAAAACAGAGGGAACCATATTAGTCCAACAACCTAATGATAAATTACACATAGAATAAATATCTCTACATGAGTCCATGTAATAACTAAAGGCTACATAACAAGAAACAGTGCCAGACAGGAGAAACTTTCCTTTGAGTTGTTGGCCAGGGTGGTACAAGAGACTCCCAAAATTACACAGGGATTTCCACAGTCCTTGATTGCCTCTCAGAACTTGAAGGTAAGACAAGCAATTGGCACAGACCTTGATGCCTCACAGAACTTGAATGTAAAACTCTACTGCTAAAGACAGAGCATACTTCAGACACAGGATTTGGAACAATGAAGCTGGAACTGACTTGGAAGCCACTTCCTCTGAAGACTAGCTTTTATAGTTTTGAAGAGTGTTATGAAGGTACCAAGGGAAAACATCAATCAATGGTCCAGCTTCAAGATCAAATAACCACATCAATGACCAGCATACAACACTGGTGCAGTAGTGGCACTTTTACCTTAGTAGCAATCAATAGCTACCTATTGGACTAAAAGCCCACTCAATGGGAGGAAACTAAAGTGTGGTACTGTAAACATAACCAAATACACATGGCTGAAGAGGTCACAGACTTTATAGAAAACCCCAAGACTGTCACATCCCTAAACTAATTTCTTATTATGTGCAAATACCCCAGTCATAATTCATCAAAGACGCTTCTTTTGCACCAGACATAGACTATTACCAAGTACCACAACTGGCCACACACAGACATTGTCTGCGAATTGCCCAAGCCACATCTACAATGCAATCTCTACACCTAAGGCTCACAGAACATAGAACAGGGGTAAAGAGGGCACTAATGAATCTCTCAATTCTCATTAATGAAGCTCCCTCATGCAACAGAGGGCCAGGAACACAAAAGGTCACAAATGGCCAAAGCATAGAGACTAAAAGAGCCTACAGAATGCTGGTCCTTGGACAGAACTCCTATATTAAACTTTACCCACCCAGGGACTCAGGGAGCATTGTGAAAAAAAGGGCAGAAAGACTGTAAGAGCCAGGGAGGAGCTAGGACCATATGGAAATAGAGTCTTACAAGCTCTTGGGACCCTGCTCATACGAATCCATAGCAATGGTGTCAACATGCACAAGTCCCATGCAAACTCAAGCAGACAAAAACCCAGCACATAACTGGGGAAATGGACAGCAGACCCCAATCTTGGCTGAAAAAATATTTACTGCTAGGATTACTGCTGGGTGAGGAAGAGCTGATCTTCCTAAAGCAAGGGACTCTAGTTAAACTGACTAGACCTCAGTAAATGAACTTGCACTGGGGAATGTCTGGGGACTTGACACAATAGGCCTTAACACAAATGACAAAATGTATGATTTCAGTGGGGGGGGGGCTATGGGAGAGTTCCAGTGGGAAAGGGGATATAAAGATAATTAAGACTGATTGAGATGTTCAATATGAAATACACAAAAATTCAATAAAAACAAATTGGAAGAAAAAAATAAAAATAATTTCTGCAAAATAAAATAAAAAATACAAAATGCAAAAAGGGCTGGGGACAAAGTCCAGTGGCAGGGCAATTGCTGTGCATGCACAAAGCCCTGAGATCCAATCACCAGTACGACATAAATAAAAAGATATAAAAATATGATTGTAAAATGGTTTTAAGTAAATATTTCATCTAATTAAATTACATATCCATTTATTTCTTTAGGTTCCCATGTGAATCTTCATCCACCTGCCACCTCTATAATTCTGTGTGTGTTACTGATTTGGTTAAATAGATGAAAAAAAGAAAAGCTTCAGTTAACCAAACAAATTAATTAACCCAATATTACTCAAATATATGTAATAGGGGCTGGAGAGATGGCTCAGCAGTTAAGAGCACAGGCTGCTCTTGCAGCGGACTGGGTTGGGTTCCCAGCACTCATGTGTTGTGTAACAACCATCTATGACTTCAGTTCAATGGGATTCAATGCCTTCTTCTGACCTCTGTGAGCAATATATGACATGGGTACACTTACATACATGCAGGCAATACACTCATACACATGAAATAAAAATAAAATATTTAAAGTATATGTAATGGAATTTCATGAAGAAAAGATTCTATAGCTAGTCTTTCACTAACAATGGCTATACTGGTATCATTAGAAAAAACACTATGTGTATTGGTAACTAATATATAAATATAACCACATGTATCCTTTTTATTGGGGACACAGAGATACGAACCAAAGAAAATAAAACATCTAGTACTTTTTAAGGAAATTTTTTAAAAGAAGTAATTGAGAGGAAATGAAAATCACACAAAAATGAAAGCCATTCAAAAAACATTTAATTCATAAGCTTTGTTTTTTCTTTAAATAGTTATGTGTAGTGGCTTGTGCCTATAATCTCAGCACTTGGAAAGCTGAGACAGAAGGACTGATGTCAGTTTCATGGGCTACTTATGTGCAGGCCAGCCTAGGATAAAGTGTAAGACCCTGTCTCAAAAAGCCAAAAAGATAGAAACTTCTCTAAACTGTATATCAAATAACGTATGTTGAATAAATTGTTACAAAGTTGAATATTCTTTTCAATATATTCCAAATAGAACCAGGCATATATAAACACACATTCAAATAAAATACATATAAATCAAATTATATATATACATGATTTTGTATGTGTATAAAATTACACACTTTTAAAAGCATAACACACAGATAAACAACTCAAATGACACAAAAGAAGCAAAGGGAAGCTCTGGGGATAATTACAAGGTAAAATGGAGGAAGGTGGGTGCCATTAAGTAACAAAACTGGAGCAAGATGGATACCTCCTCCAGTGGGCCATACTGGCACAGTGCATTTTCCCAGTAGGTCCAAAGCGGTACCTCTTAACCCACATGAATTCTCCAGAATCCTGCAATTTATTCTCAAGAGACAGTCTACTTTTCCTTATCTATTGAGTATGACTCTGTGACTGTCATAAAAAGGGAGAAAGTAACATTAGTCAACTTCCAAGGCCAGCTTAAAAAGGCAACATGGCTACAATCTATCGCCTTCTCTAAGAATGTTCCCCCTCTGAAGCCAGCCACTGTGCTATGAAGGGAAGGAGGCCAGGGTAAACAAAGAGGTCATATACAAAGAAGTGCCTCTGCCCCAGCTGAGGCTTCAGGTAATCACCACCAGTGAATAAACCTTCAAATGACTCCAGCCTACAAAGTATTCCAGCTGAGTTCTGACATACAATGAAGCAGATATAAGTTGCCTCTGTGTGAATCAATCCCCAATAACAGAATCCCTGAGGATAATAAATGGTTGTTTTACAGCACTAATAATCATGCTAGTAACTGGACAAGCCAGTTCTTCTATCCTTCCTTGTGACACAACTTGTTAAATAGTTATATCAAAGTAAAAGTAAAGCAGAAAATTAGGAAGGAAAAATCTTTACATGCTGAAGAAATCAGCCTATGCCATACAGATACACACATTTTAAAGTATTTAAGGGAATTGTAATTTTGAAAAGTCAACAAAAAATTCAGGGTATGACAGTGACAGCACACTCCACAAACTGGCAACAAATTACTGGTTATGCCAAAACCACAGCAAAAATAGGACTTGAAACTACAGCACTGATAGACTTATCCCACTATGTCCACAATAGAGAGAAAAAACACAAGAAGGTCCAGGAAAGTCATACCAACTCCTTCATTATATCAATTTCTCTCAGGAAAACATACAGAAAAAGCTTTCAGAGGATGACTACTAGATGGAAAGAAGCAGATTTTAGCAACAGTGAATATTTTACTTGTGGTACAAAGTGTTTTAGGAAAAAATCACAGCATGTGAAAGTCTGAGATAGGAGCTTGGGATACATATTTAGCCCTTGTCTATAAAAAGAAATACATAATGTGATGGCTAATCCTGGGTGTCAACTTGATTGGATCTGAGATTAACTGAAATGAAAGAAATCTTCTTGATTGGATCATCTAAAGCTGGAAGACACACCCTAAATGTGGGCGTTACCCTCTGATGGCAGCCAGTATAAAAGACCAAGGCAGAGGAGAATGCGGGGCTTTTTGTGGCTTGCCTTCTCTCTCGCCGGTGACTTCGTCTTGCTGCTGTAAAATGAAGACTAGCTGATCTTTTGGAATTTGTCAGACTGTCAGTGCCAGATTGGGATTACTGAGACATCCAGCCTTGTGGACTGAGCGACTACGGATTCTCAGCCTCTCCAGTGTGGTGCAGCCATTGTTGGACTACTTGTACTCTATCCTGTGAGCTAAGCTGATAAATCTATATATATATTCATTCTGCTGGTTCTGTTTCTTTGGAGAACTCTGACTAATACACATACACACATATACACATGTATATATGAAAAGCAGTGACTCCAGTGGCTGATATTACAAATCATTGTTTAATCTTATTCAAAGAAAACTGAGTGTACTCAGTGAATAGAGATGCTGGTGAACTACCAGCTGCCCACAATGGGGATTTCTGAGACTTAATGGAAATAAACAAACATGAGAAAACCAATTCACTGCTTCTGTCATACACAGGGAGCCATTTACACAGATTAAAATATACATAATCTACACAATACACACAACAACTATCTCCATTTGAATGACTTGGGTCTAAATACCCAGAGGAATATATATTATATATCAACAGGCAATTTCTCATAAATACTGTTCCCTGACATTTCAGTTTTCTGATGACCTGAGATAAGAGCAAACAATGTCTTCTAGCACCACAGTGCTTAACATCTCTGTTGGAACTGGCAATTAAGTCTGTGTATATGCATCTAATATAAACATATATTAAATGTATATCCTCATAAAAATAAGATAATACATTGATTATGATATTGAAAAACAGAGCATAGTGCTATCAACTAATTATAACAGTAATTAGTTTATTAGTTTAAGGGGAAAATTATCCAAGATGGGAAATATACAGCAAAACTTTTTACAATATTTTGAAACAAATAGTGTTGTAAGTTAAAATGAAAACTAAAATTTTATATTAACTTCAAATAAATTTACTAACATTATGCCCCTCAAAGAATTTTCTTGAGTCCATAACAGGAGAAAAAAAACCCCTCATTTTCTTATATCAATTGTCTGATACATGAGTTTATCAGAAAGTTTATGAAGCAGAATTTTCTTCATTTTGTAATATTTCTGCTTGGCAACCTATACCCCATCAATTAACAGATGATAGAATACAAAAAAAATGTAAAGTTTAACATGTGAGAAAGCACACATGAAGTTGTTTGGTTAAATAATCTCAAAGGTACTTTTATTAATGCAATTTTCTGCAGCCTATTTTCAAATGCAAAATGGCTTGAAATTTGGGATTCAAAAAAAGATAAATTAGTGATTTTGCTATATACTAAGTAATACACAGAAAAATTTAAGCTTAAGAAATTGGTAAATAGGACTGATGACATGGCTCAGTGGATAAAAAGACACTTGTTACACAAGCCTGATGGCCTAAGTCTGATCCCTGGAACAGACTGTAAAAGCAGAAGGAAAAAACCAGCTCCACAAAGTTGTCCTTTGACCGCCACATACACACCATGGCATTTGTGCATCTACATTACACATATCATACATACATAAAAAATAAGCAAAATTGAGGTTTTTAAAGTACTTTGTAAATGAACATTCATATTTTACATTACTTACAGATTTCAGAGTATAGATATATACCAGTAATACAGGAGGAAATAATGAAGAGACTTGGAAAGAATATGGACTACATTTTAAATACTTTCTTCTTATTATTATTATTGCTTCCATGGCATCAGGCTATTCCTCACTGCAAATATCAGATATTATGGAAATTTAGTGTCTTTTGTTTATGTTGTATTTAAAATAGGATTGCATAGTTACATAGTTTACTTATAAGACTGTTTAAAGTGTTATAACATTAAGGTGACTTAATATTGTTGAATCCATTAACATTCTATACCACTACATATAATTTTAATACTTTTTTTCTGTTTTATTAATTTTTTGTGTATTTCATACAGAACAGCTCAAACAATCTGAATCATCCTTATACCCCTATCCCCAATGGCACCCTCCCATAGCCTCCCCCTCAACTGGAGCCCAGATAGTCGGTCATAAGTACTATTTATATAATGGCAAGCTGGCGAGTGTGATAATGATACTGTGTCAATTTAGAAGACCATTAAAATGTTAAAATACTACTAAATAAAATCTACTACTTACTTTCAGAAAGCTCAGGAAAATAAGATAAAGCAAATGTACAAAATAGTAATGCCAGGTCAATCTGGGTAAAGGTAGATTGGATATTCATTATACTGTTTTTTCACTCCTCCTATAGATTTAAAAATTTTAATATAAAAAAGAGGTAACTTTGTGTACATTACTAAGACATGTATAAGAACTGAAGAACCCAAAGTGGAAGCAATATAAGCAAAGACTAAGAGAAAATTAAACAAGTAAACAGAAATAGGTAAATGGATAAACTTTGGTATGTTCATACAAAAACAGTTGCACATACAGTTAAAATGAATAAATAGTAACACACCATACAGATGAAACTCAAATACCAAGAGCAACTGCAACTACTGAACTGATGAACAAACACCTGTTGAATAAATAAATATTTAAGTCGATACTTAGGTAAGATCAATCTTGTCGTTTATCTTTGTTTAAAAAAGTTGTACTTATACAAGTAAGACTTCAGTAGAAGCATACAAGGTATTTAATAGAAGAAATTTTCAGGCACCCTCAAGCACATATAAAAACCACCCACATACTACTGATCTGCTCCAGGAATTAGACTGCCCTGCTAAGCCTGTCAACAGTGTCCAGTGGGCAGCACTTTTTGAAAGATCTAGTTTGAATGAGAACATGCACTTGTACTAAGGCTATTCAAACTGAACTATAACTTAATGGTTTTCATTTTTAAATGAGTCTAAATTCAGACTCATACTGCTGCTGCTAAGGAGAAAAGAAGGAGAAGACAATCCAATACTCACATTAACTTTGAAAGCCTGTACAGTGTTATCCAGAAGAAGGATGTTACAATCCACCTCTGTATGCTGTCTGTCTCGGGCCAACTCTGATGCTCGAACATTGTAGGTTCTGCCAGCAGGCAATCGGAAACGTGCGGTCATTACTGTCCACACAAGATCTATTTAAAAAAAAAATCACTAAATAAAATGGATAGTGGAAGATAGAAAATATTTTAAAAGATAGTTAATATTTTAAATTAAAATGTGGGCAGAAAACAAAAATTCTAAAACACCAATAAGGAAATTAGCTTATAAAGTAGATATATACTTAGTTCATCTAAGCTAAAATTACAAACCACTTTAAAGAGCATTATTTTGAACTGTTCTATTGAGAAGAATTAATAGACAATTCTATAGGAAGTCATATTCCAATTCAAAATATAATGGGAAAAAGGAATATGGGAGCTCAGGAAGTTGTATGTTACTTATTGATAGATTTTATTTTGTTGGGTCTTGTTATTGTTTTTTGAGACAGGGTCTCCCTGTAGCTCCAGCTGGCCTGGAATTCCTTATGTAGACCAGGCTGGCCTCCATCTCACAGAGAACCCCCTGCTTCTGCCTCCCAAGTGCTAGAATCAAAGGTGTGCACCACCATACCCAGCTCACACTGATATATTTTTAAAATACTGTAGAATAACAACAGGAGGGAAGATCAATTTCAATCAGTCACCCTGGTTTTGTGTATCTTTTAAAAAAAATATAGAATACATAGAATAAGAAGAGGGAAGATTATTTTATTTAAATTTCAACCACCTAGTCTACTCTTTTTTATGGGGGTGGTTCTTTTATACAAAAACCAATTCAAAAATGGATCAAAGACCTAATTTAAAACCTAAAATGCTGAAAATTCTTAATGAGAACATAGGGAATTCTCTTCAAGACATTGAGGTGGGCAAAAATTTTCTAAACAGAGTTTCAAAAGCACAGAAACTAGACCCAAGTATCAACATATTAAACTACATGAATTTTTTTGGGGGGGTCCTTTTGAAACAGGGTCTTCCTATAGCCCCAGCTGTCCTGGAACTCACTATGTAGACCAGGCTGGCCTTGAACTCAGAGATCCGCCTGCTCTGCTTCCCAAGTGCTGAGATTACAAGCGTGCAGAACCACGCATGGCTAAAATTACATGAAACTTAAAAGTGTACAACAGGGGCTGGAGAGATGGCTCAGTGGTTAATAACACTGGTTGCTCTTGCAGAAGACTCAGGTTCGAATCCCAGCACCCACACGGCAGCTAACAACTTGTCTGTAACTGTAGTTCCAGGGGATCCGATGGCTTTATCTGTCCTCCGTGGGCATAGCACAACATGGGTGCACTTACCTACACGCAGGCAATACACCTATACACATAAAATAAAAATAATAAAATATATTTTAAAAAGTGTACAACAAAGGAAACTATAAGCAGAGCACACAGACAGCCCATAAAACAGGAGAAAAATCTTTAACAGGGCAAAATCTTTACCAGCTATAACTCAGATCAGAGGCTAATAGCCAGAATTTACAAAGAACTGCAGAAATATCAAGGACATTAAACTGCCATCGACAATGAATCGAATAGGCAGTTTTCAAGAAAAAAACAAAAAGCAAAAGCAAAACAAACAAAAAACCACAAAGAAACACAAATGACCAATAACTATCTTTTGGAGGGGGACAATATGCCACTGCACCCATTTGGAGGTCAAGGGACAATTTCCGAGAGTTGGTTCTTGCCTTTCCACCATGTGGGTCCTGGGGAATCAAACACAGGCCATCAGGCTTGGCAGCAGGTACCTTTACTCACTGAGCCATTTTCACTGGCCCTGCCAAAAAATATTTTGAACAAAGCAACTGATAGAAGGGTTTCTTTGAGCTTACAGTTCAAGGGGAATCACAGTTCGTCATGGCAGGGAGGCATGGTGGCAAGGCAGAAGGTGGCTGAGGTAGGAGCAGAAGCTAAGCTTTCACATCTTTAAGCAGGCACAGGAA
Organism: Nannospalax galili; assembly: GCF_000622305.1. Lineage (NCBI taxonomy): Eukaryota > Metazoa > Chordata > Mammalia > Rodentia > Spalacidae > Nannospalax > Nannospalax galili. The sequence goes on from NW_008340937.1 coordinate 16,072, forward strand.
GCAAGAGTGCAACTCAAGATACAGCAAGGCATAAGAACTCTCTAAGCCCACCCCCAGTGACATGCTTCCTCCAGCATGGCCACATCTTCTAAGACCCCCCAAAACAGCACCACCAACTGAGGACAAAATGTCCAAATACTTGGGGGCTATAGAGGACATTCTTATTCAAACCATCACAACACCTTTGATCCCAGCACTTAGGAGGCACAGGCAGGCAGATCTCTATGAGATCAAGACCAGCCTGTTCTAATATTAAGTTCCAGGAGATCCGATGCCCTCTTCTGACCTCCTTGGGCACTGCACGAGATCAGTGCACTTACAACATGCAGGCAATAGACTCACACAAATAAAATAAAAATAGTAAGATAAAATATTTAAAAAATGAAAATACAACAGAGAAAAAGTTGTGAGTCATAGCTAAAGCAGCACTTATAATAAGGGAAATTTATGGCACCACATCAAGCAGGCACAGGAAGCAAGAGCGCAACTCAAGATACAGCAAGGCATAAGAACTCTCTAAGCCCACCCCCAATGACATGCTTCCTCCAGCATGGCCACATCTTCTAAGACCTCCCAAAACAGCACCACCAACTGAGGACAAAATGTCCAAATACTTGGGGGCTATAGAGGACATTCTTATTCAAACCATCACAACACCTTTGATCCCAGCACTTAGGAGGCACAGGCAGGCAGATCTCTATGAGATCAAGACCAGCCTGTTCTAATATTAAGTTCCAGGGGATCTGATGCCCTCTTCTGACCTCCGTGGGCACTGCAAGAGATCGGTGCACTTACAACATGCAGGCAATAGACTCACACAAATAAAATAAAAATAGTAAGATAAAATATTTAAAAAATGAAAATACAACAGAGAAAAAGTTGTGAGTCATAGCTAAAGCAGCACTTATAATAAGGGAAATTTATGGCACCACATGTATACAACAGAAAAGAAGACATGCCTCAAATGAATGATTTAACCTCTGCTTTCAAGAACCTGGACAAAGAAAAGCCTAAGGAAACCACAGCAAATAGAGGGAAGAAATAATAAAGGAAAACAAACAACGTCCACATGACCCTCTAAGAGAAAATCAATGGGCCCAAATCCTTTGAAAAGATCAACTAACATAATAACCCTCTCTAGCACAACTAACAAAAAGAAAAAAAGTTATTAACATTAGGAAAGAAACAGAGGATACCACCTAGACCTTGTATACATCAAAATAATACTGAAAACAATGTACACATAAGTAAAATAATGTGACACAAGAAGTGGATCAATTTCTCAAAAGGCACAAAACATTAGAATTTAATTAATGTAAGAGATGTTTTAAATAGTCCTGCAGGTATTTTAAAATTTGAATTCATAGTTTTGAAACCCTACAGAAATTTCAGACTCAGATGGTTTACTATTTAAAGAAAAACTAGCACTGCTTCTAGAAAACTATTCCATGAAGTACAAAAGGAAGCACTTCTCAATTCACTTCATAAGGCCAATATTCTACTGAAAAACCAAAGGCATATGCAAGCAATATACTCACGCATAAAATAAAAGTATTTTTTAAAAAGGGGCTGGAGAGATAGTTCAGTGGTTAAGAACACTGACTATTCTTGCAGAAGACCCAGGTTTGAATCTCAGCACCCACATGGCAGCTAACAATTGTAACTCCAGTTCCAGGGGATCCAACAGCCTCTTTGTCCCCCGCGGGCATTGCACAACACGTGTGCACTTACCCACATGCAGGCAATACATGCATACGCATAAAATAATAAAATATTTAAGGCTTCCCTGGGCCTGCCAGACCTGCAGGCCTCTCTCTCCTAGGTAAGTCGCTAGTGCCCTCCATGCCTTGACTAACCCAGCCACATTGACCCTCCCATCTCCCCTGCCTGTCTCTCCTCCTAGCCTGGGTCCTGTCCCATTCCTTGTCTTGGCGGCCCAGGCACTGGGGGAACCACCACTGCTTCACTGCTTCCTGATCCTTTGCATCCAGACCAACTCAGTTCCTTCTCAGGTCCCCAAGAGCACTCTGGGCCTGGCCCCGCCCTCACCTCCCTCTGCTTCCCTGGGCCTGAACAACCCACAGGCCTCTCTCCAACCCAGAGGCCTCTCTCCAGGGTAAGTCAATCCCACCCCCTCTGTGCATTGACTCCCCCAGCCTCATTGACCCTCCCATCTCCCCCACGGGTCTCTCTTCCTAACCTGGATCCTGTCCCATTCCTTCTCTTGATGCCCCAGACACCTGGAGAACAAGCATTGTTTCCTGATCCTTTGCATCCAGACGAACTCAGTGCCTTCTTGGGTCCACAGGAGCACTCTGGGCCAGGCCCCACCCTCACCTCCCTCTACTTCCCTGGGCCTGCACAACCTACAAGCCTCTTTCTGGGACGCCAGGGCTGACCGTTCCTCTTCCTGATCCTTTGCATCCAGACCAACCCAATTCCTCAGTGCAGTCCCATGGAGCCCTTGGGGCCTCTTCATGCCCCTATCTCCCTTTGCATCTCTGGGTGTCAAGGCCAACAGCTGCCCTAGACCAGCATCTTTCCTGAGCCTGGCTCCCAGGGAAGTCCAACCCCCAAATTCCTGAGGCCAAAGTCTATCCTGGAGGGATCCAGACCTTAGGAGAAAGCCTGAGAGCATCTGATCCTCATCTGACTTGGGCCTCTGTGGGAACTCCTGAAGACAAAAGCAATCTGGCCACTCCAATATAAAATCAAAAGAGGGAACCGGAAGCTTAGAGGAACCAGCTTTTCATGCCCCAAAAGGAAACCACAAAGACACATAAACTTCACAAAAAGAAGAAGGCCTAAACTTGAAGCCTTGATTCTCACACAAGAATCAGAAACTACAAAAGAAATTCACATGTCAAAAGCACAGAGAAAAAATAATAACATGAAAAACCAAAAATAACGTATCCCCAACAAATACCAATAGTCCTCTAGAGGAGTACAATGAGAACACCCTAGAGATAGTGCAGGACATGGAACTCAAAAGAATAATTATAAACAAGATAAAGGAATTCAGTGAATTTAAAGAACACACAAAGAAATCAAAGAACTGAAGGAAGAGAGGGATAAACTTCTGAATGAATTCAGAAAAAGAATTAGAAATATTGAAGAATACGCGGGCTGAAATGAAGAAGTGAAACACTCAGTAAGCCAATTAGAAATGACAGGAGAAAGCCTCACAACTAGGAGGAATGAAATGGAAAACAGAGTATCAAGATTGGAAGATAAAGTGGACGAACTAGACCACTCAAGCAAAGATTATGAAA
>NW_008340937.1:19414-20768 GCF_000622305.1 Nannospalax galili
GAAGGAGAAGAATCCCAAGACAATGGCATGGACCAGATCTTCAACAGAATTGTGGAAGAAAATTTCCCAAACTTAGAGAAAGACATGCCCATACAAATACAAGAAGTATACAGAACACCAAACAGACAGGACCAGAACAGAAACTCTCCATGGCACATCATAGTAAAAACACTACACACACAAAACAAAGAGAAAATTCTGAAAGCTGCAAAACAGAACAACAAGTCACATATGAAGGAAAACCCATTAGGATTACAGCTGACTTTTCAGTGCAAACTATGAAAGCCAAAAGAGCCTGGACCAAAGTATTCCCAGTTTTAAATGACCACAGATGCCAATCCAGATTACTATACCCAACCAAAATGTCTACTATAGTCAAAGGGGAAAGAAAAATCTTCCGTGACATAAATAGGCTGAAGGAATTCATGACCACAAAACCAGCCCTTCAGAGGTTCTAAAAGCAATACAAACACCTGAAGAAAGGAATGACTATACCCAAAGAGTTGCAGAAAGAAATTCAATGAAGGTATAACCAGAAAAGTACAGCTGTATCATGAATGTCAATAGAAATGAAAATGACAGGATTCAATACTCATCTTTCATTAATAACTTTAAATATTAATGACTGAACTCCCCAGTCAAAAGACACAGACTAGGTGAATGAATTAAGAAACAAAACCCATCTTCTTGGTAATGAGAAAAAAGCAGGCGTAGGAATTCTAATATTTGACAAAAGACTTTAATCAAAAGAGATAAAGAGGGCCACTTCATTCTGATCAAAGGAATAATAAATCAAGAAGATATTATGATCATGAATGTATATTCACCAAACTCTGGTGCACCGAACATCATAAAAACAATACTACAGGACTTTAAGACCCAGATCAATCCCAACTCATTAACAGTAGTGGACTTCAATACCCCACTGTCTCTATTAGATAGGTCAACAGGGCAGAGAGTTAACAGAGAGATATCTGAATTAAACAATACCATATATCAAACGGACTTAACAGACTCTACCAAGTATTCCACCGAAGCACCAAAGGACATACTTTCTACTCAGCAACCCATGGAACCTTCTCCAAAATCAACCATATACTGGGGCACAAAATAAACCTCAACAAATACAAAAAGATTGAAATAATTCCATGCATTCTATCAGACCACAGTGCAATCAAGCTTACAATCAACACCAGAAGAAGCCCTAATCACCACATGAACACATGGAGATTAAACAACATACTCCTGAATGATGAATGGGTCAAAAGAGAAATTAAGAAACTAAATGAAATTAAGGAACTAAATGAAAAGGACAATACAACACAACAAAACCTCTGGGACACACTGAAAGCGG
>NW_008340937.1:20846-21825 GCF_000622305.1 Nannospalax galili
AAGATTGACAAATCTTTAGCTAAATTAAGCAAAGGAAAGAGAGACAGAGCTCAAATTAATAAGCTCGGAGATAAAAGGGGAAACATCACAACAGACAGCAGAAAGATACAGAATATTATACGGGAATACTTTAAAAACCTATGTGCTACTAAACTTGAAAACCTAAGAGAAATGGACAGATATCTAAAGGCATGGGAACCACCAAAACTAACCCAAGAAGACATTAACAGCTTAAATAGACCCATAACGCAAAAAGAAATTGAAATAGTAATACAAAACCTCCCCACTAAAAAAAGCCCAGGACCAGATGGATTTACAGCAGAATTCTATCAGACATTTAAAGAAGATCTACATCCAATACTACTTAATTTATTCAAAAAGATAGAAATGGAGGCAGAACTTCCGAATTCCTTCTATGAAGCCAGCATCACTCTAATACCAAAGCCAGGTAAAGATACAACCAAAAAAGAAAACTATAGACCCTTATCTTTAATGAACATAGATGCAAATATTCTCAACAAGATACTTGCAAACCACATACAGACACACATCAAAAAGATCATCCACCATGATTAAGTCAGATTTATCCCAGAGAAGCAGGGATGGTTCAATATATGTAAGTCAATTAATGTCATAAATCATATAAATGGACTCAAAGACAAGAACCACATAGTCATCTCAATAGATGCAGAGAGGCCTTCGACAAAATTCAACATCCATTCATGTTCAAAGTCCTAGAGAGAACTGGACTGGAGGGAACATACTTCAACATAATTAAAGCCATATATAACAAACCCACAGCCAATATCAATTCTAAATGGAGAAAAACTAGAATCATTCCCATTGAAATCAGGAACCAGACAAGGCTGTCCAGTATCTCCACTTCTCTTTAACATTGTGATTGAAACTCTTGCAAGAGCAGTAAGAACAGGAAACTGAAGGAGTAATAATTGGAAAAGAAGAGATCAAATTATCCCTT
>NW_008340938.1:0-313 GCF_000622305.1 Nannospalax galili
TTGTTTGCCTTCAATTTATTAATAAAGAATTCCTTGGGGCTGGAGTGATGGTGCAGTGATTAAGAGCACTGACTGCTCTTGCAGAGGACTCGGGTTCAATTCCCAGCACCCACATGGAGGCTAACAATCATCCCTAACTTCAGTACCAGGGTAATCTGACTCTGTCTTCTGACCTCCATGGGCATTGCAGGACACGGGTACACTAACACACATGCAGGCAATACACTCGTACACAAAAATAATAAGTAGAAATATTAAAAAGAATTCCTATTTAAGTGTTCATATGCTATATAAATGTAGAGCTATAAATATT
>NW_008340939.1:0-16562 GCF_000622305.1 Nannospalax galili
AAAAAAAAATAGGCTGGGGAATAAATAACCTTGGGCAGGTGGTTTCTGCTCTCAGACTTTGGCACATATATTAGTGCTTAATGATTTTCTTTGAAAAATGTGCCTGGAGTTACTGTTATTACAGCTATAGATTACTTCCCCATAACTCAAGCAACTCAATTCCCTCCTTAAAATGCATTTCCATTTTATGACTTTAAAAAACACAAATGCCAAAAAAGTATGAATAGAAAAATAACAAACTTAAAATAGTTTTATATTTAAAAAAAACAACAAGAGTATAAACAGAACCTGGAACCTGGGAGCCATATTGGTCTGCACAGTATTATAGTATTAAGAATTGGGCACAAACACTTGAAAACTGAAAGAATATAGATCCAAAAATACTGGGCATAATGGTAAATCAGCCTTCAGCGGACAGTACTTGGTAAACCTGAAACCCAGTTGAAGCATTCCTTGTGGGCCTACTCTTGTTTCATTACAAGCATTGGGCTGAAAAATATCCAAAGATTTGGCACCAGATAGCAAATATCCCAGACATACTTTTCATTTTTCATTTTTTCCTCCACAGATCCTTCTATGTTTTAAAACGATGTATTTCTTTTATATGTATGAGTGTTTGCTTGCACGTGCGAATGGTAACCTCATGCACCCCTGGTTTCCGCAGAGTCTGGAAGAGGGCATTGTATTTCCTGGAACTGTTGTGAGCTGCCTGATGGAGTTGGGAACTTTTTCCAGGTCCTCTGGAAGAGCAGCAAGTGTTCTAAGTCCTGAGTCTTCTCTCTAACCCTAGAACTTTTCATTTTTATTTATGCTTTTTTTACAACGCACTGCAAAAGTTTTTGGTTTTCTGTTTCAAAGTATTTAGAGGGAGTGTTTGGGGTTTATAACAAATTTAAGAGTAAGGTACAAAGAGTTCCATACGCCCCCCTGGCTCCTCCAAACACACTCACCACAGTGCTCTACCAGGCTGGTTTATCGGCAAACCAACACAGCCACATCGAAATCACTCCAGGTCCACGGACTGCGTTAGGGTTGGCTTTCTGTACTCTACATTCTGTGGGTTTGGAAGAATGGCACATCCACTGTTGTATCACATGGGGAACTTTGCTGCCCCCGAATTCTCCTGTGCTCTTTCTATTCAACTCTGTACTACCTACCAAGCAGATTTTCAGTACTGTAAAACTATGCCATGGTGAACTGTGTGCTCAGATTCTTAATTTGCACTACATTTGGAAATGAAGTACTTTGAAATATAAATTCATTGAGATTTGGAGGTCTTTTGTCATCGTATCGGAGGGCTTCATGACTTACTCAGAAAACTACTTATGTAGGTAGGAAATAACTGGAATTTTTCTTCTTTAGGAAAAATATATCTATAAATATCACAAGCCAGTAAATATATCTTTACCTATAAATCTTAATACAAGTCCATATCCTCATTAAGGCCTATTTATTTTGTTTGTGTTTGGGTGATTTTTCTTGAGACAGGGACTCACTGTATAGGCAATTCTAGGCTGCCCTTGATCTCACAGTGATCTGTCTGCCTTTGCCCCTTGAGTGCTGGGATTAAAGGCATGTGTCACCATGCCTAGCTTTAAGGCATATTTGTATCTTACACTAAAAGAAGGTTTTACAATTCAAATGAAATTAAGTTAGGATTGCCACATTCTATTTTTGAATTTATTATTTAGTTCTTGAAATGTAAAGAATGTCTGACTCGTAATTAGACCTCACAAAACAGCACATGCCCCTAATTAGTCAGCTCTCCATAAATGTGGCAGGGTCTATCCTCACTTTAAAAACCTCATGATTAATCTTCAAGTCAGATAACAATAAAAACAATCTTAATTCCAGTTTCATCATTTTTATCTATGAGAGTAATATCCTAAAACACAAGTGCTAGTGAATCTATCAGATACACAGAATTAATCCATGTTCAGAATTTTCATATTTGTCTTTTAATCTACATGAAAGACATGCAAGTCCTAACTGCAGCATTTTGGATCAGTACAATTAATGGAATAATGCATAATAACAGCCATGCATTAAAAATCTACCACATGAGAAGATTCACAGTTAAAGTGACTCAAGTTTAAACATTTTATTTTGTGGGCTATAGAGTTACTTTATAGTGGAAGTTAGAACACTTATATTGGTCTCCCAGCTCTGCTTTATTTATTTATTTATTTATTTATTTATTTATTTTGGTCTTTTTGATTTTGACTTTGTGAATGGTACTAAGTTTTCCTGAGGTCTCCTCTGTCAAGTGTGGTTGAAGCTAAATACTTTATAAGATTTATTGTTAATGAAGGAAAGCAATCTCAATGAATAATAGCATGTTTCATTGAGCTCCTGTTACTCTGTCATGGAGTGATGTGATAGGACCTCTACAGTTGCTACTTAATCTTCAGCATCACTGCAGGGTGGGTGCTACTGCCCTATTACACTCATAAGAGGAACTCAGACTCAATGTATGCTCATGCAGTTATGCAAAAAGCTATAGTCTAAGTCTGGAAGAACTTGCCCCTAGCCTGGGTTCTCTTCTGTACTCCCTGCTACATGAATACACAGTCTTAACAACTTGCTGGACGATTGGGTCTAGAGAAAGTAATGCAGACCAAAAGTGAAAATTGGTATGAGGGGCTATCTTAATGACTATAATAAGGTTGGATGGGAGGGTGTCAACCATACTGCCAGATACAGGTTCCTATGAAAATGCAACAGACTACCCTGATTTTCTGTCTTATGACAGAAAGAACGCTCTGCCTGAGTAAAGCATTTACCACCGTTCTAATCGTGATGCTGAAATCTCCACCAGTACCTTGGAGACTTTTTAGGAGGATACAGATGGAATAGGACACATGAGAGTTAGATGTGACAATAAAGAACAGGTCAGGTCTGCATTTCAGCAACAGTACCATCAACCAGGAAGTCTAGGAGATCTGGATGGAGTCTGACGGCTCCAGGGAGCTTGTGGGGACTAGAATAAAAGAGGAGGCCCTGATCATGACTTGGCACTATAATCCCCTAGACCCCAGGCCCCACAACCAACCTGAATTCCTGGGAGTGTCTCCTGGCAGGCAGGGCAGCAGAGAGGCAGGTAGGAGAGTTTGGTTCAACTACCCACATGGCTGACGGAGAGGACCACACCCACCACAAGGGAGTTACAAACACCAGCAGATTTGGAGAGGAAGGAAGAGAAGAGAGCGTGGGAAAAAAAGAAACAAGTTTTAGTATCATTTAAGAGGAAAGGCAGATTCACAGCATGCTAGTTTGTGAACAACAGTAGCGAAATGGCAGGCTCTCAGAATGTGTTAAAATTCAGAAAAAGGTCCAAGGTTTCCATACATTTGCTCCAGTGCCACCTGATCTGGGTTATGCTAGATTTAAGTTTATGATTGATTGTCACACTTTTCATGTATCCAAAAGTAACTTTCATTTTTCAGATGAGAATTTCTGAAACTTATAACGTGTTCGTTTTTGCGCATTCGTGTTTCTCCAACTTAATGTCTTAAAAGCATAGTAAGGCAACTGATTGCTTTAAATATTTGCTCTTTGAAAGCTTTGTAACTGAGGGTTCTATATCGGGTATGTATATAAACTCTAGTCCCTTTTGGAACGCAAATCAATAGTATATTCCTGAAAATCTCAAAGATTAGACAGTTACTATAATTATTAAGGAATAATACCTATGGCTAGGGCTATCTATCCAGCCAAACTTAAAGAGAAAAGGAAACAGGCAGTGAAATTATGTGTTTGTATTATTACCTCCCTAGTAACACATTAGAAATACAATACAATTTACTGTGTAAATGAAGCTAGGAGAAAAATATAAGGGACATCAAAGCAGGGAAAACTTGGTATGAGTCAAAGACAGAGAGGTATGAATGAGCAAACGTTCATGGCCACAGGGGAGCTGCAAAGTGTGCTCTGAGGTTGAAAATATTCCTGTAAACATCCTGCATACTTTTTTAGATTTAATCTTAGAGAACCCAGATTCATTGGTAGCTTTACACTTGATCTCTTTTTTTCACATTTCACTTTTGTGTCTGTGACACCTGAAACAATATAGTTTATAAAAGTGTTTTGATTTATATTTGGCAAACATCTTAAGTTCAATTATTCGGTCTAAAAATAAACAATACATGTGCAGGTTAATTTGCAAATTGCCTTTTCTTTTCCAAGCACATTTTTTGTTTCTTGGTATCCACTTCTGTACTTGCTTAGATCGACGGGATGTGTTGAGTAGGGTAATGCAAACATCATTAAAGTTGAACTGCCATGCAAGGTTAATTGTAGGTTATTTGTGGCTGCTGTTCATTAGTTAAGGAATTGCTGAGGTCATCTTATGTTTTTACTTTTCTAGTGTTTTTGTTCTACTGATTATGATAGGATGTCATATTTTATCCTTTAGCCTTTCTGGATTTATTGAGTTAGCCATATGTTTTTTCTCATTTAGATTATTAATTTGATTGATTATAATAATTTACTTTGTTAAATTACTGTTGAGGGCATTTCTTTCTTTTCCATTTTTCCAGAGAGTTTGTGGTGTGTGGAAATTACCTATTTATCAATTGCTTGGCAGAACTGCTTAGCACAGTCATCTGGGAGTATATAGCTTTTCTAATGAAAGTCCCCTCTATTATAGAATCAAATATTTCATGCTTTTTTCAAATTTTATTTATTATTTTTATGTGCATGTGTGTATTATCTGCATGTAGGTAAGTGCACCCATGTCGCACAATGCCTGCAGAAGACAGAAGAGGCTGTTGTATCTCCTGGAACTGGAGTTATGGACAGTTGTTAGTTGTCATGTGGGTGCTGGGATTCTAACCCGGGTCTTCTGCAAAAACAGCCAGTGTTCTTAACCACTTCATGTTTTTACAGACTGTTTTGGCTTTTATTTCTTCTTGAGTTACTTTGGTAGGTTTTACTCAAAATTATCTGTTCTATCAAAATCTTATTTTTATCTGTTGATGTGATATTTTTATATTATTATTATCCATCTGTAGCATTGGTTGTGATATTTTAATATTTTGTATTTTCAGTCCTACAATATTTGTGTTTCTACCAGTTTACTGTCTCTGTTCTCTTTCCTGTTGTATTAACTTTCTATATTTTTCCTTCCCATTTTCTCTGGGGTTATTTTGTTGCTTGTTTTAATGTTCATTATGCTTACTATGCCATCTTTAGCCTATTTTTAAATCATATTTCTAATGCTATGCTTTTTCTCCTCAACTGGCTTTTGATTTATGAATTTTGACATATGACATTTTTATTATTCTCCAATTCATTCCTCTGGAATTTTCATTATGGCTTTTGGACCAGGTGAACTTGAAACCGCAGTTTAAGTTTTATTTATATGGATAATTTTTAAATGTTTTATTTATTATTTTTATTTTATGTGTATGAGTGTATTGTCTGCATGTATGTAAGTGCACACATGTCATACAATGCCCATGTCAAATTCCCCTGGAATTGGCATTATAGACAGTTACTAACCACCATGTGGTGCTGGGAATCGAACTTAGCCGGTGCTCTTAACCACTAGGCGAGCTCTCCAGCTCTGATACGGGGGATTTTGATTTTTCTTTGCACTATTGCTTTCTAGTTGAAGGCACTATGGTCACATGCTTGGCTCTGTGTGACGTGAATCTATGTTTTCTGTATGGAATTGCTTTATAATCTAGCACCAATAGTGCATTTCCATACTGTGACGCACAGCCTGTGGTTTGAGGCTGGAGTACTCTAAAAATACATCAGACTACAGTGGCTTTGCGTTCCTTGTCTCCATCCACACTGACTTCTTTTCATAATTATTTCTTGTAGTTCTGCCCATCTTGGTCCTTACATTTTCAGGCAGTTTTATTGGGTAAATGCAAACGTTCTGACTGCCTTATATTCAATTATATTTTAAATCATAAGACATAATACTGTTTGTACACTCAACATCTGCCTAGATTTATTAAATATTTAAAATGTCTTTTACCCTTTCTTCCTTTTTGGATTTCATCTGGAAATCTTACTCTTCTGCTTGAAGGAAATCTTGTGAAGTTTTATTATGTAAGAAATAATATACTACGTTTTCGTTTCTATAAAAATCTTTAAAATGTACTTTTATTATCCTTAATTATGCATGAGCATGTGTGTGTGTGTGTGTCTGTGTGTACATGTGAGTGTAGATGATCATGGAGATCAGAAGAGGGCATCAGATCTTCTGGAACTAGCGTTCAGACAGTTGTGGGCTGCCTGATGTGGATGCAGAGCTCTCCAAAAGAGCAGTATGTGCTTTTAACTGCTGAGCTATCTCTCCAACCCCTATATGAAAATAATATATTCTTCCAAGATACTTTCACTGAGCACAGAATTTGTAAACTAGCAGTTGTTATTTACTTTTGACACACTGAAGTATCACGTTGCTGTCCCTGGAGTCCTAATGTTGCTTCTGTGAAGTTAACATCAGTCTAATTGTTGTTTTTGAAACTGTCGAAAAATTTTTCCTGTTTTTAAAAATATCTTTAAAAATATTATTTTTATTTTCTGTGTATGAGTGTACTGACAGCATGTATGTAAGTGCACCCATGTCATACAATGCCCATGGAGGTCAGAAGAGGGTGCCAGACCCCTGGAACTGGGCTTACAGATGATTGTTAGCTGCCATGTGGGTGCTGGCAATCAAACTCAGGTTCTCTGCAATAGAAGTCAATACTCTTAAACACTGAGCCATCTCTCCAGTACCTAAAATATCTTTTAAATATGTTGTTAGTCTGATAATACTTAGTAGGTAATTCCTTTTTATGTTATCTGCTCTTCTGAGCCTTTTGTAAGCTTAAAATATTTATTAGCCACTTTAATCATTTTCAGCAAGACTCATAATGAATGACTTTTTATGTTACTAGAACTAAAATTCATAGTCATTTGACAGCTACCTGATGGTGTTGGGAAATACACATCCAGAAAGAGAAACAGCAACAGGAAGCTTCAAGGTTGAGAAAATATTGTTAAGATGAAGGAGACCTAATAATATTTGTGAACAGAGAAAACCAAAGTAGAAAGTGCTAGCTTGTTGACTGAAAAGGTTTACAGAAATAATTACTGGGAGGGGGGCAGAGAAGGAGGTAGATAATTATCTCGCCTGAAGATATGCAATTATCCAGTCACCTCACAGCATAGCAACAAGCTATAGCAAAGCCATCAACAGAAATTGTAGTTATTATATAGTGTATGTATCCACTCTCAGAAATGTTTAGGACCAGGAACACTTTGGCTTTTAGATAATTTTTTGAATATTAGAATATTTGCATAAACATAATGACATATCTGGGGATAAGACCCAAATCTAAACATGATTCCTAAGCTTCATATAAACATACGTTCTATATATAGCCTGAATGCAATTTTACACAATATTTTTAGTGTACCTGTATTTCAATTGCAACTGCAACTTTAGGTAAGGTGTGGAATTTTCTCCTTGGGCTGGCAAGTCAGTGCTCAAAAGTTTTAGATTTCAGATATTTAAATTTGGGAACATTCAACTTATATGCCACTCTTAAGAAGTCAATCAAATCATCTCATTTAAAATGAAGATTGTTGTCTTCAAGTTCTGGGAGGCCATCAGAGGCTATGGCAGTAGCCTGAGTCATTTTGGGAGTCTCTTGGACCACCCTGGCCAACAACTCGAAGGAAGGTATCTCATGTCTGGCACTGTTTCTTATGTAGCCTTACACATGGACTTATGCAGTGATAACGTATCTATAATCTGTCAGTAGGTTGTTGGACTAATATGATTCCCTCTGGTCTTTAGAAACTAGCTAGGCATTATTTATCTCTCTCCTCTTTCTCTCTCTCTCTCTCTCATTGTCTAACCTTTCCGTCAAAATAACCCTACAGCTTAAATTTTTGATGTGGATTGAATTTCATTTTCTAAATTATTCCTTAAAATACAATTGACTGAGTATGTTATCCTCGTTTTAGTTTTAAAAGCACACCTTGCTTACATAGGTAGCACACAATATAGTTCTTGTAAAGCAGAGGTACTTTAGAGAAATTTCATCCATTACAATACATGAAAATACGCAGGCAGGTAAAATGCAATCTGTAAATTCATTGAAGTCTTATTAAATCTTAATTTTGTGTTACAAACTCAATATAGCACTACTGCAATATCAAATTTGTAGGTTTATGAATGCAGGAGCTCAGTTAACTGTCCTGTAAACAGAATGCAGAGTGTAAGTGCTGTTCTGTAACAGGTCTAAATTGCTTTCAGCACAGAACTCATAGAAGTTGCGTAGCACAGCTCCATATGCTACAGAGAGGAGCAGAATAGACTTTTCCCTCAAGACAGTTTAAGAAAGCAACTTAAAACGATCAGATTTTAGAGTGATATACAAAAACAGGGAAAGAATGAAATATCTTTTTTTTCCTCACATGAATTTACCCACTTAAAAAAACTGATGAATTTCCTAATTAAAAAGAAGAAAATGCAAATCCTTATTTTCATTCCAAGCTCTTACGCTTAACTTCACTGAGCTGACTAGGGAAATGTATCTGTGTTTTCCCTTCCATGAAAAATGTATGTGTGTGAAAACAGCAGTTAAGACATTCTCAAGTTGTAAAGAATCTGAAGTAGGTTTTGTGGTATTCTTTCAATTGTATATTTAAAGAAAAAATATTTAAATGTAATAATGCAATTTTCCTTTGAGTATCACTTCAGAATTTAAAGTAATATTACTGACTAAATTATATTTTTACACAGCGTGCGGATAAGCCATTTTGAAACCAGTTGCCTACTTATAAAGTTTATTATTTAAATGATCTATGAAGCCCTTCTGAAAAAATCCTGTAGGGGCTGGAGAGATGAGTCAACTGTTAAGAGCACTTGCTGCTCTTACTGAGGACCTGGGCTCAGTTCCCAACACCCTCATGGTAGCTCACAACCATCTTGACCTCCAGTTCCAATGAATCTAATGCCCTCCTCTGACCTGCGTGGATACTAGTCATAAACATACATACTTGCAAGCACTCATAAGCATATATTAATCTTAAAAACATAATCTAACATCATTCCTCCTTTTTATTCACGTTTATTCCTAGTAATGAAAGTGTTCCCCAGGTACCACTAGGCATCACAATATTTGATTGTATTTTTTTCATCCAAAGTATTGTCAATTATTTTGAACTCAATGGAGTTCCCTGGCATTGTTTTCTTATTGTGTCTAAAATCCAGTTCATTTTCTTTCAGGAGATGAAATCCATCCCAGGAGATAGGACTACAACCTCTCTCTGCAGGTCAGTAATAAATACGCTTTCCATTGATTCAGCAATTACCATTTCTGAAATAAGAACTGGTAGAGCTAGAATGCTTTCCTTTCTAATGGTAGAGTTAATGAGAATAAAGTAACTGGAGTAAGGTTCGTAAGGAGCTATAACCTGCACACAACTACTGTTGACAGAAGCCCCAAGTATTATGGCTTGCATGAATCATAGCAAGAGAAGAAAGCTCCTTTAAACAGACCCTGAAACATATAAGATATAAATGTCTACATTAGATTTTATAACTTTACAGACTTCCAAATAGCTAAGGTTTAGGAAACCTTGAGCTGTTCTTGGAGACTGCACTTCATCTTTCCAGAATAAGCAAGCATGGAATTTTACTGAGGCTGAGCAGATGCACCAATCTCTTCATTATTAGGACAACACAGCCATTGGCACAGCAGTTTTATGTTGCAGCCACTGGGAAGAGTGAGCGGAGCACATAAAGTGAGCAGACCCAGACAGGGCAGTTATGTAAAGAGAGTTCCTCACCACTTAGTCCTTAACATGGCTGCTCTCCTATATATAAAATAGGTGGCTGCTATATCATAGATCTGAGAGGAATCCTGTGAAGTTGATATGTATTGCAAATTATAGTTGCACACAAGCAGCACTTCTATGTGTCTCAGGCAAACGGAAATGAAGCAAAGTCTCAGAATTTAGAAGTTATCCTTCATTGTGGCTCAGGGAAGAAACAGCAGGTTGTAGTTTATAAGCCAGTTTCTAGACAGAGTGGAACTGAATGTGTCCTACATAGAAGAATGTCATGGTGAGAAACCTCTTCCCTTGTGGAGGATAATTTAAGCTAAGATGTGCCAACTAAGAGACCAAGACTCCTTTATTCATCACCTACTTTGAGATATTATTACCAATTGACATGTTTACTTTCATACTATCTACACAACAGTGTCTCAAACACCTGACAAATATGTCTCAAATTTACTACATCCCAATTGTCAGACCTAGAAACAAAAGTTTCTACTGTCTGAGTCTTAAGTTTTTATTTATTATTTTCATTTTTAATGTGCATGAGTGTATTGCCTGCATATGTGTAAGTGTACCCGTATTGTGCAATGCCCAAGGAGGTCAGAACAAGGTGTTGGATTCCCCTGGAACTGGAGTTACAGATGGTTATTTGCCACCATGTGGGTCCTCTGCAAAAGCAGCCCATGCTCTTAAATTCTGAGCCATCTCTCCATCCCAATGAGTCTCAAGTTTTTAAAGGCTTAGTCCCCAGAGTGGTGTGACACCATTAAGAGTTTGCATAATACCAGTTTGAGGTCATGGAGGTATGTCCTTGAAGTGAATTGTAGGGCATCCACCTCTTCCACTCTCTTTCACTTCCTGGCCATGGGGTACACAGTTTTGCTCTGTCACATGTCACACTTCTGTTGTGATGTGCTGACACAGCCTCAAAACAATGGGTCATATAATCATGAAATGAAACTCTGGACTGATATGATCTTTTTCTTTTCATTAGTTGATTATCTCAAGTTTTTGTAGTAGCAGAAAGATGACAGAGAGAGAATCTTGGAGAGAGGTTTACTTGTTATTAGAGTTCCTGATGGCTCCTCTGTGATTACCTGAATGGCTCAACTCTTTACTGGACATTTACTGCTTTAACCACAGATATGAATTTAAGGGATAATCATAATAAATCGCCATGGTTGCATACCCAAATCTTCATACCACTAGTTCAGATTTATTTCTGAGCTGCTTATTTTCTATGGTAAAATCTTCTAGAAATTCCAGGAACTCTTAATTTTTCTTGAATCATCCCATTAAAATGAGATTTCTAACAATTTGTTAACAAGTCAATTAGTCAACTTTCAAGCATAATAAGTAGAAAGAACATAATTATAAGCAATCATATTTTTTTTTAAAAAATCTATGTGCATAATAATTCTTTTACTCTTCAACAAATGGCCTGTAATAATCATACATTATTCCTGGTACTCAATACAGCAGCAAACAAAGGGCCCAAAATTCCAGCCTCATGAGTTTGCACAGTATTGGGAAAAAGAGAGGAAAAGCTACCTATAGAAGTAAAATATAGAAGAAGTAAAGAGGATGGCAGTCAGTGTCATGCTAATAGAAACAGAGAACTTACACACAGATGAGGAGAATTAGGTCAGGGAACATTCAGAGACAAAATGAGAGTGCCCAATTCACCTGATAGGCTATAGAATACTATTGTAAACTCAGGCATGACAATCCTGTGTCTTGACTTTTTTTCATTAGGAAGCACTCTCTGTTCAGCCCCCATGGTACATTGAATAGTCCCAAACCATTGTGCATTGAATAACATGGAAACAAATAATAAAAATATTCTGAGATTGAATATATACACATTCACAGCCTCAAACAAAACAAAACTAAGTAAAAAGAAAGCAAACAAACATAGCAGTATCTAAATGTCTAGAACAGAATGCAGCAACTGGATATTGGCAATAAAACATTTGGCGTTCTCTTTTCCTAAGTGTTTAAATGGAAATTGCTTTCAGAGAGATTCTGAGTCCATTTGTTCAGATGCAGGTGCTTTTGTTACCCTGGGAATAAAGGTGATGCCATTTAGTGTGTGAGCAGCAAAGTCTAGAGACACTAGTTTTACCTGGGTCTTATTTGCATAACACTTTCTATTAAAGCCCCCATTGGAGAGCCTTGGAAAGAAACATTGAGAAAACGCACACTGAATGTTTTCACAGATTATTTATATGGCTGCAGAAGGGTACTAGTTATTTTTATCTAGGTTGAATAATTGTGATATTTGAAATGAAAAGAGTACCAGCAAGAAAACAAAGCATCAAGTTTTAATTAGAGTTTGTTTTTTCTTTTCTTTTAAACTAAGCATCCTTCTATAGCTTGCTGCAGTGTGCATAAGACCACTGGGGAAATGCCAGGAGCATAATAACATGTCAAACTTGGTGCAACTAATTATGAAAGATAGGCTTGCAAAAGGTCAGGGAGTCTGAAACAGGGTGGACAATACACAGACTAATTCCTTCCATGACTGTGTTGTAAGCAAAACAGCAGGGAGAGCAGAGCAATCATCTAGTGAATTTAATCAGCGCTGTTGTTCAGTGTTTACCATGAACCTAAACAACCGCCATTCATTGTACAAAATGTCCAGTAACTACAGTTGTCATCAGCTTTCCTCTTTATCAAACCTCAG
Organism: Nannospalax galili; assembly: GCF_000622305.1. Lineage (NCBI taxonomy): Eukaryota > Metazoa > Chordata > Mammalia > Rodentia > Spalacidae > Nannospalax > Nannospalax galili. The sequence goes on from NW_008340939.1 coordinate 12,485, forward strand.
AGGGATATGTGAAAGATTCACACACACACACACACACACACACACACACACACACACACACCACATGTATACATGAGATAATCATGATTGGAATTCACTTCTTTCTTTTTCAGTATCATCTATATGATTTTATTCCATGGCCAGGAAATTGGTCACAACCAGCTCCAGTGTGTAGGTGGTTAATGTGGCTAGGCTTGGCAGAACCAGAGGTATTCTCTAAAATATAGGTGAGGGAGGATGAAAGGTTAAAACTGGAGCAGCTTAATTCTGTTACCAGTTCCATACAATTAATATGGAAGAGGGAATACCTGGAAAATAAGAAAAAATATAAACAAGATTTAAAAATTTGAAGTAGGAAGTTAGGGGTGGGAAAACTAGAGAGTTAGTCTTGTTATCAACTTATCCTGGACTATCACTTCTGTCTGATACTTCCAGTCTAGATTCACATTCTCACTCAGTCCTCCCAGGTGAACGTCAGACTTCAACACTAGCTGCTGGCATTCCTATACATGTGTTTTACATCTATCTTAAGTTCAACTTATTCTCATTTGGTTTGCATTTCCCACAGCTTACAGTCCATCCCTCTTTCACATCTTATTTCTGTAAGAATTCAGTCCAGCATCCTATGCAATAGACAAGGAAAACAAGACTAAAGCTTGAAATAAAGATGTAGGGATGAAGCCCCCAAACTAGAGCCTTTAAATTACTGAAATACTGAGGGAGTCCAACATGCAGTCTAAACTCAACCCTGGAAAGATCAAGAGTTTCTAAACAGCAGGGATCATAGGTCATCTGTTTGCTAACTAGCTTTAACTAGAGTTTAACTAGAGGAAAGGTACATTTCCTCATGTCTTCATGGCCGAAAGTAGATTCACAAGCGGGTACAAGGCATCCACAGAAGTTCCCACCTGTTTTTCCACAGACTCAGAGATGACAATACTCTCTCTCTTTTAATGTTTACATTTCAAAAACATGGCTCCCTGGTCCTTAAGAAAGACATTTCTGGTTTGTAAACTGCCAAGAGATTTTCCGAATGATTCATTTCTCAGAATATCAGAGACTAAATGACAAATGCAGTATTTCTAAAGAAATTTCTCTAGGGATTGGGAATTCTTGGCCTAGATTAAGGAAGAATCATATGTCAAGGTTATTTGCTCTGAAGGAGAAGTTAAAGCTTCCTTATTCAAGGACTGTAAGAACTTCCTCTCCAACCTAATTTTCAACACAGGAAACTGCGCTATTTTTGCTACTGCTACATTAATGCATCTACTTCTCTGTGCCTTTCACATTTCCTTTTGAACCAATCTGTTGGCTATGGCCTGGTGCTAGGAGACTAGGGCTACAGGTTTTTTGTTCCTAGGCAAAAGAGTAAAGATAACCTCACATTCCTCACTCTTACCTGCCAAACAGGGTCTTTATCAATAGAGTGTTCATTACTTTGGGGAAGATAGAAATGAGCTGCAATATAGATCAGAAAGGAGGATTTCAACTTAGTTTGGTGATTTGAATGAATATGTAAGTAGATGCTTCTCAGTGGAATTCATGTGTTTGGAAGCAATGGAGGTAGAGCATAGTGTCACTTGTGTCTGTCTTCCCATGAAAATGCCATTAAGTTATATGTATGTCCAGCTAAATCTTCTGAATGAAATACATTTAACAGGCCTGGGGATGTAGTTCAGTTGCTAAGTACCTGTTTAGCATGCATAAGACTCTGAGTTCCATCCCTAGTGGTAGGGACAAATGGGGAGGTGGAGGTGGGAGGCAAGCTATTATTGTATTTATCTGGTGATGGGTAAACTTTTAAACAACAATCAGAGATATATTTATGGGACAATGAATGTTTTAAAGATCATTATTTCAACATAATATACAGCTTGACATATCTGCGTTGTAATAAATGCTTAAAGTTCTCTGGGTTCCATGTTCTTCCTCTCTTTATGTTGACTTTTCTGGCCCTCTATGCAATATACTAGCATCTGTATTCTCTGTGATCATAGGTAGTTTTGGCCTTGGATTTATCAGATAAAATTTGTTTCATTAATTCATCTAACAAATATTTGTAAGAGATGTCATACTAGATGCTGAAGATGCAATAGTAACCAAAGATGGACATGAGCCCTTCTTTCAACAAGCTCATAGTGAATAAAACAGCTTTTAATTAAGCAAATGGTCACATAGCTAAGAATAAATGTATAATTGGCATGGATTTAGCTCAATAAAAGTGTAGAGGGAAAGTTTCACTGAGACTCTTGTCTTAGAACTAGCCAGATAAAGAGAGGAGGACAACACTAAGGCAAGGCATCCTGGTGGATAGCAATGACTACAAGTGAATCAATCCACACAGTCAGTGAAAAGCTAGGTCAAGAAAGGATCAGACAGGCAGACAGAGGCATGTCCTTTGAGAGCTTTGTGGCATTCTGAGCATAGATTAACAGGAGGACATTGAGTTGGCTTGATCTAGAAACAATGTTTTATCTATCTACCTATGTATCTATCTACTGGGGGTTTTCTTTCTGAGGCAGGGGCTCTTTGTAGCTCCATTGGTCCTGGAATTCACTATGTAGACCAGGCCAGCCTCCATCTCACAGAGATTTGCCTGCCCCTACCTCCTGAGTGCTGAGATTAGACACATGCCACCAAGCCCAGATTAGAAACAATGTTATTTTGCTACAGAATGTTAGTCATTGAATTTTTCACCAGTGACATGATATTGTCATTAGTGAACTACAAAAACATGAAAGATTTTCTCAGAAGCACAGGTCCACATGACATCAAATTCACTTTTACAAATTGCTCTTAACTAAAATTTTGATTAATTGGTTTTTACCAGGTGGGCTCCAAGCTTTGTGTCTTCAAGTGAAGTGTGTTGTAATTAGTAAAAATGTTTTATTAATAGAATTACAAGTCAGTATATAGAAATGTTGAAAGTTTTTTTAAGGTTCATATGACTTCAGAAACATATTTCATGGTCAAAAGTGGTACCTAGAGAAAGAAGTTAATAAAATGTAGGGAATACTTACAAATTACCAGGGATTTGCTTTCAATTTTTGCCCATATTGGTTGCAGTCTGTCCATATTTTTGCTCTAGGAAACAACCACTGTATAGTCAAGAGTCAACCCTCCTATGCTGGGGTTTCCTGTCTCCAAATAGATGAGCTCAGAGAAGCAAACAGACCAAGAACAAGAAATGCCTTGAAAAGTTGCTGCCCTGTTATAGCTACATTAACAAATCAAAAAAAAAAATAGTTTAGACAATGTTGGTGAAATTATGACACAGATTATATTTTGTGGAAAGGTTTCTTCTACATTTCAATTACATTTATTGGTCAAATCAATTAAATCATTTCTATTTGATGATAAGTTTTATCTTGATTTCAGCTTGAACAAGATCATGGGTATGAATGTTTTTATTGTTATATTTGTATAGCAATTAAAAGTTGCCAATATCTAATGGGAGAAATTTGATGAAACTATCATTTCCTGTAATACTGACAATAGGGATGGAGTGTGAGGCACATATACACCATATATTGCTATATTAATTCGACTTTATATATATTATCTCAACTAAGAGAGCTAAGAACACAGAGGTTGGTAGGGAAATCAGCCCTATTTAGAGGAGGTAAAACTCCGGAAAGAATGGCTTTTATTATTCCCACAGAAGCTGAGTCATTAAGCAGTAGGCTTGATAATGAAACAGATCTTGGTGTCCCACTTTTTAAGTGTATGGGGAGCAGCTGCATCTCAGTGAACGTCTGAGTATCAACAGTAACAACAAAACTGGGTTATAGATACTAGACAATGTTTTACCATACATTTACGAGTCACACATGAACCCCAAGGAGGAAAATACAGTCCCTTTCATCATAAAGAAGAGTTATAGATTTTTAAGAATGCAGAGAAAATGGTACTTAGTAATAAATTTAATAAATGTTAAGGGAAACACTTTGTTGTGCATGATGGAACCTAGGGTAGCCAAGTGACCCATCTCCTTCCCCACTCCCACATCACACACACACACACACACACACACACACACACACACACACACATGTATTCTTTTACAAGTTCTCTTTCT